>NC_134434.1:303030-606060 GCF_030867145.1 Opisthocomus hoazin | reverse complement strand
ACATCCCAATGGTAAACAGTACCTAGGAGTACCTCTGACCCACCGATACGCTGCTGGGCAGGCTTTGTCGGACTTCACCTCTGACTGGGGCTGATTTCCTTTTGGTTTTCGAGGAGGCTCCTCTGCTATTAATTCAGCCTGCAATTTAGAGCAGTTGTTTGTATACTGCCTTGTCCTTCAGAGCATTTCATAAATAAGCCGAGCTCATATCTGTGTGGAGGTGCTGGTATACAGCCCTCTGCGGAGCGAATGAGCAGTCAGTAGCAGTACAGGTATTTCAAATGAGTTGAACACAACATTTAAGTTTGAAGATGGTATTTCTAAATGGAAACCAAACAACGGATCTGATGTGCTTACATTTAAATTACTGTTCCTCATCCAAATGATAACAGTTTGAGAGCAGTCTGCTCTTACCAAATGAACTACTGATTCAGTAATAATTCGAGAGGGTGCACCATCTTCTGAATCGTACCCTCCTGTGCCATGGAGGATCACGCAGCACTACAGTCTAACCTTCTTTAGTTTTGAGATTTCATGAACTGATTAAGTTACTTTATAAAAAGGTAAAAACAGGTACATGGAAGTTATTCTTCAGAGCCAGCAATGCAATTTTAGATGCATAATAAACTGATTTGTTCCTCTATCTTTAAATGAAGATCTCTGTTTACCCCTGGCTTTAAAACTTTGCCTCACAGCATTCAGATAACATGTATCATCTTATAGCAAGATGGCTTGAGAAAACCCTCTCTCTTCCAGGAACAGTGTGTTCCCTTCTGTTGTCCAATGAAGAAATACTACCCCTAAGAAATAATACTCCAACTACATTTTTTTTTTTTAAATAAATACATCCTTTCATAAGAGCAACATGTGCCCATGGTGGTTTAATAATACAATTTCATGTTGGACGGTACTCCTGCAGTTTTTCCTTCAGTGGAAAAATGGTTTCAAAACTGGCAGTCAGGCAGCAGAAGTCAACTGGGTGGAGGTTCCCCGTTACTGATACCCTGGAAGTGGTAACTTCTGTCCTTCCTTTGCTTCAAAAAAGGTGTAAGAGAGGGTGATCAAATCAACTTTAGCCATTTTAGGGTCCTCTGCAAATTCTGGATCAATGTAGAAGAACACAGGCATGTCCACTTCCTCTTGAGGATTTAGCCGCTGTTCTTCAAAACAAAAACACTGCAGGGGGGAGGAAAAAAAAATGAAAACAAAATCAGACAATAGCAGCTATGGTAAACTTTATCTCTGCCAACATGAGAGAAAGCTTTGTCTTAAAATCAACTTTCATTCCTAAAATCCTGGGAAGGCTCAATTGTATGAGCAAGACGACAGCAATTCTGTTGCTCTTGTGTTACAGGAAAAAAATTAGCTTTTAATGAAGTGACCAAAAAGTGCAAAGGGGCCAGGCCAGCTCAAATTGTTGCTACCTGCCCTTAAAGTAGTGGTCCTAAATATCACATCTTTGGGAGCCACTCTAATGGGCACATACTGCAGCCTGTCAGGAGGACAGCAAGGCCAACAATGAACTGATGCACTGGCACTTGAAAAACTCATGGTGTTTTCTTAAAATATTGGCAAACAAAAAAGGATTATTATATCTAGGATTAAAACTAGAAAAGTCGATTTACGGACAACTATTCCCATTCAAGTAAAGGAAAATGTGATCTTTGCTTTGTTCACACTTACTTGTATTTTGTTGAAATACTGTCCTGCTTCAAAGGGTATTACATTGTAGGTGGAGATGCCAATTATTGGTTTGTCAGTAGGATTTTTCGCTTTATAAAATGCCAGTGCAGTCTCTCCTGGTACCACCTGTATAAAGTAATTGCACAGTGATTCTTAATTTTTTTCTTTTAATCCGCTGCAGCCTTCCACCCCTTAAAGTTCTTTAGAATTCAGCTAGAATGAGTTCATTTTCTCTTTTGCTGCCTCAAGGTGGTTACTTCACTACTTCACTAATATTTTGCTTATAGACAATTCACCCCCCTTCGAAATTAAAAGCACCAATAATGTTATATGTGTGCATTTGAATCTTACCCAGCTGGCCACTGAGACTTCTAATATTCTCAGCAGTTCAGCAGCACACAGCGCTTTTTTCAACAGGTAGATTTATATATAGTGTACATTTCCTTGTTATCATTCTTTTATACTGGACTCGGAAACCAATTACGAAGCATGACTCCTTTTGGGAGTTTTTATTAAGAACTAATTTTAAACAGTAAAGTTAGATTGTTTCTTTTATAAAACATATAAAAACAGCCCTACGAGGACAGGGGCAAGGAGAGAAAGTACTAGGGGGAAAGTCCGTCAAAACCCCACAAGTTTGGATGTACAGCTACACCGTATGTATATTTAAATATATATATGCCCACTTTATGGTGTATTACGGTGTATTCAACATAAAGATTGTACACATAAAGGTACTCTTGATAGCAATTCTTTTCCGGCAGCTCGATGGAAGGGCAGCAGGGCAGCTGCCGTCGACCTGCGGCCCCAGGGGCCAGGGCGGGCCCTGCCTGCCCCGCACCGCGCCTGCCCCGCACCGCGCCCTGCAGCAGCACCGGGCCGGGAGGTCCCGCAGCGGGGCGCAGCGCCGCCGATACCCGGGTCTGCGAGGTGACAAACGCGTAGGAGGCAAAATGACCCTTCGCCTCCCGGAGCCCAAGGGCCAACACGAAGCCACTCACGAAGATTTCGCTCTGCTGCGGTTTGAAGCTCCACTGGATGCTGGAGTGCACGTCCGCGTTGAAGGTCACCCTGATGACCCGGTCCCGCACCGGCTCCATGCGCTCGATCTGCTCCGAGCCGTGCCCCGCGCCCGTCGTCCCGCCCAGCCCCGTCGCCTGACAGAACGGAACGGCAGTGAGCGACCCAGCGCGCCGGCGGCCGGCCCGGACGGGAGGGAGCGGGCCGCGGGGCCCCCGCGTACCTGGCAGTAGAGGCGGTAGAGCGGCACGGCCGCGTAGGACATGCCCACCATGCCCACGGCGGCGGCGGCGATGTAGGCCAGCGCCGACCGGTTCCGGCGCCGCCATTCCTCCTCCTGCCTGCGGGTGAAGGGGTTGGAGCTCCGCAGCCCGCGGGCCGACCGCGGGGCCGGCACCTGTCCGCCCGCCGCCACCCAGAGACCGTACCGAGCCTTCCCCGCCGCCTCCCACCCGCCACCACTGCCCGGCCGGAGAAGGGCCCGGCCCAGCGCCAGGGCCCGGAGGGGGCTCTGCCCCCCGGGGAGCCGTAGGCCCCCGCAGCGCGCCCAGCCCCCCCCGCACAGCCCCATGCCGCTGCCGGCGCCGGGCAGGGCGGGGCGGGGCGCGGGGAGCAGCTCTTCTCGCGAGACGCGCTCCACCAGGCGCGCCGCCTCCTGCTTGCGCCGTGCTGGGCGGGGCTGCTTGGCCTCGGCCGCTGCTCCGCGCCCTCTTGGCGTGAGGGGCGGGGGAGCGGGCAGGGTGCGCCGCCCCGCCCCGCTGAGGGTAGGGAGCGCAGCCGCTGAGGGGTCGGTGGTCCCTCGGAGCGGCGCTGAGGCGCGGCGGGTTGCCGCCAGCCCCCGCCGGCGGTCTGTCCCCCCCTCCCTCCCTCCCCAGCGAGGCCGCTCGGGCGGCAGTGTGCCTGTTGAGGTAACCGTCGCAGCCCTCGAGGGCGGCGGGTTTGTGCCGCCGGGTTGGTGGCCGCGGCGGGGGCCCCGCACCGCCGTGCATCGAGCCGGGCTTTGTCCGAGCGGTGCCGGGGCGGTCCGGTGCCGGACGGCAGCGGGGCCGCCGAAAGCTCTGCCAGGAGCGATTTCGCCCACCGAAGCACGGCGAAAGGCGGCCGTTGTCCTCTCCCAGCGCCTCGGCAGGGCTGATGCGGGGGGAGCGGGCTCCGGGGCCGTCCCGGCGGGTGGCTTCGGGGCTGCGAAGCGGCGTTGTGCCCGCGTTGCTCCCCTCCTGCGCTCCTGCAGGCACCGAGCCGGTCACCGCGGCGTCAGCCCCGCGCGGTGCGCTGCCGGGGGGCCTCACCCCGCTGCCCTCCCCCGGCCGCCGTGCTCCGTGGGCACTGGCGCCGATAGCTGCTTCTTTCCCGCGGTGCCTCGTTTCGTGTGCGGGTTCCTCTCTGTGCGTGCGGATTTGGGTTGGTTTGGGCACACATATCGAGCGCCAATACAGCGGGCGCTGCGTGTGAGCAGCGGTCACCTGGGGCTGGGCCGGGCGGGCTCGCTTGGCGGGGCTGGTCCCGGGCACCGCAACAAGCCGATGCTCCGGAGCACGGCTCCCGGCTCGGGCTGGCTCCGGTGGTGCGAGCCCCACGGTGACTGTGGTGGCCCTCGATAGCGCTGCGTTTTCCGTTTAGATGTGTTGGAGAATGACAAAGCCTGGAGCCAGGCAATATTGTGACATTTCCCTCGGGATTTAGACGGCGTTTGTTTTGATCCTGGCGGGAGAGGTCTGAAAACGTTTGCGGTGGGAAAATTTGTGGTATTCCAAAGTGCATTTAATTTATTTTTTTTTTAATGCAGAAGTACAACACCTGATGAGCTGGTCGATGTGTTTTTGTGGAGGCTGACGCTGTGCCCCTGGGGAGCCCACTTTAGCCCAGGTTTGTAGCGTGTCGCTGGTACCTTGAGCACCTTTGCCTGTGCAGCGTTCGGGGAGTTCCCTGTCCCCCTTGCACTGTGCCTGAGGAGTTTCTGGTTCGCGCCCATGCGAGGGTTTAGCCACTCGGCTCATGAGGTCAGGAAGATTAGATACTGATACAAAAGGATATTTTTTGCGTTAGTGCTTCTGCAGTCATTTTTCAAATGTGTGTAGCTCAATACTTTTAGGATTGCATTTCTTGTTGACCTGTCATATGCGCTAATAAAAATACCATGTGGCTTACTGGGTTTGTGTTACCTTAGTGGTACATGACCCCATTTTGCGTGTATTTTGGCCTATGTCATATATACCTCGTGCGAATTCCGTAGGCACTGAATACTAGACAGTATGTTAAAAAAACATAGAAAACAAGACACACTAAACACCTTATCATGTTCAAAACAACATTCCCTCCCCAAATAACCTTCGCTGGAAAAAAATTATTTTTGTCTTTAGCAGTTACATTATCCTGGAATTGCAATCTCTGTTACTTCATTTTTTAGAAGATTTTAATCACAGGGGTTTCAGGTTTACCATAATTCCTACCTTAAGGGGAAATTAGGATGTCAGGTGTTTTGGCACAGTATACAGTGAAGTCCGAGTTGTTAACTGCTTCCTGCTTTATGAGATGTATGGGTTTTATCATGAAAACTCTCTTTTCCCACTTGATTTCAGCTAGTCAATAATAACAGTTGTTGTCAGTGTCTGAAAATAAACATAGCCGTGTAAATTTCAAAAAGTGGTTTCTCCTTTTTTACAGCAATTATTATCTTGGTTACGACCCTGTGCGTCATGTGTCAGAAGTCTTAGTTTTGAACTTTAATAAAAGTAGTCCATCTGAGAAGATGGCCAGTACAGATCACCTAACAAATGCAGATAAAAAGTAAGTACTTTTTTTTTTTTCCCCCAACACAGGAATACAACAATTACTGAATTGTAACATGAAAATTCTTGCAGTTTCATTAGTAGGATCTTATTTTGATGAAGTCTTAAAGAAAAATAACTGATACTGAAACAGTCTGAAGCAATGTCGTAGGAAAGCTAATACCAGCACCAGTGAATTTACACCTGAAGGGAAGAAACAGTTCTTAAGCTTTTCATTAAGTTAACCAGCACTTGGTTTGGACTGGTGCTGTAGAGATGAAACCCTGCATAGAAATTCCTTAATGCTTCTGCAGCTATGAAAACGTACTTGTATATAGCAGATTACTTCCTTGTACGTATAGGGTAACTACAGTAACGTAAGACACTGTATGGAGTTTGTGTTATAATGTATCACTTTTTCAGAATACTGTGTCTGCGTGCCTTTAATGTTGTATATGTAGTGCTTTGGAACCATCTTATTTTTTACCAATGCCATGGGATATATAATGATAATTATATTCATTCTATAAACCGTAATTTTATCCACTTAAAAGTTGAAAGTTGAATCAGATTCATTCAGTTGTGATTGAAAATCGTAACTCCAGACAGCTCCCAAACTGCAGAGTAACCATGCCAACATTGTCATCAAAACCATAACTGAAAACAGGCACAGACAGCTCTTTGCTGGACTATCATGTTTGCTGTGCTTGTGCAATAGAACTGAGCAAGAAGTATTCAAAAGTATTGTCAAACAATTTAGCATAGGTTTTGAATTATGCCACTTCATAAATAACTTTTTTTTTTTTTAAATCCCCAAAATGTTAAAAAAAAAATAACCTTTCTTTTTACTGGGATCTGAAGAAGCAAACGCTCTGCTTGTCTGCTGGAAATACAGGGTATGTAATGCAAAGATACGGCTTTAAAACAGCCATGGCTTGCTAGATTCATGTGGAAGGCACATTATGTGAATAGTTACTAGATCGCTGTACTCGAAAGGCAATTTTTCACATGGGAGATGAACATGAAAGGTGCATATAACTGCACTTCAGCTACATGATGAAGAAAGACTATAATTTTCTATACTTTTTTTTTCCGTGGGAGACAGTATCAATGCACAATGCTTCAAGAATGTGCTTGGTTATATGTTAATTGAGGTTTACCTAAACTTTAAATAATACCTTTCTTCTCTACGTAAGGGGTTAGCCTCAAACCATTCATGCTTCTCCACAATTACAACATTGCTCAAGCTTTTTTTTCATGTTTAACAGTAGCCATATAATGACATATGTTTTCTTTTAATCTTTATGACCTAATCAGCAAAATGTATTTTGAATAATTAGTGGGTTTGGATAGATCAGAAGTGTTTGTTCATGCTATGTGATACGGCATTCTCTTGGCTGTGGTCCTTAGTAACATCATGAGATTTCATCTTGTAGGATTAGTGAAGCTGAAAGGCTACAGCTGCGTAATTGAGTCATATAGGATTTTTGTAAAAGACCTTGGCTTTATTTGTGACAAAAAGACCTTGTGAATTTTGATTTGGAAGATTCTGTAAATCTTTTTGTCATCTGCTAAATTATTCTGTAATCCATCTCAGTTGCTAAAGCATTACAAAATTTCCTTTGGGAAAGGTGAGTCACAGTTAATAATGTTGCCAGAATAGAATGGTTTACTAGCTGTTTGAAATAAAATTTTAGTTTGTTTGCTGCATAAAATAACAAATTATGTCTCTTGAAAATTTAGTCTTACTTACTGGTATTAGATTTTATGGAGTTTTAAGTTGTTACAGTATTCCTAGATCTTTCTGGAAGTAAAAAGTAATTTGTGTTCCCCTAAGTATCTTCTTGAAAGGCAGGGAACTTGCAAAAGAAGCAAAAATACCAGTTTTCTGTATGAGTCCTTTAGAAACATTAAAAGTAGCACAGCAGCAGAATTTTAAGGTAAAGAGTGATAGAAGCCTTGAGGATGAGGTCAGGAAGCTGGACAGTGTGTAGTTTGCTTTGAAGAAGGGGTGGAGGAGCAATTGTTTGAACAAGTGTTGTATTACTGATAACAACTAATGAAAAGAGGTGGGCACAATAAGAAGCTTAATACTATTTTATGTCTGCGTAAATTGTGGGGAAGTTTGTTGTGACTTGTTTAATAAAAATAATTTTTTGCATTTTAATAATGGAAATGCAGAGCCTCGAGTCATACTTTACATTGGGGGGGTGTGGGGTGTGGTGTTTCTATTGCAGAAAACATGACACTGGATACAAGCCATATTGGTCTAAGTGATTTGTTTTGACGAACGTTCCTGGTACTGTTACCACAAATTGAGTTCCACTGGTGTTAAGAACAGTGACAGTTTTGTTGGAGAAAGGCTATTGGTATTTTATCTTCTGTAAGCTGGCCTGGAGCAAATCGAGTTGATAGGATGCTGAAAGCAGCAATGCCTTTTCCTTCATGGGACAGTAACACCAGCAGAGAGAAACTGATTGAGGAAAGACTGAAGGGCCAAATTTTCGTCACTGAATGGATGCAAGTAATCCAAATGGTGCCAGTGGAGCTCTTCACGTTTCAGGAAATGGGAAGCCTGCTTTATGTTCCCTCTTCCATCACTAATCTGCTCCTTAATGGGTGGTGGGTTTCACCCTTCTGCCCCTCAGAGACTGCAGGCTCTGACCTCAGCATACGTGAACACTACAGAGCATGTTGCCTAAAGCAAAAAGATCCTTTCCCCACAACAATTACGTGCTAAAGAAACCACAGTCACTGCAACTTTAAAAAAAAAAAAAAGGTGCATGAGATAAGCATAGCGTAGCCGAGCTGTCCTGCTGTGTGGCTCTAGACGTGGCAGCTGCTGTCTCGTCGCGGGGTTACTCGTTAGAGAGGATTCACCTTTCTACTTAAAGCCCTCAGGGAACACAGAATATTTAGTTTTTGTTTTAAACTATGATCTTCTTAAGATCTTTTAGAAAGATGGGGAGAAATAGGAGTGCATCTTCTGATGCAAGTCTGGAAAAAAGGAGTAGTTAACCAAACTGATGTCAGGGGCTCAGAACTTAAAATATGCGTATCTCTGCAAGACCAAGCCTCGTATCACAAGGAAGTCTTACCTCTGGAAATAGGGGTAGATTTTTTTTTTTTTACTTTTTCAACTAGATTATTCTCATTGCAATGATATAAATTTACCGTTTTTATTTGCTGTCACAAAAAAAGTTTCAGCTTCTGTTTCTAGAGAAAATACTTGACCCAAGTTCAGTGTTAACTTTTGCCTGTTTATAGTGAAAGACTGAAAACCAAGTTAAAGCATGACACACGTTAATACTGCAAATGCGAAGTAACAGCATAATGGCATTTGTTTCATTAATGCGTTCGGTCTGTCTGCTTTGTTGGCTTTCCCTTTTGTGTGTGGATGTACATAATCCCATCTGCTAGGAAGATTGCTTCAGAAAGATTGTGAGTTACTGCTTTTGACCTTGTTTGAAGGGAACGTGTAAAGAAATTGTTGGAAGAACACCAGTAAATTATTTTAATTATTTTGTTTGGCTTGTGCTGCTAGATCTAGATTGCATAATCACAGTTGTAGTAAATGCAAGTAAATGTTTTCTTCTTTGTGTTTTCAGTCTTTAAAGCTGCTAGAAATTGCCATTTCAAACACTGAAAAAGTAAACGTTACCTCGATAGGTGAACTAGTCCATATGACGCAGAGGGTTTCAGAGAAGATTAAGTAGGCAGACACAGTCATCCCGAGCTCTGTCTGTTTGGGGTTTTTTTAGTTAGTAGCAGAAATTGTCCTGCACATAACCTTTATCTGGCTGAACTGGAAACCTCCGGTGTATTTTGGTTGTGTTTTCATTGCCTTTGCTGCTGAACTGAAGAATGTCCTTACTCTCTCCAGGAGATGAAGATGAACCAGAGCGTTTTGATGGTCTTTCTCTCTTATACTGGTATGCTTAACTATTAGGTTCTGACGGCATTTTTCTAGTCTGTAATTGGGAGAAGTACAGTAGAGCTCTAGCCATTTTATCTAAGTTTAAAAGCTGTAGCCATTTTCAGCTTCTTTTTTCTTTCCATAAGCAGCCAGAGTTTATCATTTAGAGTGTTGTTCAAATGTCAAGTAATATCTGTTTTGTGAGGGAAGAGTGTTATTCTTCCATTGATAAATCTAGATAAATATTTGATTGTGGCTATAAATGACTAAGAATTCCTCAGAAATGCAGTTCAGCAGAATATCCAGAGCCATATGATCTGATGAGTCTCTAGCCGATATAAAACATAAAGCTGTTGAACTTGCTTGTGTATGCTGGTAAAAAGTAATAGAAAAAAATTATCAAAGATTTCCTTTGAATTGCCTTTAGTAGACCATGTACACAAAATTATATGCAGTTAGTTTATTAGCATTCCAGGACTTCATTTGGAGTGTTGAGTTTAATATTTTTTCAGGAATTTCAGTGTAACAAAGTTGTAGAGCACATTTTTGTAGAGTCTTGCTTGCTTATTTCCTGTGGTGCCTCACATCTGTTCTTGTCAGTGTGCTAAAAGCGTGCTTACCAGTGTTTTGCGTGACTTCTCCAGGAATGAGCACTGACATCTGATTATTTAATTTGCGTCTTTTTCCACAAAGAACATTGAAATTATTTTTTGTTACTTCTGCCAATTGGTTTAGAAACCTATTACCTTGTTTATACTGTTGAGCATATTTCTAATGGATTTTGGGAAGTATTCTAACGTTTCATGAATGTTAAACAACAATAACGTGAAATAAATGTTGGATGGGCGCTAAATCCAAGTCTTTGTGTAGTGAAACTGCGAAAGCCCTGTACATTTTAGTAGAACTGTGACAAGTAGCTTGACTTGAAGATCCATCTCTAAGTTTTGTGGGAGAAAAACTAACATCGAAAGCCAGCAAGATGTGATATGCTAAACGAACTTGGGGACCTGGAAGATCCTTGTCTTTACTTTGTATGTGAGAAAGTAATTTTAAACTCCATCTATTGGAGGGCTTTGGTCTTTAGAGCATAAACACAATTGAGTGCCATGTGAGGGTGTCTGTTTGAAGTGTCAGTCCTGTCTAATGGTAGGTAGCAACATCATGATGGTTTCACTGGTTTAGAGATACCTTGTTCCTCTCCCCTGTGAATTATTAGTTTGTATATTGTCTGTATGCTCTTTGTCAGAATCCATTTTGTGTTCAATAGGATCTCTTTTGAAAGTATTGCCTGTTGCTGCTGGAAATGTAGATGATTTCCTATTAAGTGTTCTGTGCCTAGATTTGATCATATGTCATGATCATTTTATATAGCAGAATATATAGATTCTACCATTTCTGGTGAACTCTGTTTTCCTTTGGAAAACTTTAGACTTAAAATTTGAGATTTGATCTTTGAAGAGTTAATGGAAGTAAGCTGTGCGAGGTTAAAACAGCATTTGTTCTTGCTTTTTTATTTTAATAAAAAGGTGCTGCGTGAAAACTGCTGAGAGCAGGGCAGAGCAAGAAACAGAACAGTAGCAGCAACAGACGAGACAGAAAAAATGTCTGCTTATTTTAAAGATCCGTGTATCTTGTCTAAGTTTTCAAAGATGGACACAAATCAGGACAGACCTGTAACAAACATGACTAGTACGTTGTCTTTCAGCTTCAAAACAATTTAAATTCATGGGATAACTGAGGTGACAGTACTAGGTAGTAATGCAGAATAGTCAGCTGTTGTAGTAGAGAAGGGGTTTATCAGAGAAGTTTTGTTAGAGAAATAGCAGGCTCGAGGATTTGTGTGATTAAGTAAAAGCAGTCTGGTTCACTTTTAGCCTGGTGAAGTGTGCCTTATGCTCTGACATGTAGTTCCAGTGTCATGTGCAGTCTTGTCAGTGGCCAGATACACTAATTAGGTATCATCATGTATTTTTAGCCCATGAAACAAATACTGCAAGAAGTACAAAAGTGAAAATTATGCAGTGTTTGAAGCGTAGGCTTCCTGTTTGTTGCTAAAGGTCAATTATTAGGTCTGTTGTTATGGCCAGCCTATCTAAAGCAAAGGCTAATTTTGCAAATACTTGGGAATATGAGGTTGTGGAACAAATTGTTGCTTTTCAGAACAAGTGTTTGTCACTTGATAAAAACACTGGTACAGTTTTCTTACACAAAACCAAAAGAAGTAGGGGTGTCCTTTGGAAGCTTCATCTCTTGCCTAGTGCTAGAATCTAGGAACATTTGGACCTTCGGGATTTCTCTTTTGCCTCTGGCACGGCACCTTTCAATGACACGTACACCGGCTTTTGCAGAAATACCCAGTTTAAGGCATGGAGTTCAGCCTGTGTGCTGGATTTGGTTGTGTGGGAGGATCTGGGTCACTGTGTCCTCCACTTTGATCTTCTTTTCCCCCTTGCTAATGAATTCTAGTTGTTCCATTTCACTTTATCATCATGCTCTAGAAAATGCAGCTCACTAATGAGATGTAGGTCAAAGCAGAATAACCTAAGTGGTGCTTCTGCTTTTTTCTAGATGGGATCTGGTGAGTCTTCTCCAAAAATAGTACAGTGGGAGGACAAAGGAGCTAGGATACAACTTGGATTTTATAATAATAATTCATCTAAATGGAAATAAAAAATGGTAAAGGATATTTGATTTATAGGACTTCTTAACACTGTGCATTCTCAGAGCAGTATGCTGGCCATGTTTCCAATGAACTGTGAATTTAGGTTTCAGAACTCTAATTTTACTTTGTATTCTTAATTTTTTACCATTATCAACTGCCTCCAAAATACTCGTCTGCCTTTAGACAACTTCAGGTGCTATCCTGGTGTCTTGTCTTGGGGTGGGAGAGTACACAGGGGAGCAAGCAGCAGAGTTTGGATAGAAGCCTGTTTTAAAACAGAGAAAGTTGAGTGAAGAAATGAGAGACTGTAGGGAAAAGATTATGTTCATGGATAACCACAAAGTTATATGTTAGATATCCTAGAAAATATTTTTGTATGCACTGTCTTAGCTGTGGTTTTGTTTTAATATTCATTACCTGATCTAAGATATTATGATGTGTTTTTCTTGCCTAAACGCTAAGCTGGACCAGGTTGTGGGATTCTGTTTCTATTTCATTCTACCTATACTTTATTTTACCTTACCATCTTATATTTGTTATGAGGAGGTTGGTTTTTCATTGTGGGGGAGGGGTGGCACAGAGGTATCAAACAATATAAAGTTGTCAGTTATAGAAAACTGGTATTGGTTTGTATTAGAGTTAAAATATGGTCACTGTAATTATTTCTATATTAACATAGCTCTACGTACCTTCCTGTAGTTAGGGATTTAATGACTTTTATTTTATTCCTTAGGACTATTATGGGCCCTCATGGAATCAATCGAGCTGTTCACCGCATTTCTTTTTCTGATTGCCAAAATGGATTAGGTAATTAGATTTCACATTTTGTTGATTCAGAGTAAACCAAGTCTAAAAGCACCTGGTGAGCTTTTCCAGTTCACACTGTCATAAGTAGAAGTTGATTGCATCTGGCTTTTATGGATTTGACTGTCAATCCATTTAGCACAGTAGGTGGAATAAATAATTTCTGCTTGTTTCTTTTGTTTGTTCTGCAGGAGTTAAAATCATTGGAGGTTATCGGGCGCAAACAGCAGAAGATTATGGGATTTTCATAAAGAGAATTCTACCTGGAGGGGTTGCTGCTGTAGATAGTAAGTAATTTTAAATTTTTTCTTACGAACACTCTGCATATAAAAAGCTGTCAAAAGAAGTCGTCTTTATTTTACTTTGTGGATAAGGAGATTTAAAATAGCATGGTTTAGTCAGGATTCGTGATGTTGTGGCTTACTTTAAAATTGAGAAATGAAGCTTGGACCCCTCATGGGAAAACATTTTGATACTCTCAGTTTTTGAAAATGTGTTCAAATCTAGATACAAATCTAGATATGGCTGGTGTGAAAGCAATTGTCGATTTTTCAGCACTGCTAAATAAGCGTTGAGATGTTGAACCTCTTCTGATTCGTAGGGGTAAGAGTGGTGTTTCCTTTACAGAACCAGTATTTTTAATGAGTTAATTTTTTTTTTTAAGTGGTAGCTTAGATGTTCAGTGTGGAAAGAATGAATTATACTAGGTAGAGTTTGCAATAATAAAGTTACATATTATACTTCTGTCCTAGGGCTGGGGGGGTGGGGAGGTTGAGATTCCATTTGGTCTTGTGCAGAATGATCATTTAAAATAATCTAAACCTAATTCAAAAGCGATCGTTCCTAAACTTGATATTTGCAGAAAGTTAAAAATAGGAATGATTCTAAAAAATCTTCTAGATGTCTTTATTAATGTATAAAACATTAATGTATTTCTATGTGGTAATGTACATGTGTGTTACAAGCAAATTTCAGCTGGAAGTTAATTCCACAACTGTGAAATACGAATTCCAGTAGCGCAAATATTTGTGCTATGTGTAGATAATACAAATAGCAGAAGAACACTTACTTTCAGTGGCTATTTTGTGGTTAGTAAAACTGATTGATAGTTATTAGTCTTATAACAATAGCCTAGGTTAATTAGGATGAGAACTTAATCTGCTGAAAGTCATGAGGTTGTTTATTGCATTAGATCACACAAAATTGTAAGAAAAAGCCCTGGTTTATTGCTGTGATACGATATGTTCACAATTTCCCTGTTGATTCATGCATTACTGTTGATTTCATTACCAGGCCGTTTGCTCACTGGCGACCTAATTTTGGATGTCAATGGAGAAAACTTAGTTGGAGTAACCAATGAAAGGTATGTTTGTACTGATTACTAGCTGTTTATTAGAGCTTGGAATATTATATGGCTTCTTTTTGGACATTATCAACTACTGACTAAAAGAGCCCAACTCCACTGAGGTCCTTGGAGTTCAGCTAGCAATTAATTTATCCTATAAATCTAATTCAGCGAAACTATAATGGAAAAGTGACAGGACTTTATATGCTTTTATAATGACAGAGTAAGCTAGTTTCTTCATGATATAGATTACAGAATGTATGTGGAAATAGCATTAAAACATACTAAGCTTTTCAAATATTTTTATGACTATCTGTTGGTGCAATACTGGTGAATGCAAATGATGCAGCTAACAAGTGTCATTGTAACAGAGGAGAAAATGTTTAGAAAAATCTGTAGAATATGCTGGATGGTTTCTGTAGCTGGATCACCAGAGATCAGTGCAGTTTAGTGTTGGGGATGTAGATATAAAATTCAAAGAAAAATTACAGTAGATACTGCTTAGGATTTCCCTCAGCCATGAAGCATACCTGAGTGGTAGTTTTTCGTTCGTGTAGGCTGTTAATCCCGAAGGAGGTCCAGGAAGGCAGTAGGATGAACCAAGGAAAGATGGGGACGAAAGGGAAGGGAAAGAGAGGGCAATCCCACTTTGTTCCTGTCACTAGGTGCAGACTCGCCACAGTCTGTCTTTCATCAGTTCCCCAGTGCTTAATTTGGGTTGTGTTGCTGACAAGGTTTTCCCTCTGTATCTGGCAGTCATAATGATCAACTACATTAAGAATTTGTTCATTTTCCTGCTCTTTTAGCATTACTCACTGTGTCCTTCTTGACAGCACCCTGGTATATTTATTTGTCTGTTTTTCCCCCCTTCTAGGGCTGTTGACATCTTGCGAACAGCATCAGCATCTAATCACATGTCTTTGCTAGTTGCCAGAGATGAGGAAGCAAAGTAAGAGAAAAATAAAACATTTATTTAACCTCAAAACTAATAAAAAGCCAACACTATACCTAAGGTTGGGTGGGCGGGCTTGCAAGTATTTTTCTTTCAGATTAGTTTTAATCACAAAATTGCACCACGTCACATTTTTTCTGTGTAGTGTTTGATACCAATTCATTCTGAGACTATTTGCATCAATTAAAGTAGCAAGCTCGGGCCAGTTTCAGTGTACTGAAGAGGACTGAAATGTTATGTTGCCAGCTAATACCATTAAAAACTATTTGCTGTGATTTTTTTTTTAAATATTTCTCACACTGTGAGGAATGCCTTAGATCAACAGTACCACAGAACTGTATGATTTAAGCTGGTCTAGCCTTCTGGAAAAGGGCAGATTTAGTTACTGTTTCCCCTTGGAAGCTTGCTTTTCAATCTTTAATGTGCTTTGAATTAATTTGGATAAGTAGGTTAAATTGTTCACTGCAGAAGGCAGTCCAAAATACATCTGTTGTAAGGACATTTATGTTAAATATTGCTTTAACCTTGCTGTCTAATGTTAAGTATATAAACCAATATTGGCAGAGAATTGTTGGAAATGCTATGATCCAGGTCTGTATCCCCTTGTGACATAAATCTCTGGAGGAAAAGGCTGTTAGGTAACTGCATTTGATAATCATTGCAAGAGTATCTGCTGTTATTTGCCTTTCCTGGGATGTTCCACTTACAGAGTAATCTCTCCATAAGGGAGTCTTCTCTAAATTCCTTTAGCCTTTTGTCCTATTTAAGCTTTCTTTTCCTGCTCCTGTATTTTTTCTATTTGACAGACATTTAAATCGCTCTGTAGCCTCTGATCTCTCCTTTTTTCCAGACTGCCTAGATATATGTGAGGTCCACTCATAATCTGCTTTTATCTAAAGTATACTGACCTAGTTTCTCTCAACTCCTTGAATAATTAAAATCCATCAGTCCTTTCACCATTCTGGTGGTACGCCCAATGGCCTGGGCAGAATTTGCCGCTACATGTAGTCACTCACTCGGAGACCTGTGAATTAATGTCTTGTGACTGCACATTCCTGTGTTAAAAGATTGTTTGATTTACACTCAGCTGTGTTTGTGTGTTCCCTGTGTCTGGCATTAGTTCAATAAATTCTGTCATTTTTTTACAAAATAATGCATTGACCCTCTGCAGTCACTGGAATTGCTTGGGAATTACATTCCCTGCAATCAGTTAATTTATGTTCTCTCTCTCTAATTCTATAATATTAATTTGCTGATATTTCTGGCTTGCATCCTTCTAGATTATTTTTTTAAATCTGTTATCACTGAGGTAATCATAACTCAAATTATAAATATTTTTTAAATTAGGCTGCATTCAGTATTGGATTAATCAGGAGGTTTTGTTTGCTCTTTAGTGCATGCAATGCAGGATGTACATCTTTGCCACTTTTTTGCTAGTTCGTTACAATATGATTGGTTTCTGCAAAGAATTTCTGCTTTTACTTTTTATTATTATTTTTTCAGCAGTGTGCCTGACCAAGAATTGCCCTTTGCTTCATCTGTTGAGGCTTTTTAGGAAAAGATATTAAAATCAAAAAGATAAGCAAAACCCAAACACATACAATATTTAATAGATAGAGTTGTTTACCTCAGATGAAATAGACTGCAAATTTCTGAGAAAGCTAAATAGAAGTTAACAATTTGCATCTGTTCTACTCAGTCTTGACCCATTAATAAATATTTCTTCTATCCTCTTGTGAGTACCACAGCTTTGTTTTCCCGTCTCCTCTGGGTGGTTCTTCAGTATAGTTGAACTAAAAGCACTCTTTAAAAATATGGGTATGCTATAGATATATTATCTGATTTCTTCTAATATAAATAACTTGTTCTGGACCTAAGTAATACCACTGTCTTATTATCTGTAGTTGACTTGTAATTCAAGTTTTTGAAGTGTTGAAATCCAGGGTAAAAAGAGGTAATAATTAAGCTTTTCTACCAATAGTCCATTTCATTTGTAGTCTATTGCTATTCCATCCTTATCCTTTGGTATTACATTAACATTTTCTTGCCTCTTCCAAATATTTGATAGCGCTTTCCTCTCTCAGTTGAGGTTGAGCTTCCTTCTCTGAGGTCGGGTAACTGTTCAGTAGAAACAGTAGCAGGTTTCAAGGGATGCATTTAAACCAACGCCAGATCCTGACAAAGAGGATCTTTTTATTGCCACAGGAAAGAATTTCTTCACCTGATGGATAAGTACGGCTCTCACAGTGACACCAACTCTGCAAGAAGTTCTCCAACACAACTATCAGCTGGTGAGAAGTTGCTTCCTAGCCTGACGTAGTCCTGAAGGACAGTAGTCATACTTCAGCGGAGTAGAAGTAGAAGCTTACACTTAAAGGTCTTTTCATTTATGAGGAGGCTATATTGGAGGAAGTGACTGAAGGTCAGGCAAAGCACACGGGTTTGCTTAGATTTCAACATTAACTTGGTAGTCTAAACATGTAACTTCACTGGTTTGTGTGTCAGTTGACTCAACTCTTAAATATACTACCACCTACTTTCGGCAATTTAATTAATGAATAATGTGAAAAATATTTGTATTTGTAGATTAAATGTACCATAGGATTTCAAAATACTAATAAAAATTTGAGGTAGAATACCATGAATTCTAATCCTCGTGGAATTATTGCCTTGTTAGAATGCCTTTATATAGCATGAGTGATTATTCAGCCAAGATTATTTTTGCACCCAGTTTGAAAAAAAAAAATCATTGATATATTTTAAAGAATTATTCCTGAAACTCTGGGTGTCTCACAATTCTTAGCTATGTAGACTTAATCTTTTTTTGGTTATTTGATTGCTTATAGTTTGTCTGTTTTCTAACATGAAAATATGCCCACTGAACTTACTTACATGAGCTGAAACTTGGTGCTTTTTCCAAAATGCGTTTTTTACTCATTTTCTCCATTATTTCTTTTCTTCAAGCAAAATCTGTAGACAGCACTTCTTCTGGCTCATCCTCAAGGTCACAGAGTCCTCAGTTGCATCCAAAGGACAATACCACGACCATCAGCAGAAATAATAATTTCCCAGCACTATCCCCAAAGCTTGCAAAGTAATTTCCGCAACTGACTGTAACTCTCTTGTGTGAGCTATAAACAATGGTGTATTTGGCTGCTCAGGAAAATTTTCCGTCGAGCACAAAGTGCTCAACTTTTTTTTTTTATTTAATCATGTGAGTTAAAATACTGTTGATATTGCAAACTTTCAGTTTTAAGAAGGTATTTTGCTCATGTATTTATTATCTACATGGTAGAAGTAGATAAATTAGTTTGACTTTTGATCTTAGTGTTTCCTAATGAATTAATGCTTCTGTTTTATGTATATGCAGGTACTCCCATAAGCCTTGGATATGTATGGCAGAGAGGAGCTTTTATTCTTGTAAAATAATACATCGGTTCTTTCTGTAGTTGCCAGAAGTAACAACTGAAGTTTCTGATTGTGTAGTAAGAAGGCAGTGTAATGTTTGAACATTGCAATTAAATGTCAATGTTGCTGTAACACATATTTGTGAAATCAGTAAGATAAAGATAATGTATCACTTCAGTCTTTATTGAGTGTCTAGTTCTGTGGAGTAATTATACTTTTTTTTTTCTCCTTTCTCTTTGTAGGGATAGTGCATTTCAGATTATCTCTGTTTGCAAAGGAACAAGCCTAGGTTTGAATATTGTAGGAGGAATTAACAGAAATGAAGGGCCTTTGGTATATATTCAAGAAATTATCCCTGGTGGTGATTGTCATAAGGTAAAGACCTTTTTTCCCCTCTCTCCTTCAGTCCACCTGTATTTTTGCTTTCACTTAGTACCTACTTCAGTATTTCATATATACAGTTATATTTTAAATACAAATTGTGTGTGTGGTTCTGCATGCTTTCTCTTTAAATAGAATTAGCTCATTGCACCAAAGCATAGATACATGGTAATGAAAATGATTCATGAGTTCATTTGAGGTAAATAAGCATCTTATTCCCCAATTTATGTGTGAGAAAGTAAGTAATCAACTTGTTTAAGAGGTTGCATGATGCAACATAAATCAGCACGGGTGGGACAGAGCTACAGATTACATCTCTTTTTTTTTTTTCTTGATATTCAGGAATACCTTTTTTCCCTTGAACTTAATTTGGGTGAATCCTTGCAGTTGGAAAGCATTCTGTAGACGAATTAGAATAAAAAAAAAAATTCTGATCGTGCAGACTAATAAAATGTGTGAATCAGTACTGATTACTGTTTTCATTTATGAGAAATGCAGTATGCAAATTAGGAGGGCTTGTCAGTTTTAAAAAATAACAGAACTGTGTCTGGTTCTAGTACACAAAACTGTTTATCCGAGTGTCTCCTTTTGCATCCTGAGTTATTATGGTTATTTTGACCTGTAGATCACCAGTTTTGCCCCTTGCCAAGCAAGAGGGTACAAGTTAATTTCACGAGCAGTGAGTTTTGCCCCGAAACTGTCTACAACTATTTGCAACTGAATTTTTGTAGATTAAGGTTAATCCCAAAATGCCAAGATGGAAGGAAAAAACGCAGCATTTCTCCAGGACTTCTTTTAGTAGATAAACGGTAATCATACATGTTTTGTTTTCTCCTATTTTGTTGTGGCTTCTAAAGCATTTTCCTCATTGTAAACATACAATTTAAAGCCTCTCATAGCTAATCGATAGACCAAGACATTAATTTGTGGTTGGTTCTAATATTATACAATATATATAATATTATATATATATATAGCAATATTAGAGGTAATTTCCCTATCTTGATGTCCTCTTTGAGAAACCTAAGTAGCAAGCATATTTTAAATCTGTGCCACGTGAGGGCAGCATTGAAATGGGTATCTTTTAACAGGCTCGATGCAAGTGAGATAGAAGCTCTACAACTTTTCTATTTAATCAAAATCAAAACACTAAGTGACAAAACAGTGTAGGAAAGTGCTATCATAAGTTTGAAATAACGCAGCTAAAATTATGGTATGGGGGTATTAAGTATATAAAATTATACTGGTCTTGAAAAGGTATTTTACTTACTTCGTAGGTATCTTTTTGTGTACACAGTTTGTTTCACATGGTCAGACTGATTCTGTGATTGATTTCTTAAGAGCTGTAGAACACAGACATGTTGTGTGTAATGTGATGTGTATTACATCAGATAAATGTTATAAGTGCCTGTAACCATAGATGAATTTTAAGTTAAATTGTTGAGGCGCCTTCTACAATGCGAGTAAAGAAAGCTTCATCTTAGTGAGAAATCTAGCCTAGCATGTTTAAAGTCTTGTCTTACAGTCTCCAAGACAGAAATGTGATCTGTTCCTGTGTTGGTAAAAAGTTTGCAATTGATTCAACAGATGTGCAAAGTTGACAATTTTATTTGTCGTAGTTTTGACTGGTGAATTCCTAACAGACTAATCTGTTTTCCTCATTAAGGGTAGTATGGCTAGTAAGTGCCTGAAGAATCCCGTATATAGCCGAGAACGTTTGGGTTTGAAATGCAAATTAATCTAGATCACAGCTGAATTAATTAGTAAAGAAGCTTCCTGTAGTCACATGGGTTGGTACTCCTTGCTGTAAAAAATATCCGTGCTTAGTTTGGTTGGGATCTTTTTAAAAGAAATATGTATCTGGGTCCAAACGTCATCTTTACACATTATCTGAGATCCATTCTGCCTGATGAAGCTTTTATAATTACTGCTGTCTTGATGATTAAGTGATCGTTTGATCTGCTGTTTATTTCTGGAAGACTGTGAGGCAAAATGTATAGCCATTCTTGATACTTCTTGTCCTAACAGATCCAGAGGACTATGTTAAAGTGCTGTGAATATACAATTCTTTCTGTAGTGTTAGCAATTAATATAAAATTTTTGGGTTTGTTTTTTTATTTTGTTATGTTAGGATGGACGATTGAGGCCTGGAGATCAACTTGTGTCCATAAACAAAGAGTCAATGATTGGTGTCTCGTATGAAGAGGCAAAAAGTATAATCAGCAGAACAAAGATGAGGTATCTGTTACTGTCAAACAGCTAACCCTCCAAAATAGTTTATTATACAGTATTTATGTTTAGATTAATGTGAAATGTTTTGTGTACTTGGAAGAAAAGCAAGGGATATTAATTTTTTTTGAATACTCAGTTGCAATATTATTTCATAGAAAAAGACTCAAATGCAACTTTTAGACCCGTAAAAGGATGATACTTTCTTTCATTTCAAAATTAAAAAAATAAAACAAAAACCCAAACCACAGTATTTGCCTTTTTTAAGGATGGGGAATAGAGCACCCTTTTAGAAAAATAATTAAATAAAATCACACATAGTGTTTGGGAAAATGTAAGTTTTGCAAGAGTAACGTGTAATCTTATGCACAGTATAGTATACAATATGTTGAAAAATCTTATTTTTAACTTTAGGTCTGAAAGTTTTTGGGAGATAGCTTTTATTAGACAAAAAAATATTCCCAGTTACTCCGAGAATCTGCAACGTCCTTCCAGCCTCTTAACATCTTCTGTAGCATCTGGAGAGCAGCAGGCTGCAGTACTTAGTTCTCTGACATGTGCTAACGGGAACCTTGTTTCAATGTTCACTCCAAACGCTGTGAGTATAATTATTACTGCTCTTAGTATAAAGTGAGCAAATGGTTGTTTTTCCTAATGTTATTGGAATTTCAGTATAGGGTTATTTTAATTCCATTGCCATTGTAGTAAGAAAATGACTGACTCTTTTTCCCACACAATAGTAATTCTTTGGAATATCAAGACTTTTGCAGAAAACATGTTGTGTAACCATAGAGTAAACCACACTGATGAGAGGAATAATAGTATTGGTCAACTTGTGGTAAGAAAACAAATCAAATAAAATAAGCATTAACCATATTCTTAGATACAAAGTTCTCCCTACTGTTTCTCTAGGGAGTAAAGTTTCAGAATTAGATAAGTATAGTTATATATTTCACAGATAAAGTACTCTGATTACTACATAGGAGTAAGTACAGAACAGTCTGACAAGTTACACTTCCTCCATGATGATGAGATTTTTGCTTAAAAATCAGAGTCCTAGAAGAATGTGTTTTCCACTTTCTTTCAGCTAAGCAACAATTGTTGTTTTAATTCATACAGCTCCCCATTAGCGTAAAGAAGTAATGTTGACCATAAGAAAGATATAAAAACTATTCTATTTCAATTTTTAAAAAAACATTTTTAATTTATCACATTTTTAAACTAAAGAAAATACTGGCTTTGAACAAGGAAGACTAAAATGTTCAGTGTCAAACAAAGTCAAAACAGGTGATTGTCAACTGTTCTTATGTTTGTACTTAAAATTTTTGCCCGTTTTCCTTTCCTGTTAGAGATATAAACATTGAAGCAGGTTGCCTAGAGAGACTGTGCTATCTTAATCTGTGAGGATATTCAGAACCGAACTAAGGTTTTGATAAGGCCCTGATTTAAATTTTTTGAATGGCGTGCCTTCTCACCATCCCCACTCCCCTACACCTTCTGTTTTCTGCTAGGGGTGTTTAGAACCCTATCTGTCCAGCCCTGTTTCCCCCCCTGGTCTTCCTGCCTCTCCCTCTCTTTTACACTAATGTGTGTTTCTAGTTTGGCTTGTGATCTGCTTTAGAAATGGTATTTCATGAGTTTTGATTTTGTTTCATAGATGGAAACTGGAGTCAAGATGGGAGAGCAATCTCCAATTACTTCTCTAGACAGCAGTCCTGCTGATGTGTCTGCCACTGGTAAATGCTGATTTAATTCCCTGCCACACTTTTTTTCTTCGATAACTGTCATACAGAAAATAGTACATAGTGAGACTCAATAGTCTTTGGAAAAAAAAAAGAATATAGCATTGTTTTTGTGGTACTAAATAAAGGACTGAGATCAATAGATTGTTTAGTATCTTCTGTCAAATAAAACTTATGTTGTCTTTAACAACAGCTGAAACCAAACAAAAATGAATGGTCACAACATTTGCTATACAGCAGTAATGATAATAGACAGTAGAAACCAGATAATGAAGACTCACATATAGATCAAGATTAGGTTGCCATAGAAACTGTACTTTCTTGATTTGATGAAATTATACTGTTTGCACTTTTTTTTTTTTAAAATCATGACAGCATATTGGAAGGATAGAAGGAACATGCAGACCTCTAATAGTTTTTCATTTAATAACAAGTAGAATATATATGTTTATTTATGAGTCACAACATTCAAAAACAGTGGTCACTTTGATAATATCTCTAAATGTATATTTTGAAAACAACACTAAGGAAAAACAGAGGTCGTGGAATTTGGTCAGAACCAAATCTGAAGTGAACAATTGAAATCCCTTTGGAAAACAAATATGCATGGTATTTACAAACAGTGAAAATGCAGTGGCATGGCATTACAATGAAAGTCTCAGGGGACACAGTAATATGAAGTATGAAGACCTGAGCTATATTCTGTTTCTTCAGGTGGTAGTAAGAACACACACCCTGTGCTTCTCAACTTGATGTCTAATATACTAAGAAGGACAAATACACAGGATCAGATTCATTCTAGATGTCACTCCACTGATATTATTTAAATTATACCTGCATTTATTATGGCCCATATTAGATATCCTAATTTTAAATGAAACAGACTCCATATTGCAAACCTGACCAGTTGGCTTCCTTCCTTGAAGGGTGAGCTGACTGAAAGGGAACTTGAAACTAGAAAGGTTGTAGTATTGAATACACCTGGAGTTTAGTGATCACACAGTTTTTTCATATTGATCATGAAAAGCACCACAAAATCAGAGGAACAAGACAGAAGGCTCTGTTGGAATATATTCAGAATATAAGACTCTTGGTTAATATAATGAAATACACAGGAGCTTCATTGTTGTTTAATGAGACCAAGAAGGCCATGGTTTCTTAACGTATCTGAATAATGTAGCTAGTAGAGTGGAAAGCAGAAATACTTGCAGCACCAGTTTGTACTGTTTCTTGTCATTTTTCATTTTAGTCTTATTTAATAGTACATCCTTGGTCAAAGCTGCCACTTCTCTCATGCTTCCCTTTTTCAAAGATAACCTTGCAAGGATAACCTGGAAAAATTAAAGTAGCTATTACATTTTTTTTTTTTTCCCAAAGTGCTGTAAGAAAAATCAGCATAAATTTGAGAAATTCTTACACAAACTATACACAAGGCTTTTTCCTTCTGAGCTGAAGTGTGCCAATTCAGCTGAGGTTCTAGCCCACTGTCTTCAGAATTTAATATAGCATGTGAGAGGTGTTAGTGTCAGAGATTTTCAAGATGTTTTGGTTTATGCTCTTGGCATATAAAGAGAATGTAAATTACTTTGAGCTTGGAAACAGATATGCTGTGAAATTAAAAAAAAAGAATTCTATGTGATTCCTTCTGTTCCTTTAGAGAGTCTCAAACTGAAGGATCCTTTAGTTTTCAAATGCTGGTTTTGGTTTGAGTACCTCTTTAGTCCTTTGATCAATTAATTAAGATTTAAATTAGATTTATAAATAATGCAAATGGGTATCCCATTTTCTTCTGAAAAAAACAAGGCAATGAATTTGTTCTGTTCACATAGTGTAATACATCTAGAATCTAAAGAATTTGATAGTTAACTCCTCCTTTTCCCTGCTGTCGGTGATCAAAGGCTTCCAAAGGTTGCTGCTTCTTGTGTTTTATCCACAGGCATGTCTCAAATACGACAAAGCTGTGACCACATTTCTTGAGTTCCATTAAAACTAAGCACACACACCAAAAAACAAGCAATTGTTCTGCAGTCTTGCATATGGACTGCTTAGTACTGCTAACTGCTTTTCCTTTCCTCAGCTTAATCATCTGTGTATGTTGGAAATAAAATAGATGCACCATAAGTTATTAATGTAGCTAGCTAAAATTATGCAAACCTGTTGTGTTTCTGCCTATAAGAATTGGAGAGGAGGGGATGGTGGCTCAGTGGATAGTAGTTCTTGGAAAAGAGTTCCTCCCCAGCAAAAAATACTGAGGATCCTGCTGGAATTCAGTCTGAACTACTTCCACTCAGCCTGTAGTTGGCAACAGGTCATTCCCTGAGAGCAGAGAAAATACCACAAGTGTAAGCCATATGCTTGATGAATTGCTCAAAGTTATTCCTGGTTTCTTTCTGCTAAGTTGCCACTTGTCACTTTTTAATGTGAAGAAATAGTTTAAATGATTGATACCCATAATTTTTGTTTATTACAATTATGTCCTTTAAAAAAAAAGTCTATCTAAATATTAACATTTATTTGTGGCAAGGGAATATTTAGCTGGCATCTGTTTGATGAGCAGAGCTTCCGAACAAATTTTTCAAAGCAGTTACAACTGTATAATTATTTAATTTTAATTTTTTTCTTCTTAGTTATTGCCCACAGCCAGCATGATGATTATGAGCAGCAAGGAAGGAACTCTACTATTCGTCTCAAAGCAGAAAGGCTGGAGAGGGTAAATGCAATCTTTGGAATTTTCCTTTCTCCTCCTTCATGATGCATGTAAAACATATGGAGACTATTTCTAGGTTGACAAACTTTTAAGGTATAAATTATAGACTAAATTTTCTATTTGCATAGTTCTTTCAGGTTGCAGGCCAATATTTCATTTTACGTATTGGGCAAATTACTGTTTTTGTCAATCTAGTTACTGACTAACTCTTCCAGGAATATGAACATCCCTCAGGATTTTTACGGCAGTTATTAAGGACAAAGGGTTTTGCTTATTGCACTCATCTGTATTCAAGGTTAAATAATATGTGAGCATCTCTCAGTTAGAAGGAGAAGTCACGGAGTGTCTCTGGAATAAAAGTGTTGTCTGTGAGAGTGTACTATGATACAAAGGCTCTTTGAAGTGTAGCTCTTTAATTACTCCCCTGTGTCCCTGCAGTCATTATCACTAGTCCATCCTTTTTTATTTTTTCCTCCAAAATAAGTTTTCTCCTTCCAGGCATTGAATTATCTTGGGATTCAGCCCACAGATGAACAGCAGCAAGCCCTAAGGCAGCAACTTCAGAAAGATTCTAAAGGAACAGTGTCTTTTGGAGGTAATAATTTGTTAATTACTGTGGAAAATAATGAAATGTGGGAATATAGAAATGATAGATAATAATCATTAATATATTTTCTGTCAGTATTGGGTTGCTACTGCAAATAAAATGATACTTTGAGGCAAGAACCTTATTCTACTCTTGGAGTTTTGATACTAAGTAATACGAAAGCTAATCACAAATTTATCCAATTAAGAGCAGCCTTGAGAAAGTTTTGGTTTTGTGCTCACAAATTCCTAAATTTTTGCCTTGACAATAGGGTGCCAAAAATTACTTGGGAGGGTATTGATGGTTAAAGAGACTTCTTGAAGCAACTGAACTGTTGAATTATTTTACTTGTTTAGTTTGTGAGAAGCAAGAACATTTAAACTCTTGCATATAGACAGAGATTACATGGAGACCCTCTTGATGGTTCTTCTAGCTAAACCTAATTCCGATGGGAATGAGTTGCTGACAATTTTGGTAGGTGACACTAACAATTGAAGAATATTTCTCATAAGCTGTGAGACCTACAATAGCTCTCATGCTAAAACTAATGGAGATTTCGCTTTTCCTAAAGCTTATAAGAAACAGTATCAAACGCTAGCATATGAAAAATATTTTCTTGTACTTAACCATCCAGAAGGGCACTGGATTTTCAAGTACCTTATCAAGAAAGATACTGGATCTCCATCAGTTTTTATGTGGTGTGAAAAAACTGACCTTTATATTTCAACTTCTCTGTCACATTGTAGCAGATTATATTTTTTTAATGCATTCAGGCTGAATGGGTAACCCAAGCTGTGTTGATTGGGAATGCTGTAGTGTTTGTATTTAAACCCTTCAAGTTGGTCAACATCAATTTTACCCTGTCTCTATCAGGGATTTAAAGGACCTGCAAAGGAAACCATGAGCTGTGAGCTAGCACGAATTTTTTCCTTTTTCCTGGAGCAACACTGTGTCCTCTCTAGTAAGGGCAATTCATTGGGAAGGGCAGGTGTCTAACAGGTGTGCAGATTTCTTTTTTCACAGGGCTCTGCCAAATGTGGAGCCTCTCTAACCAGGTACTTTGAAGGTGAACTTCGCACCACGTTTTGTCTCCTTTTCTCCTTCACAACTTGATTCAGGAATATTTCATCCCAAGATCTGTTTTGAACATATTCTTACCAAGTGTTTCTGTTCAGAGATATGTCTGATTTTCATGTTCTTTCTTTAGAAAACTTATGGAGGGCAGACACTGCAATTACAAAAGAGTAGCCGTATGTTGTGGTATTATACTTGTGTTGCATCTGGTGATACTGCTCCTAGACTGAACTAGTGGACTACAGCAACAAAATCTAAACTGTTTTCTAGATTTCGTTGAAGTTTCAAGGAATCTGTTCTCTGTGCAGTCAAATGCAACAGATGATGGCCAAAAATCTGTAACATTTGGTGTCAATGACATTGCCAGCTTACTGGATTCACAGGTAAAATGTGTGCCTGTACAGTGTTTAACTGTTGGGAGGAGATTACTGGAGGGCTTATTATATGTAAGATGACCCCAGATCTTGGGCAGATGTTTAGAACAGCTCCGTATCATGGTGTTCTTTACAGTAACCTAGTTTCTGTGATGCTTTCTAAAGCAACCTACTTTGCAGAAAACAATTTGCGTAAATAGGTTGTGATTTGTTGCAAGTGTGGACCACAGTGATTTACTGAGGTTTCTCAGTAAAATACAAATTGCTACTACCTGTGTGAGTGGTAAACAATTATCGAGCCTGGTGATTTCAACTACTGCTATAGTGAAAATCACTTTATTCTAGAGGTGACTTTAAGGAAGAGCATTTGCAGCATAGGAATACCAAAATAAAATTATATGTTATTTAAAATATTGAACAAAACAAGGGGCTATTAGTGTTGTATTCTTGGTACTTTAAAAAATATTTCTATTAATTCTTTTTGACAGGAAAAATAATTTTTTGTTTGGAAGATAAGATGGTCAGAATTTCTAAAACATTTTTAGTATGTTCAGAGCTTTAAATTATTTTAAAATTAAGATTATCCTCTCATTTTATTAGCAAGACCTTTTAAGATAAGATGTTAAAGATTATGGAAGATACAGTTAGCAATACATTCTAACCTTACATATTAAATACACACAGTTTGTAACCTGTGATTCTCTGGAGGATGACATGGAAAGACTTAAGAAACAAAGAAATGACGCTTTAAAAGAGATGAGTAAATTAAAGGTAATACTTAATTTTTATTTCTTTTAAATTATTCAAGAGACTAATTTCTTCTTGAGTGTATGTAGTAATTTACTGTTTTGAATTTTATGTGCAATTTTTTATGAATAAAGAAAAAGGCAGAACAAACAAATATTTGAAGATTGTATCCTTACAATATATTTCTGCAGACAGTAAATTTTATTTATTATACTGAATACTAATGCATTTTTAAAATCAGATTCACAGAGAAATGAGACTAAGCAGACATTTCACAAAAGTGAAAGTGAATTTGGAGAACTGACTTGATTTGCATAGCGAATTTATTTAGAAATGTGTGATCCCAGTAACCACAGTGTCTGAGTGCATGCTGATACTTTTGAAAGAAGTCAGAACTGGACGATAAATTAATCTGTTTTCAAAACTAATACATATTTTCACAGACATTATAAAGTACATAAGACCTAAAGCAACAAATATATTTATTGTTTCTTAATACCCTGGGTTACAACCACAATCCTATGCTCCTGAATTTCCTTTTTGACAACGCAAAAAGTAAAAAATTCTGGTTCTGTATTCAGCATACCTAACTCTTGCTCTTGGATAGCACTGGAAAATTGATCCTAGCATGCAGGCAATTCTACAAATTACCTTCTGGTCCAAAAAAATTCTTTCTTGATATAGATTACAAAAACTTTAGTTGGACACGCCCAGAGATTTTTCTTCATTCTGTGCACTAAGATTCATCTTCTGAAAACTTTGTACTGAAATGAAAGAACCTGGTTTACATTGAACATGGTAGTAGTGAATACTTAACGAGTCCCTAAATTGCAGGTGTCGAAAACTGGCAATGATCAGTCTGGAATTGCCTCATTTCTTACATTCTTCCCTTAACAATCTGTAGTCAAATACTTGATACTGAGTGAGAAATACCTTTGGTTTGACTCAGTATGAGAATCTTTGTGCTTTTATAGCTCTTTTGTGTTTTTTTTAAACTTCGTTAGCACTTTCAACCTTCTGAAAATGGTGTACCTACAGGCTTCTTGTATAAGTAGGTGAGTGAGAGAAGGGTCAAACACACAATGTTGACAATAACTTGACATGAGTATTAGGCTGTACAACAATCTGTTAAAGCCACAAAAATGTCTTTATTCTGCTCATTTGCTAGATGGCTAGGTAACAAGAGAGTTAGAATGTGTATTTTATTTATAGTACTGAAATGTCCAGTAAACAGTCCTGAGATGCTCAGAGACTTAAACGGTATCAACGAACTCTCTGAAAAACTAGCTTTTAGAGATTAAAATCTGGTTTTGTCACACATTTTGTAAAAGCTGTTGATTATTTATTACTTCCACCAGAACTTTTTCAATATGTATGTTTCTGATTATACAACGCTACTAACAAACTTATGTTGTGGCCTAGGAATGTAGTAGTTGTACAGAAGGCAGCAAGTGCATTGATAGAAGTACTGCTACCTGTAGTTGTGAAAGATCTAATTGGGTTTTAGGAATCAAAACTCTTTCAGACTTAATTATTAGCTATTCCTTCCTTTTTTTTGTTTTTTTTGAACAGGAAAAACTGTCTGAATCTGTGAATTTACAGAAGCAGTTAACAGCGGAGCTACAAATAGTCAAGCAAGTATGTTAAAGTTTCTTAAAAATACATTTTTTCTTTTTTTACTATTTTTTGTGGAAGGGAGAAGGGAGCACTTCCTTCTCTCTTGATGCTCGTCTAGACTATACTTTCACGCTGATTTCTACACAAATTGTTTCTTTTGTTACGACAAAGCTTTTGATTAGAATTGGAGAATATTGATCCGTAAGTTTTCAGAGTAAGAATACTTCTCTGCTGTTGAATTGAGGTAGGAACCGTAAGACAAGCTGGATCAGAGAAGTTGGATAATAAGGTAGTGGCGCCTTTCTGGTCTTAAGTGTTCTTGGAGTGATTTTGCTGTTCTTAGGCAACAGTGTGCCTAGCCTACAGTCCAAACGTTAGCTACTTTATAGGTCAACCAGAGTTTTAGAAATTAAAAAATAGATGCACTTGACAATTCTACCTGATACCAGGAAAAAAAATGGTAATAAGTGTTCTCTGGGGAATGTCTGGTTTCTGTCTCCGTATCTATCTAAGGAATCAGAGTTTCTTATGAAATTTAGCCTTCTTGTCCCTCTTAAATTTCCAGTTGTATGTGTCTCATCTCATTTATAGCTTGTATTCAAAACCAAGTAACTTTCTTGTTTCCTGCATTTACTGAACATCATCCTGTCAGCTCTTTTCTTCTTACGAGCTGGCCACCTTTTTTCTCTCCTGTACTGCTACTGTACTTCCTTGTGGATTTCTCGTGGCTATCTGCTCCACCAGGTGTCATACGCAAAATATAAGATACAGTTTCAGAATCTTCCCATGTACTGTTATATTAATATTTGGTTTACGTTTTTGATTATATATGTAGATTTGTTCAGCACCTTCATTATCACCTTTTATTCCTTGAATATAAGAGAACTGCTTGAAAGCTTTTTCCATTAATATTGTGATGTTGCCATCCATACACTGTGGGACAGCAGGGAAATAAATTGGATTCCTTTTTGGCTAAAATCTGACTGGAAGTATGTTCCAGTAGTGCACCTGATGTTCCCATTCTCTAATGGATGTTCAGTCTGTGGCTCTAGACTAGAGCAGATGTTCACTCTATCAGTCTAGACTAATGCTGATACAAAGTACAAACCCCAGAATGAACCAGTAGGGTCGTCAGGTCCTCAGCATCGAGTGTTTCAATTCATCTACCTGCTCTTACTGGGAAGGTAGACTTGGTCCAGGATGGTTTACGATGGTGTTTTAAGTGGCAGCAGTGCAGGTTTGCTACCACGTGAGGTCCTCGTGCTGTTATTTTTCTGTCCAATACAGTTAATATGCCAGTGAAGGTCAGCTTTGCGGTGCCAACATCCAGGGGATAAATACTCTGATTTTCTAGTAAGTGTTTTAAGTAGCTGCTGTTGAAAAGGTTCCATATAGTGAAATGAAAGAGAAATAATTAATTACATGTAATTACAGCACTGTGTTAGTTGGAGACCTATTTTAGGGCTTACAAGCAGGCTTTTAATGGAAATTTTAGTTCTGTTTATACTTGATGCATTTTCAAGTGGTTTATTTGTATATTTGTAGTTCAGAACCAGTATTGATGGTGACATTCATGGCAATACAAAGTTTTTAAAAAAATAGGCTACTTACAGTACAAGTTGTTATTTAATTTATTATTTTCCTGCTTGAGGTTAAGTTAGTGAAATGAGTCAATGAGTATATTATTGAGCCCTAATGGCCTGATTAAAAGTAAACAAACTAGCTTAGGTATGTGCTTAAGGTCATCTGAATTCAGTACAATTTAATTTTTTTTAAGCCGCTGCTTTCCTGAAAAAACAAGGTTTAAAATGAGGCTATAGGCTACCAGTCATATATTCAAGTATCTTTTGTGGTATTTCTATTGTCTACTAACTGAATCACAGAGATTACACCTTAATTAGGACAGGTGTACAAATGTTCTGATTAATGAACATGTTTTGTTTGTACCAATTCATTAAACAGTGCTTGAATTGGTAGCTAACAGGATAAACAAACTTTTAAGATTAGAAATATTGCTGAATTTGAAATGAGGTAGTAATTATTTTCTAATAGTGGTCTATGGCAATTTAAAATATATTAATTGGTATATTTTCACTTTGAGACTGTGACATAGCACTATCTTTGGGTCTTTCTTAAAATCATACGGAAGCTGAAATCAGCACAAAACATAGAAAGGCACTTCTGAGCACCTGAAGTCTTGTCAACACCATGAATGTGAAATCTGTAATGATGTCTTCTGTCTTCCTGGACAAGTCCAATTGTATTCTGTACAGCCAGAAAGTCCTGGGTCATACCAACCTGAATGATCTCTTCAGTACTAGAGCTTTTTTTGTGCAGTTATTATCAGATAAAGCACCTCCACTAAACATAGTAAATGTGAAAGGTCATAAAGACAGGAGACTGTTAGTAGTATCGCATACTGCTGGACTTGTATTTCATAAGGCTAAGATTTGCTATTCTATGTTTTCTAAGGGGAAGAGAGGTGCTATGGAGACTAGGACTTGAATGGCTGCTGTTTTGGAAGCAGTATATAATTTATTGCACCCTGCCTGAAAGAAACATTGGTTTGTTTTTTTTATTTCATTAGCTTCTTAATTTTATATATATAGAGTAAAGATACTTAGGAGTTCTTATAAAGGATGCTTTCGGCATACAATTTTTGGAAAATAATAAACATAATTACATTGTAACTACAATTTTTCATGTAGTTTAAAAGAATACCTTTTTTCCAGTGTTTGTGGTGGCTGGAATATTACTTGGATAAAACCTTCTCCTGACACTTGAATTTGCAAGGAAGAAATAGAACCTGGCTTGGAAAGCACCCTGTACCTTGAAATTGATTCTGTAAGGATTCAGTTTCTCACCTCCAACTTGCAGTTTCTTATTTGTTGTAGTGGCTTTTTACCAAATTATGACAAATAGTCCCATCAGGCATTTATACAGATGAAATATTAGCAGCTGCAGATTCCATTTCTCTTGCATTTTCCTTCATACAAGCAGTTGAATGGGACAAGAGAAAATGTTGCTGAAGCATACTGTAATCCATCTGTTCTTCACTGGTAGGGGCTCCTTACCTGGGTAAGTAAGAGAACCCACCGAGTCACCGCAGTGCCAGGTTCAGTAACTGTAGAACTGGGAAACCTGATGGCATCGTTTCTGTTTGTGCCTGCTCTAGCAAACAGCTCTGGTTTGCCAGAAAACTTTGCTAATTCACTACTAGTTGTAGTGTGGATAATCATTTCATTGTAATGTAAGAATCCATTGTTCGTTAATTATTCCTTTAGGTCTTTCACTGTTGAAATCTGGTCATACTTAGTCTGCTATTACAGAGAAATTAATGTTTGACAATTAGGTTTCTGAAAAAACAACGGAGGAGTAAAGGCAATTAAGGATTATAAGAGATTAAACCTTTTATCTCAAGGAGGTCTTATTTCAAAATGAAGACCTCCCTTTTCATTGTAGCAATTTTCCCATGACTTTTCTGATACCAGTTTATTTCAATAATTCCTACGTGTGCATTTTTAAGATGCCACCCTTTGTCAAGGCCTCTGTGTTCATTTCTATTAGTCAAACTTAATACCAGAGCATCTTTGCACTTTTGTCTCCGGGACTCTTTTTCCACCTGCAGCCTATTACTGAAGGATACTGAAGACTACCAAATCATCCCCTGTATCAGTAGGGACCAGCTTTTCTTGCTGGTGAGTCACGCTGTTTCTTACAGTGGCAAGAAAATGTCCTTGATAGAGGCAGTAAGTTTGACCCGTACTTCTGCAGATTTGTAACTTCTTAGAAGCCTGCCCCTGTGTTCTCTGAATTGTTTCTAGGAAAAAGAACTGCTCTGAGCAGCTTGCAGGAGGGGTGGATTATTCTGGTGGTCTTTCAGTGAGTGCTTTCTGTAATGGCTCCTTGCTCTGCCTTTAGCGCTGTGCGAACAGACAGCTGTAAAACCAACTAGCCCAATAACCGACAGACAGGCAGCAATAAGCTTCTGAATAGTCTGTTTCCAGGTGCAGATGATTGTCATGTAGAATAGGCTTACCTAATGCTTTGTGCTTCCAAAAGAAGAAAAAAATTAAAATCATTGTACTTGCTGTCAAATTAAAGTTTATTTAAATGTATCTCTTATCACTTGTGTTCCTAAAACAGAAACCCTTAAGCTGTATAACACCAATGTCATCTATATTCACTAATGATGTTGCTGTTTGCTGCATGTGTGGTTACTTCTTGTAATGCTCTATTTTCTAAGAGAACGCAATGTCCCTGGCAATTATCCAAATTGGTATTATATTGCAAAACCATTGTAAATACTAGGAAGATGGTGTCCTATATATGTTATTGAGATTAGTTTACTTGCGGCCTGAAATCAATATATGTTGTTTATAATGATCAACAGTGTATAGGTTAAAAGTCATGTGAAACTGAGATTGATAGATCGTGTTACAGAAAAAACATTATGACAAAGTATAGGAAAACCTGACTTGAAGAATATTGATTGCACAGAACAAATGGTTCTAAGTTAGGAAATAAGAGAATTCAATCTACCTTTGTAAGCTTCACTGACCTCTCTAAACATGTATACAATGACACGTGTTAAATATTATAACACATTTCCTCAAAAAAAAAAAAAAATTATTTGGTCATTTAGGCTTTTCAGAAATAATGATTGCAAGTCTAATTTCTAGCAGGTTATTTCCTACTTATTAGGGTTTCTTAGTGTCTGTTTCTTCTCTGCCCCTACCTGTTTCCCCTCTAGTCCCAACCAGGAAATAGGTAGAATAACAAGATATAATAGGTAAACTAGGAACAGGACATTCACCTGAGTATCCTTAGCTGAGGAATTTGTACAAAGAGTTACTAGCTCTGTGAATTTGTATATTTAAAGCTTATAACTTCAATGATTAAGAAAATTCATATAAAGTTAATTTTTGCACAGATTAGTAAAATGCTAAGGGGAAATATGATTTACTGCTTTTGGTGCCAGTGAGCCTGTATTTCTACAATTTTTGATTAGCAGTTGTTTTGGGTTTTTTCTAGTGTAAACTCATCTGTTGTCCAGACCTTTAGTCTGACCTTTTTAAATTCACAAATCAAAGTTAATTTGAATAAATATTCAGTAGTAAAATGAACTGAGTAATATCCTTCTCTAAATCAGATTTTACAACCTATAAGGATTGCTGTAGCTGAATTAAAAAGCTGGTAGTTTCTAATTTCCTGTTTTCCATACACTATTTATATATAAATTTTATATAATACCCCTCAGTGATAACTCAGGATAACGATGTAAGAGCAGGAACTAGGCAGAAAAATAAAACCCAGCAGTTATTTTTGAGAACCATGTCAACTGAATACTTGCATTAGAAGCCTGTCTACATGGCGTGCAAACTTTGAATTGAGTGTGAATTCAGGCAATAATAGTAAAATGAAATAACATCTCATTGAAGTACTTTTTTAGTATGGAAGTGATAGGGCAGATTAACAGCACCAGATGTGTTTCTATAAAACCTCTCATTCAATTAGATTTACAGTAATCATAGAATTTGTGATTTAATTTATTAGGAAAATTATCTCTTTCTGTAAATACCTGTTCTTTGTTTGAACAGCATACACTTAAAAATTAGCAATTGAACCATCTAACCATGAATACCAAAAGGTAGCCCTAATGACAACTGCATTACTTTTGAGCTAAATCTGTACTTCTTTGTTAGCTGGAGTTGTAACTTTCAGTTAAATCCTATGATCTGTAGGAAGCCAAGGCAGCTGTAGAAGAGACAAGAGCCCTGCGAAGTAGGATTCATCTTGCAGAAGCTGCACAAAGGCAGGCTCGTGGAATGGAGATGGACTATGAAGAAGTAATTCGCCTGTTAGAAGCTGAAATTGTAGAGCTGAAAGCTCAGCTCACTGATCATTCTGGCCAAAATAAAGTAAGAAAAGCAGTCGCCTGTCGTAGTTACCATGGTTTCCTTGCTGTTGTCATGTATCGTGTTTTCATTTTCTTTTCATCTGCTTTTCTAAAGTAGGTCACTGTTTGTCTTGTATTATTCAATAACTGGAATGATGCATAGTGGAGGGGGTAATGTGAAGTGTATGAGTCCTCCTTTATCCAGATATCTCTGGACTGGAAAAATGGGAGTTAGAAGCATATGTGCGTTGTAGGTCAAAATGGCACATCTTCAGCGTTAAAGTATGGAGTAGTTTCTGGACTGCAGATATACTGTCTTTAAAGGCTATATGTATATTTACATGCTTTTGTGTTTATGTAAAAATGGGCTTCGTATTTATGTTTCTGTTAGGCAAATAATAGCAATATAAAGTCCAGTACTGTTCTTAAGTAAATTTAGATTTAATCAAAACAATCATTTAAATGCTACCAACAGTATCCTGCCAATTTTTTTTTTTTTTAATTGAGCCTCATATTTTAGAAACACTTCATCTCCAGTGAGGCATTTCAAAACATGCTGAAGAATATAATATTTGAGGCACTTTTCAATTTTTCCTCATAATAACAGATCCATTTTCTACACACGGTTTGAACAAGTGCAAGCAGGTTGACATTTGTGTGTTTACCTTGTTTTTCTTATGAAAAATGGATGTGCACATGATTTGATGAAGAAAACCTACTGAAATGTTGTCTTGTTTCATCGTGAGAATTATTTCAATATTACAATTTATTAAAAGGTAAAACTGAGCTGTATGGTATACAAGCTTACAGAGAAGCGACATAGCAAGTACGTGTAGCTCCCAGGGAGGAATTCCTCTCATCCATTTGTGAGTGTGTGTGACGAGATGAATCACACAGTGGAAGTTCTTCGTTCTGAACATCTGGATGAGATGCCCAGTCTTTCACGTCAGGTATTTTTGAAGCACAGTTTGTAGTCTAGGACTTGAATAAATATCAAAACTTTAAGAAATTCAGAGTGTGTAGGTTGCTTGCTTAGAGATTTGTTTCTGAGGTGCTAGCTTGAATTCCTGAAATTCTGAGTGAGCACTCAAAAATATGAGTTGAGGTTTGATTCTCTGTGTTTCTTATTCAAAAGAAGCAGTAGCAAGTAGGTACCAACTCTATAGCATACTCTTTTTAGTGTAAAAGAGTGAGGTCCCACTAAGGGCTTACCAGCTTCTTCTCCAATAGTGGACGGTGAGATTACCAAAGAAAGGTGTTTTAGTCAACAGATTGTTTGACATTCAGAGGGATCATGATTCTGCTGCTTTGTGCAGCGTATACAAACAAACGTGTGTACTTACTTGCTTCGAGTAAAGATAATAAGTGGGTTTAGGTGGGTTTGTTGTAAGCGTTTTATAGTAGGTAGTGGGCTTTCAGAACAGGTCATCTACAGTGATGTAAAAATTTATTTTTAGTGACATCTTCTTAATTTTGGAGAGTGTCTGTTCAGCAGGCAGCTTAGCTAAACCATGCCCATATACATGTGAAGACTTTACTCATGGTCCTCTCACATGAGCAGTACCAGGGACTAAAGCTGAAAACTTGAGCCTCCAGAACTTGGTCTAATGGGGCTCGCATTCTCTGTAGCTGAAGCACAGAAGGATGCCTAACACTGATCAACAGGTTATATAAGTGCATGCGGAGAAATCCTAGGGGGTCATTTTCTCCAAGCTATGCCGTAATTACTCTGTTGGCCAAAGGATGTACAGATGCAAGCTAGGGGACTGCGTTTGTTCATATCCTGGCTATTTATGCTGCCCTGCTGACAGATATTATCACTTTCAGGTTGGTATTTTTGATCCATTCATGAGTCAGTTCAAACTGTCTTAAGTTTCAGCCCTATCAGTGTTGTTATCTGCCAATTTCAATTTACCTTTATATCATTTGCCTAAACCTATTGCAGTTTGGAAGCTGATTTACTCGCAGGTCAGGCATACCTGCCTCAGGAGCAGCGAAGTTTTTCAGGGATGTAGAAAAGAGTGTGTGTTAAACGTATCAGACGTCCGTTTCAGTTCACATTAAAATGTCTTTCTCAGGATAACATCCAAGACCTCAGAAAGAGAGTTACAGTGCTCGACTGCCAGCTGCGGAAATCGGAATCAGCTAGGAAGACCTTTGAGGTGGCTACTGAAAAATTGCTGCAGTTTGTAGAGGTAACTTTGCCTTTCATTTCTAGCAACATTTTATTTGGAAAAGTTTTGCGTTGATGTTTCTGAGGAATAAACATAGTAAATTGACTGTAAATTACTTGGCAGAGATCCTTTCATTGCTAGAAATAAAGATGGTGCAACAGAGTACAGATCCATGTAGGAATTTACTTAATCTCTATGTTTTGCTATATGCTAAACAAATTAAACTGATCAGATAATTTTTTCACGTGATTTTTCACAGTGATATCAATTTCTGTGAAATTCCCCAGATAAAAAGGCAGAAAAAGTAATATTTGATAATATTTTGAAATATTATGAAACAAATAAAGTGATGTTGTTATACTTATTTCATTTGAAGGGGTTATAATATTTTGGGATTTACTTTTACACTGCTAGCTGGGAGAGACTAGATTGTTTAATTACAAATCAAATCCCCCACACCCAAATAGAACATCGAATTACAAGGTAATAAGTTTTTCACTGTGTCCATTTATAAACTGTTAACTTCTTGACTATGGTCAACAGGTTGTGCATGAAATACTTTCAGATAACTCTACTTCCTCGGCAGTTTTAAGGTAATGAAATGACATAGTTATTAATATTGAAATGGCGATATTAATACTGAAAAACTACTATTGTTTCAAAGTCTCCAAAAACTGTCTTGTACCTATTTTTCCTACATTTTTTTCTGTATGTTTCTGAGTGTCATTTTATTGGAAGAGAGGGAATGGCATGAATTATAAATTAGGCTTTCAGGATACAGCTTCATTAAAAAACTCAGAATTAAATTAAAATAGTTAGTAATTACATAGCTGTGGCTGTCTGGATGTTTCCATGAAGTAATTATAATGTGCTAAGGATTAGTTAAAATTGCAAGGAACCTTAACAGTGGGTTATAATTTTTTAATAATTTTAGATTTGTCCAAGCAATTTTGCGTTATCATTAATCCAGTAGCATATAAAGAAATTTATAACATTTATATCCATTTAAGTTTTATTACTTTTCTTGTGTAAAAAGGTACCAAGGAATATTCAACAAGACGTGGAGCAGCCTTTGGTCCCTCAGAATAGCAGCATGATTGTGCTGATATGTCCCTGATAGTCTTCCATTAATATTTATGTAGCAGTAAAGTTGTTTGGTCTCTGTCCTGCCATCTTTTTCCATAAAGCTCTCGGGGAAATGAAATCTGTTTAAGTGAAACTAGCTGGAACTTTATTTCAAAAAAATCTGCAGGATCAAATCAACTATTATATTATAGGTATCTGTGTTCTCATATGCTAAGCCTAATCAATTAAATGCAGTTCCCACTGGCACTGCACAAGAGTGATGTTGCATGTTTTATAAAGTTAGTAGACTTTATTTTAGTAAATGGATTGCAGTACAAAACACAAAGCTAAGGTGACAAACTGACTCACTAACGGTGTAGGAGATAAGAATTGGGTCCGCTAAAGCAGTGTCCCTTCTTCAATGCTAACATGAAAATTACTTTTAAGTAAGTTACTTTCCTGATGCGCACTGAGTTTTTGACACGAGATTTTGAGACATGAATATTGTTTGAATTGAACTTCCTTAATGCCTTTATTGTCCAGACAGATCTGCTTCTGAGGCACATCAGTTTGGTAGTATGAATCTTCTTTGTTCGTACAATGAGACCAAAACCAATCTAGAAGCACAAGTTCAATTTATTAAAAGTAACCATTTCTTTTATAACCTTACAAATACTTTCATTTATTTGCAAATTAATAAAACTTTTATTTTTTGTTCTGTTAGTGACAGAAGAGGAACATTGTCCACTAAAGCACTTCTTGCACGGTTGGGAAGGATTGGACCTACTGTCACAACCGCTCTTGCAGCAGAAGCCAGAGACCTGGCCAAGTCCGTCCGTGCCATTTTGGAAGTAGACTGTGAGTGAGTGTGTGCGTCTTTGTGTGCGCGTCTGCATGTATACACACGCATAAATACTTCCTTTCTTCCATCAAATGTCATGGCTTTAGCATCTTGCTTGCTAGTTGAGAGTAGTGTGTTGCAGTAGTCACCATGTGGGGTTGTTTTTCCGAACGTGGAAGAAGGATTCTGAGTAGAGGTTCTGTTTGGTTTGGGACTGTGGTATAGGTAGGGGGTGCAGAGTCCAGTGTGTCTCAGAGTGGTGGAAGACCTGCAGACACAGGCGGCTGCTGCTGCTGCTAAGGGCTAGCCTCTTTGTTTTTCTAACCCTAACCCTTACAATAACATAAACTTGCCCTACCCACAGTCAGACCCTTTCCCTAGGATTGAACTGATTTCATATGGTGATCTGACCACTTCTCTGCTGTGTGCTTCACCCAGTAGAATTTGTCCACTGTATAATTTTTTCATTGCATTCCAGGATTACAGAGCTGCATTAATTCTGGGTGCTTAAGATTTAGTCAGTACTTCCTATGACTGATAGAGAATGGAGAATGAGGAAAAACAAGTATCTGTCTAGAGTTAGATGTATTTTTCCCTATTAATACCCTTCTTAGTAAGTGCATTTCCTTCTTAACTTTAAGCAGATATCCCAGGATAGTTTATTGCATGCATTTTTTTAGTGTCAAATGGGTGTGATAATAATGACCTTATTTAAGTAAATTGGGTCTATTTTATAATTCAGTGAAGTTTGTGGAATAAATAACAGTGAGACTTTTACAGAAAATGAGTAAAGAAAGAACAAAAAAGGAAATTAAATAAATCTTTGTAATAATCAGTGTTTTTAACTATAATGAAGTCACAGAATATTTTTGAATCGTAAATACTTTTCCAGGAAAATGTATCAGGTATTTCCTTATGTTATTTTTGATAGCATGTATGTAGTTTTGTTAATTGTCAGTTGAAATTTTCTTCCATTTATGGAAGAGTTGTGTTCTATTTTCTATTTGTTTTTTGTTTACTATTCTTTTACTAGCTTTTAATAAGAATACAGTGGTTTAATAAATCAAGAAAGTATTTATGATGAGGTTTAACCTGGGAGCAGGTAGACATTTCTGAAAAGACCTCATAATTCAGAGATATACAATACATTTCATCCCATTCTGTAAGGGTTGATAAATGATAAATTCTATGCAAGCTGAAATTAGTCACCTGTTGCAGAGTGCAGTAAAGTCTGGAGACTTCTGTGATTTGATGCCGCAGAACAGATCATTTAGAGATCTCTCAGTGGACTGAATTTTTCTTTTTGGTTTTGTTCTTCTTTTTCCCTTGCCTTTTACACAGTCTCTTTACTTCTGGGTGCATTGACAGGCTTTTATCTAACAAAGACCTCATGAAAAGAAAAATAGAAGTATAATATTAAAAAGTTATTTTTGTTCTGTTAGTGGCATTCATCACTCTTCCAAAAACAATATACTGACAACTTTCTGTAGTTCAAGATCATCTTGATCTAAACATGAGGAGGAAGAAGTCAGAAGTAAGCATCAGATGGGATTCTAGAGACTTGGGTTTCCTTGTCTCAAAAGATATCACCCGAAACTCATTGAAATGGGAATATTTCCATTGACCTTGAAGGGCTCTAAACAAAATGCAGTCTAAGTCAACAGGATTTTGGAAAATAAGCTTTAATAAATTGATATCTTCAACCACACAGATATAGATCCTTCTTCCAAGATGCGAAGGATACATCAAAAGGAGAACTTTTCTCTAATTTTTTAGAAAATCAGGGCATTATTGTTAAGGACTTCTAAATGCGAGTTTTGAAGTCAGGAAATGCCCTTGAGGAAACAAATCCTCCAGAGCTTTTAAATCTGATATCAGTTCATTAGCTAAGATAGATAGATATTTTTATTTAAAATTGGATGTGAACTGGAAGAATAAATCATTCATAGCGCTGGAGGACAGTACAGGTTCAGTGTCAGTTCAGTGTGCACCTTCATCAAACTATAATTAGAATATGAAGTTATTCCAGAGTACATTTTTTCCTGGAAAACTTAAAGCATAAAATTAATGCCAGAATGAGGAATATGAAGATTTCCAGACTCATGTAGAACTAGCAGAATTTCCTCAATGTAATGCTCTATTTTCATACCAGAATGTTTACAAAATGTTACTCTGCTGAATTTACATGAACATGTATCAAAGCATCTTAATGAAGATTTTATTGCTGTAGGGAGTGAATGTAGTGTGCAGTTTTGTTTAGAGATAAGTGTATATCCTCAGGTCATTAAGAGAAATATGTTCCCATTGGTAAAACTTGTGCTATTTCATGAGCAGTTAATGTAATAAACAGCATGCAGGTGGAAATCTAAGAAACAACTGTGGCTTTTTATACTATTCCTGGTTCAGATCATTGAAATGATTGTATATTTTGTTTGTATTTACCTATAGTTGAGCAGACGTGTCACTTCTAATCCAGATTAGATGGAGTGATTTGCAAAAATAAGACAGAAATGGCCTGACACGTTACAGGAAAGCTGGTGAACTATGGCTGACAATAATCATTGTATCAAAGATTTGAATGTCCTTTTTACATTGTTTGGGAATTAATTTGGAAAGGGATGGAAGAAATATATTCTTTGAGGAAATGCTTCAAGATATGAAAGATGTCTTATGTGGAATTATTTATGTAACATTTACTTCACTCTATGGGCAAGAAAGCAAAATAAGAAGATAAAAAAGTTGTTCAGAAGTGTCTAGAATATGAGAGTTACTGGTGGAAATGAAAAGAACAGTGGCCAGGAGAGGAGATAATTGATTTTTCCACCAGTGACAATGATAGAGTTCTGTCACACTGCACAGGAAATCGTGCAAGGAAAACTCTTGGTTCTAAATGTAACTGAATTGTAACATGTGGTTGTCTCAGAGTAGGTAGGATACATGTTAGAAAGCTCTGGAGCCACAGCAGGGATCCATTTTATGAACCTGAGAGTTAAAAATAGCTCAGCAGAGAAGGATTTAAAGATTGAACGTCATCCTTCTGAGTTCATTCTGATTTGGAGAGTATTACAGATAGATTTGTGCTCTGACGAGCTTGTGTATGAGATTAAACCTTTAAACCTCGCTCGCTTTCGCTCTCTCTCAGAAAAGAAGTAGTTAAGGCAGAGTAACTATCTAATAGCATTCTGTCTGCAGTCCTCTATGCCAGATGATCACAAAATGTTTCCCATGTGATCTTCAATTTTCTTGCAGAGGGGCTGTCATAAAAAGGGGGCTCTTGTGTATGCAGCATTTCGTAAATACCATATATCAAACAAAGAAGTAGAATAGACATTACATTGCAAACTGACTGTTTTCCTGTTTACTGGAATGGTGTCCACAACATAATAATTTGTTAATGAATTCTTAGAGAATTGGAGTTAATATTTTTGAGACTGCTAAATGGATAAAAATGTATAGCTGGGCAACCACCATGATATATTTTACCTTCTAAATACAACTCCTCTTTCATTATTTGCTTCATTTTGTAGAACATAAAGTAAAGGAGCCCTAGCCAAAATACCTTTTTGATTCATTTACAATACGTATGAAACAAAGTCTAGGTGCAAAGACAATGTTGTGGAGTGTTCTTCCAAAAAAACCCTGCTTCCCTTTTTAAAGATAATCCTTAGCAACCAGGTCAAAATGACATATTTATGAATTAGCCGCACAAACTGTCCTCTTCCTCCGTAACAGCATGGCATTTTGCCTGAGGGGAGAGGTTTAAAGAAGTTCAGTGTATTCCTGAAAATCTCCAAGTACACATCGCCTTGTGATAATGCTGCAGATCAGTTTTGAGCTTAGTGGGTTGAATGACAGCTATGTGAAGTCACTTTGGCAATTCTTAAGATGAGGAGTCTGTTTAAGAATAAACAACTCGTTTTCCAGGGCTTACTACTACAGGATCCTCAACATCCAGAAATGCAAATAAGAAAGTAATAAACAGAATAATCAAGCTCATCCCTTGAAAGATTCATCCTTCATCTTCTTGAAAGACTGTAAGCTATTTTTAGAAGCTAAATCTTGAGAGGCCTTTCTGCTTTGTAGAATACAAGCATCTCCTGAAGACATACAGAAAATTGCTTTCATCGTACAAAGGATAATAATGCCTCAGTGAAAGAGCTGTAGCATTTAAAAGTAGTTTCTGGCTGTACTTAGTAGTCCATATAGCACAAATCATGCTAAAAAGAATTGAGAAAGCATTTTCTTCTTTTCTATTACAAAATTAGGAAAGAAATACACTTGGTACTTGTAATGGCGAAAATCTGATTAACCCTAGAACATACTTATCTCATCATAAAATAGCAGGCAATCGACATTTTGAAATGTGTGCTAGCATAATGCAGCTTTCAAGTACTTTGACTGCTAATTTCCTTACTCTGCCTCTGAAATTTCTATCCAAAAATGCCATCTTACTGTTGTTGATACAATCCTAGTCATCACTATCCATTAAGTGCTATGAAGCCTGCTCCTCTGCTCAGCAGGAACTCAAGCGGTGCATCTTGAACTATTTTTTCCCATCGTGTTCCTGTAATCTGTTGTCAGCCTGGGATCTGACACATGGCAATGGTGAAGTTCACTGAATCGATCTCCAAATTAACATAGCTTCCAGAAATCCTGCTTACCTTACTGACATTGATCTTGCTAGTCACAGTGGTCGCTATACCTTTGGTTATGACGAGCCCACAGAAGTTCAGTTCAGTTGCCCAGTTTTTGCATGCATTTTCCTTGTATCCTGACTAGCTATAAAAAAAAAAAAGCAATGGAAGCTGCTGGTTGTCAGCACCCCTTAGCGCTCGTTCTCCTGATGATAGTTCAGTTGCGTTTGATTTTTTGGACCACAGACCAAGTCTTACATCTAAGGCATTAAAAGCTGAAATAGGGAATCTATCCATTTCGTCAGTTTATTTTTTTTCTAACTGTATTATGCTCAATTGCCAACACCATTCCAGTAGCAAGTCTTCACAAATAACAACTTTGCTGTTTGGAGAAGAGCTAGTATTGTTAACTATTTATATTCCTTTTATTTGTTTGTTGCAGCCCTAGTGTGTTTGTTCATTACATCAGAATTAATGCCATATATATTGTTACTATTTTGTTCTTGAAATTAAAGAAACAATAGTGCTATAATTTTGTACAGATAATTAGCTGTAGTTCATCAGGAGAGTTCTGAAAAAGTTGACACGTAAGCATGGGCTGTTCCCCCCGCAGCCCTTTTTGGTTTAGGTCTGTACATCAGAATTCAGGTGTAGTTGTAACATGAGGAGGCATACCCTGGTTAACTTGACGTTTGTTAATTAGGGTAGTGATATTAAAGATGCATTTGCGAGACTGACTATCAAAATACGAGTCCTCTGTTGACCTCGAGAATACTGCCTGCCTGCTAGCGTTTGATGAAACTTATGCTGCTGTCTTTATATATTTTTAGTATCAGAAAGAGAAAATTATTTCCTGCAAGATCGTCTTTGTGGGGATAATTCTGCGTTGGGAGGATAGCATACCTTTAATATTCTTCCAGCTAATAAAGTAGAAATGTATCGTTTCTTCCTTACTGGAGGAGCTGCTTGGCAAGGAGCAGCATAATAATAACTAAAGAGAGAACTCTGTGTATTCATTTTTCTGGCAAGGCCATAAATATTTCAGTGAATTACTGAAATCAGAAATAGAAGAGACCTATTAAATTATACAATGTATATCCTGAACCTATCTGTACGGGTCCCCTTTTTAACAGTTTTTGACTATCAAAAGAGGTAAATCTTAAAACTGGTGTTGTATGCTTTAAAGATGAAGAGGTTGCATTTGTCAATTAAACATTTTCTGAGACAGTACTTCTATTAGAAAATACTAATTTGGTGAAATGAAAATGTGTTATTCCTTTGAGACTTTCAACAACCACAGAAGAGGTGAGTTCTCCCAAAATTTCAGTTTTACTAGTCCCTCAAGGTTGAAGAATTTTTCCTCAAAACAAAAATATTTAGTGAAGGGTAATTTAATTTTTGTAGAAAGTAATAATATTACGTTATTAAATGAGCTTTTTATTGTTGAATCTTTTCTGAGTTGCCATTAAAAAAAAAAAAAAAAGAGATAAATCACTTTACTAGTAGTTTTGGGATATGACCTGGTCATCAGTGGCTCCTTCTACTTGCAGAATTCATGCTGAATTTTGAGCTCATGGGGACTGCTGTCTGTTGCCACAGAATATTGGCACTCTATCCTCTTGTAGCATCGTGGCGTTATACCAAATGGTGTCAATTTCTCAAGAACAGTGGTCCAAAATCCAATTTTCCTTACACAAGAGCAGGAGTAGGTATGCCTGTAGCATGTCTTCCTGCCCTCCACTGAGTTCTGAAGGTAACATGAGACATGAAACCTCTTTCTTATGTATCAGAAGCATCTCCCAGTTTGTCTCAAATTTGAAATTTTCTTGTTCACTTAGTCTCATTTTGTAAAGACAACATAGGGCGAGACAAGATGGAGCAAGACAGGAGCTTCATGCTGCTGCTGAATACATACTTGATTTAGTCTCTGTGGGGCAGCGGTTTTCTGGTTTCCAGGTCTGCTCAGCAGGAGACTTTATAGGCACTAGGATCAGTTGCCTTCCAGTTCAACATGTGCTCTGGGCTGTAGATCCCTGCTGTCAACCACACGTTGTGAGTGAGTGACAATATACAGAAACAGTGGCAACAGCACAAACCAATAGTTTGTCCAACAATTAAACGTAAGGTAGCAAGAAATTTTAACATTTTTATTGAATTACAGAGTACCTGTATTTCTTTATATAAATAAAATTTAAAATAAAAAAATAAAATTAAATTAAAAATAAAAATTAAATATTACTAGTGCAACGCAGGAATATAGTTTGGGAATTGAAATAAAACTTAGTAATTTTCCTTTTACATCTTCAGTGATGTAAACTGAGAATAACCCTTCACTTAATTTTAATTGTTCCAATACATAACATCAAATACACGAGATGAGAAGTGGATCCCTTTTGCCCTGCATTATAGACATTGTTAATTTTTTGCCTTGTTCTGAAAAGGAGAATGTTTCATAAAAGAATTGATAGCTTATCAGCAACTCTTTAGATACACTGCAAAGCAGATCACAATGAGAAGCCCAAAGGTGAACAACTTTGGTACTTTGAGAAAAACTAAAATTCAAAATTGCAGAACAGGCAAAATGGTCTCTATAATTCTCAGAAAAAAAATTCAGGCGTATGTAATACAATTTTATAAGGATGCAGTCTAGAATTTAAAAGCTTCCTCTATGTAACTGTTTAATGCAGCAAGACTTTTAATTTTCTGCAAATCATTTAAATTTCCAATTTTGCCTGCATGGTAAGTAAGAATGAAGTGTTGTAATTTTGACAGTGTTCAAGAACTGTAATTCGAAAAGGAAAATCTGTCCAAGAATATTAAAATGTTTCATTGCAACAGAAATGAAGCATTCCACTTGAGAAATGTAATAGTGTACAATTTAAAAAATATTTCCAATTTAAATTAAATTGAGTATGCACGGATATTAAATTAAAAATGGAGCAGTAGACCTGTGAGACAAGTCCATTCTTCAGTCTGTCAATCTAATATCTGCTTTATTTCCATCATTTATACACCTCGATTAAAATTATTATCCCCATTTTAAGGAGAAATTTAAGCCATGAAACAGCTGGCTCGCTCATTCGGGGGGGGGGAACGCAAGGATTTAACAGAAGTTTCCTGAGTTAAATAATACTTTTTTTTTTACAGTATAGATAATATTCTTCTGCATTCTTAGAAAACTCTCAAGTTTGTTAGTGATTTATAAAAATACTTTTGTTCTGTTTTATCATTACTGTGTGTTACATTTATGCCATGCGTTTTCCATTTTCATTGAACAAAAATGTCAGTTGGTGCCTTGACCATGGACCAGTGTCAGGTAGCACCTTCACACTGTCTGAACCTCTTAAAGGCTTCATTAGAAACGGAGGATGACTAGTGAGGAAGCACAGACTTAAGAACAGAGACAGCCAACATAAGCTCTGTTAAAGTTTTCTGAAAAAGTTTTACCGGTTTCAATTTCGTGCCTTTTTTTATTGTAATTGCTATATTTTGGTACTGTAAGTTTGATGCTGTATTTCGGTGCTGTGAACTTGATCCAAATTAAATTTTTAATACATGGTTATCCAAATATTTGAAGTAATTTAGAATTATGGCTGTGGTTTCCAAGTTTGTCAACAGCCACTGAACCACAAAACTCTTATAAGTGTTTTACAGCTTGTCTACAGAAACTTATCGTTATTACATTCCTTTCAATTACCAGATTTGTTATGATAATCTATGAGGATTTTTGAGGGTGGGGTGGTTAGTGATGCCTGACTCAAAACAGTTTGAGACCGCTGAGCTATAGCATTATCACTGCTGAAATAGCAATAGTTAAGTGCATACCTGTACTTAAGCACAGTGCCTATAATGTCACATAAATAAGGCCGGTGAAGCCAAATCAAGGTTGAATAGTTTATTAGAAAGGTAGTAGACAGCAAAAAAACTTCCACATTTTCACCTTTGGCAGTGTTTTAGTTGTTGTTTTGGTTTGGTTTTAGTATTATTATTGGGGTATAAGTTCAGGCACCATCTGACAAGCCTAAAAAAAACGTACTGCAAAGTCTATTTCTTTGGCCAGGATTGGGTTGGGTTTACAATAAATACTTGGAGATGAGCGAAGAGTTGTTTGGTGCGTAATATATTTAAAATATAGTTTTAACTTACTGTGAACACAAGACATAAAAATGCCTTGCAAATGGGAAGCAGAAGAAATGTCTGTACGTAATGTAATTTACACAGAAGTTTAGAAAACTAGCACTCGGGTAGTACTTTGCCACCAAGAAATCAGAGGAGATTCAGCAAGGAAGGACTCCCAGCAATTAGACAGTGCATCCACATCATTAAACCAAACAGGTATTTGTCTAGCATATTCCACGGCTTCTGTAGGCTAACTATTCCCATCCTTAATTATCTTTGCCATTAGAAAGCCTTTCCTTTGGCTTAAATCCTCCTTATTGCAGTTTAAGCCCATTACTACTTGTCTTGATCCCTCTAGTTATGGAAAACACCCTACTGCTTTCCTCTTTGTGGCAGTTTTTAACATGTTTGAAGACCGTATTGTGCCTCCACTCCATTTTCTGTTCCCCAAAATAAACTAACTGATACCAGTTTGCTCATTTTTTCCATGTCATCACCCTTGCGTTTCTCTGAATTCTCTCCAGTTCATCAAAATTGTATGGAGTTCTGTAGCTGAGACCTTTTTGCGGGAGACAAATAGGGAATAATAAGTTTGTTTGCTTTAATACATAGCACACCAGCTCTTATGTCCCCAGATGGTGTTCCCTTTCCCCGACAGCTTCATGTTCCTGACTCGTGTGGAGTTTGGGCTTTGCTGTACTTCCAGAGCCTTTCCTGCCGAACCAGAGGCTGACTAGACATACCCCGCTTGCATTTGTGCAGCTGGTTATTTGCACCTAGCGTAGTACTTTGCTTTTGTGTTCACTGAAATACGCTCTATTTATTTCAAACATTTGATCCAGTTAGTCAAACTCTTACAAAAATTCTAATCTTGTTTTTCAGTGACATTTCAAAGAAATGTCCGTTTACAAATGGGTTTTAAATTCTGAATTACCCCTAAACTCTCCTTACTTGGACTAAAGCCACATTTTGTTGGATGTGAGGAATGACATTGTTTTCACCTAACTGGTCTTATTTGTGGGTATTGTTACAGGACCTAGAAATTAGACCCCACTTGTTGAAGTTGATGTCTGAGAATCAGAACATTACAACTTGTATTATGTACAAGCAGAGAAGCTAGATAAAAGGTGACACTAACAAGGATGGAATAACTTTATAGCTTGATGAAATTAAAAATATATTTCAAGTAGCAATTATTAACAAGTTGCTAGCTAATTTATTGGTGATTGAACATGTATGTTGTTCCCAATGTTTCACAGCAAGGAAAAATACAATTCAATATCTAAAGCCTGTATTCAAGACAGTTCTTTAATGTGACCTAGATTTCAGAACTCTGTTGTTGCTGCTAGAAGAGCAATGTAGTCTCTCTCCATTCACTTACCTTTAATGAGAAGAGATGAGTCAGCTTTTGAATAGGCACTGTCTGTACTGACTTTCAAATCAAAACATTTTAATAATGAAAAACAAGTAAGTGATATTATTATACCTTAAAAAGCAGATGTGCTAACAAGATTAGTGCAGTCTCGTTAGGTTAATTTCCAGCATCTCTGAAGGAAGACTTCAGTAATGAGCAGACCTTTAAAAGTCTATGGACTCGCTTAGTTCATACTGTGACCCCACTATGAAAAAAATTAATTGCGTTTGTGGCTCTTCCCATACAAGTTGGACTTGGTAACTATGGAGACTGAAGTCAAAACTCCAGAATCAACAATTTTACTGGATGGTAAATACTTCCTAAATTGCCCCTCTGTTAATTTCTGCTGACATAATGCTTAGAATTTTGGTATATTAATCCTTAATGTACCAAATGTGTTTGAAGTTTTGACATAAGGGGGGAGGAAAAAACCTGCCAGATTTTGTAGCACAGAGATGCGAATTGCTCACACATTCAGAGGAGATGCACAGGTGAGGCAGGAGCTGAGCCTTGAGGTCTCGGTCCCAGATGGTGTCTCTGACTGGAGGCTGACATCCCTCTTTTGATTTGCAAGCACAGTTCGGACGTGGTCGGCTGGTTGTCGGGAGCGGCGGGTAAGGTGAGGGCTCGCTGAGGGTAGGATTGTCTGCACACCAGTCGGGGAGCGACTGTCTCATCATTTCAGGTGCTGACAAATAAAGCAACCATTGCAGTATGGAGCTGAACCAAAGCAGCTGTGCATACTTCTGTGCAATTAATGCTGAGTTAATTTGCTGTGGCTACACAACTGTGAGTGTCCTGAAAGAGCCGGATTAAAGCTGGGGGGAGGCGGAGGATGATCAGACCTTTGTTTCGAATGTCAGTGTATGCTAAAGCTATCAGTGCTCATCTTGTCTAAGAAGCTGGTGTGCTTTTCTGTCAGTGCCTCCAGTTGTCACATTTTTTCGCTTTTTTCCAGTAGGTAGGAGTGAGAAGCTGAGGGCTAGCAGAGTTACTTAGGCATGTATGGTGCACAAGTGTGATAATTTAAATGGAAAGAAGTACAGAGAAAGTTGATTGCCAAGAATTATATAGGAAGCTTTTCAAAAGCGTATTTTAAGGAGAATTTGCAAGAGGCAAACATAATTGCTTGGTGCTTATGAAGGAGACCTAAATGAGATACAAAATGTGCATAAGTCTCAGATCTGTTACCTCATGCCGTAAAGCATATGTATCATTAACTGGGAGTTAAGGATGGAGATTTTGCCTTGGATTAGTACAGTTGCTACAGGCATTATGTTGGAATCCTCTACAGTTAAGGTAAAATGAAGTATGCTAATTTTGGCACATAGTGGATTTTTTTCTCCCTTCAGATTTATAAGAAAAAAGGAAAGGTATCTATCCTACTTTCTAAGAACTTTTGACTTTATTTTTAAAATATTCTGACTTTAAACACATGTCTTCCTGTAAATAAAACCCTTCTTTTATTTGTGTAGCTACAGGTTTTTTTGTAACAGGCTACAAGGATACCTTGTGTTAATATATTTTTACAATTCTTGCTTCACAAGGAAGACGTATTACTTTGGTCTGTACTTACTGTGGAATGAGCTCAGCAGAGAGTAGTTCTGTGTCTCTCAGTTGTAGGTGGTTCATGCCAGCCCCCTGCGCAGTTTAATTTCATCATTATCTGTGCAAGAAAGTAAGATATTACTTAGAAAGAAAGACATATCATGTAATACTATTGCTTTTTAAATCTCAGACAATTTCTGCTCAATTCTAGACGGTCATTTTAATTTGTTATCGATGAATGCTTTCTAATTAAACTTATATTTAACAATATCACATGCATCAGTGAGCAGTGTGAGATGACAGTGATGGAAGTGGGTGGATAGGTGGTGACAAGAGAAGTTGATCAGTAAGGAAAGGAGGAGATGGATAAATTCCGGAACAGCGAGTAATCAGGGGAGGAAGAGAGTAGGGAAACTGAGGAAAAAAATAACTCATTTAGAGCTGAACCATACAGTGAAGTATTCCAGGCTATTCCTAATTACCTAGTCCTGGTGGTGAGTGCCCTGTGCGCAGAGGCTGGTATTTCTGGCGTAAGAAGGTATTATTCCAGATTCTTTTATGGGCTGGAAATGGATTGTACCTATTCAGAGCAAGAACATTCTCAAGAGAGTACTTATTTCTATGAATTTGACTGGTTTTTAGCCTACATGGCATATGTGTACAATTCCACAGTTATGGACCATTTATCTGATTTTATAATAAATAATGTGTTTTCTGTCTTCAGCAGTTCGAGATTTGTAGGTATAAAAAAAATGAATTTCAAATTAGCTTAAGCAAGTATTCCTCAAAAATTACATTGCAAATTGTAGTATATTCAGTCAGCAACGGAAATAATAATTTGGTCTTGACCAATCACAAAGAGACAGTATCCTGTTAACTGTAAATACTGGAAGACTGTAGAAAAAAGCCTGCAATTCATTCGTAGAAGGGTTGTGTTTTTTTTTTTTTAAGCTGGATAAGATTAAAAAAAATGTAATGGGGAACATGCGTACCATTTTTGAGACCTTGTCAGGGAGCAGTACTACCTGTATGATCCTAGGATACTCTATTTCTCTTGCTGCATCAGTAAGTGAGACTCTGTTATTGCAGCCTTTATCATTAAAATAAAACACGACATCTCTGAGTTGGCAAACTAAAGCAGATGGGAGCCACTAGAGGACAAGGAGCACTGGTATGATTTTTTTTGTTTGTTTTCTTTGCAGCCTTCCCTGTGAAAGAGGTAGATTTCTGCATTCTGCAGTCTTCTGATTTTCTGTATTGCCTCCACCTTATCCATAGATTCTTCAACCACAATAAACAAAAGAATTTGGGGAGTTGGTCCCTGCGTTCTTAGGTATTGTCACTGGACAACCAGTAACATTTTCGTAAGAAGTGGTGTCGGTGAAAAATACAGAAATAATTGTCAGATAATGCGTATGTTAAATGTATTTTAAAGAGCAAATAATGTGAGCCAGTAGATGATGCAAAGTTCAATGTTTGGTCAGAATGAGCTAGTCTTTAAGTGCTCTCTGCTTTCATTACCCTTTACCTTTCAGGGCTTACGCTTTCCTGACCTAACGACTAGACAAATGTATTACATTGGTGACTAAAATAGTTATAATGTTGAAGGACATACTGCTTAATGGTATCTTGGCTGCCTTAAAATCAGTTGTGGAACTCCTGACTATTGAATGTGTGGTATGTGAAAAGGCATTGTGAGCCAAATGTGAGACATTGATTGTATTACAAACATATCAAAAAAACAAGCTCATGTTTTTCATTGCAAGTTGTTAAGTAACTGCTTTGTTCTGAAAAGTGATTACATTACAAAAATAGTAATGGTCAGTAGTACCTTGAATTCTTTTCCTGTCAGCATTTCAAGAAATGCAGTTTTCCTTTTGCTCTTTGTATGCTTAAAGATGTTCCCAGTTTCACATCTGCAGTTGGTGTAGATGCTCAGATGCTAGTCCGTGACAGTAGGTGGTGGCATCAATCTTCTCTTTTACCTCTGGGCTAAAAGGAGGATTTATCCAAAAGTCAATGGGTTGGGGTTTTTTTGTCAGTTGCTGGTGGCTTATTTACCTCCCCTGTTCTCACAAAAGTCTGTATCTTCTCCTGTGTACCCTAGGAAAACAGCTCCTATTTGGTGAAGCAAACAGCTCAGTTCTTAATTTGCTGTACTCTTTCCATTCCCTTTAGAAGTCAGAATGTTTTATAGTAATGTCACTGTATGTGCTGCAAGGTCCGGTGACTTCTGCCGTGTCTGTATAACTGGTTGTACACATTTCATTGCCATCAACTGAGCAGAAGAAAGTATTTTATTGCCCTTGTTAAGTGTGTTGTGCTTATGTTGTATTTTCACTACTAACCTCCTCCATGGATAAAAATGAGCATCGCTTAGACTGTTTGCTCATCATTTGAAAAACAGTCTAAATTGCTTGGATTCTACAGTACCTAAACTTTATTTGAAAGGAGAATATTAGTCTTTATTTGAAAAATATGTAGTTTTGGGTGTTTTTGTTGTATTTCCAATATTCAGCTTCTGAAAAGGTACATTTTTTAAGTAATGTTTCAGGAAGATAATTCTTTATCTTTCTTGAAGACACATAGCAGCAACCTCATTGCTCGGCTGACTATAGCTCTCACTCATTTCTGAAGAACTTAAGTGCACATGCTGGGCAGAGTTTGCTCTAAATTCGGATTTCCTTATTGGTTAGGTAGGAAAGCAGTATGTCCACAGGAATGTCTGATCAGATGTACTGACTGAGGTCATTCTTACTTCCTTAAATTAGTCGGTTGATTGGCCATTGTTTATACAGCACAATTTCTGTTGTATCCATGCTGTTTCAAATTAGCTGTACCAAGTTATTCACAGATGAGTATTAGAATAGAAGAAAAAGATTTATAACAGTCTGTAATTTCAAAATTGCCATAAAGATCTTAAAGTTGATCATACAATCCCTCAGCACGAGAAGCAAGCTATTTTATAACTCTCATTCTAAATTGTAACTTGATATGATGTAATTGTTTTAATAAGAGATTAATTAGTTTGCCAACATAGATGGGTCAATATCTTATGCTTAATAGGAAATGGGAAAACGTAAGGTCACCTTTCACCGTGCTCTGAATATCCAAAGGAAGAAAAATGTTTTTCTTAAAGCGTGGTTTCTAGGAGCAAGACTGAAGGGAGACAAGCCAATCTGCCACCACATTCTAAATTAGCATAAATTTCAGTTGCTAGTATTTCCCAGATGTCTCCACTTGAAAACTACTTGCTCCATCTTTGTTTTATTAAATTACCAACAACAAAAGAAAAAGAACAATTTCTTTAAAATGGAATTTGATGTGTGAAAGGAAGAAATGGAATGTCCCCTTAGCAGAGTATTGTTCAGAAAATGAAACACATTTGTTTGTGGGAAGAGCAGTTGAAATGGTCGAAAGAATAGAGTGGCACACAAGCAAATGCCAGAAGTGCGTACTCACTTCTGAAAGCTGTTTTTCTGAATCTGAGTTTTTATACTTAATTCACAAATAAGCAGCAAAATACAGCATATATTATTGACAGCCTCAAAAAATAAAGGGCCATTTTGTGCCTGCTTCCTCTTGAATACACTCCACAAACAAGGCTGGCTGTTTCTCCCCAAATTTTTGCTTTAGCTGTGTCAAATTGCAAAACTTGCAGAGGAGTTGTTCTGCTGTTCTCACATCATATGATACCTCTAGTCTCATACCTGGGACATTCCCGTATACCAGTAGCACTCGGGAGTCCACAACCAGATAACTTAGAACCAGCAAGTCAGATCTTCAGCTTTCCATCCTCTTTGAATCATAGAATCATAGGTTGGAAAAGCCCTCTAAGATCATCAAGTCCAACCGTCATTGCATTGCCTAGATAGCTCAAAGAGAAGAGCCAGAGGCACTGGGGATTTTAACTCACGAATTTTGCATTAGGATTGAGGCCACATAGGGAAGATTTGAGTGTTGATAAGAGCTGAACTGGTGGATATTGAAAAGAGATCAGAATTCAAAACCTCACTTATCAAGTGATGGATAAAACTGTTTACAATGTCCTGTAACAAATCGTGTATATCAGAAATACTTTTGGCAGGTAATTCCTATTTCTTAAAAAACTTCATCATTTTTGACAATCTAATATTAAATGTAAATATCAGGAGGTAAACGGAGGGTAGTTCTGAGCTAGCTCATGCTCTTAAAAAAATACGTGTGACTGGAAAAGTCAAGCTAGGTAAAAGGATATGTAAAAAAATAGTTGTTATTTCTGTTGTTGGTCAAAGAATGTGTTCATTGTGGAACTGAATGTTTGTACTATGTGGCTTTTGAATTCCAGGTAGATATTACATCCCTTAAGCTTGATATTTCATATTCATTCCAGACAAGGTGGTTTAGTGGTACAGCCACGAGATTATTTAGCCCTGACGGGAAACAAATTGTAGCCAGACATCCTTTTTACGGTGGGTGGCAAAGCTGTGAACGCTGCTGGAAATAAGTTTTTGCTTCACAAAAGAGATTTTGGGCTGAGCTTGCCACCTCGGTAGGCAGTTATCCGTAAGCAGTCTTTTGAAATTCATCAGTAATGTTTGTGTGACTGCTTATAGTGGAAGCAGGGTTTTAAACTCTGGCCTTAAGGCTAAAATAAAGCACTAAAGAACATACTTACCTGGAAGCATCTAAATAGTCCCACTTTGGCCAAATCGAGATAGAATCCTAGTGAACAGTAAATTTTTGAACAATTCTTACTATAGTCTCTAAATCTCTCATTTCATTTGAGTAATTTGGTCAGAAAATAATAAGAAGAAAACATATCTGGACTGCAGCACATAGACGTTGGGAAAATAACTGTCAGTTTTGAGTCAACTGAATATTCATGCTATGGTATCTGCTTTTATTAGTTTCATCTGCTGATCTCATTTCTTTTGCTTTAATATTTTTTAACTAACTTATTGGAAAAAACCCAGAAAAAACCCACCCAACTACATTACTGCACAGTTACTAGGTTTGATAACTGCCCAGTAAAATGAGGCTTTGTCCTAATATCTCTATTTTCCCTCTTCCTCCTTTAGGGACATACTTTGATTGATCATGCTACGTGCAGCTTTTATTGAGGGAGAGGATGTACGTTCTCTCTTGGAAACAACAGGCAAAATCTTCAATGTCTGTCGCTTCATACAAGTTTATAATTTGGGCTGATGCTGATCTTTCTACTTAGTGCAACCCACCAAGTATCGAAGTTGGTGCATTTTGTTTGTCCTGTTAACCCAAGGAAATTATAAATATCGATGAGATCCACACTTTATCAAGTACCGGAAAAATATGGTTTGCCCTGGGGTTTCATCTCCTTTCTGCTTTATGTAATGTTAGCTTTACAGCAGCGGTTATCGCTGCAGGCATCGCGCAGCCGAGGAGGCAGGCGGTCATGCTCTGCGACCAGCCGCAGCAGGTCTGGTGCACATACAACAGCAAGTGGTTTGGTTTGCTTTTTTGCACAGAATTACAGAAATCTCTTTTGCATTAACCCTAATTAAATGTGTATACTCAGAACTTGTATTTTGGCTAACATGCACTCTCTCAGGAGACCATTCATTCTATTTGGGCGAAGTGTGCTTTGGACTGTATCCATTTCTTTTGCAAGCATAGTTACTTTTGCAGTTTTGCCTTTCTTTACCGTGCAAAAGATAAATGATCACCAATATTTGAATAGCAAGAAGCCCTCTATTTTCAGCTGAAAATAAATTATTTTTAAATACTTTGTCTGTAATTTTTTAAGATGATATATGCAGACAACTGCAGCCAAGATATATTATTTATGAAGTTTCATCAAAGACTGTAGCAATTCGCAGAAGAAATTATAAATATGTAGGAAACCTAAAACGGCTGGAGTCTATGTAGGCTAAATTCTGAATCTTTCAGGATGTATTTCTGACTGTTTAAGCTCGTTTACCTCCCATTTACTCCAGGTGAGAGCTTAGCAGTTTTTCAAAGTAAGTCCTAGGACAGGCAACAAATCTGACCCTGGAGGATGTGAAAAAATAGAGCACTAGGAAGTAGATCAACTTATGAATGATTCATGGAGAAAGTGAGCTGGGAGGAAGTGAGGATGATGTCTAGGGAAATACGATGCGAAACATGAGAGGCTCCTGGCTACCATGGGAAATACCAAGAAATGGAAGTACAAATCTAACAGTGACGGAAAGGAGTGAAGGGAACAGCAGTGAAAAACTAGTGGAGAAAGAGTAAAAATGTGGAAAAAAAAAGGCATTAAAAAACCTACAGATGTAGGTGCAACTTTGAACCATATAGAGTGGATAAGATACACAATCCAATGCATATAGAGTCAGAAAGGCAAATAAAGCTGTAAAGATACCTCCAGAGTTTCACTTGTAGGGGACAAATGTATTCAGTGCTTTTGAAAAGCATAGTCTTTCGTGATTCAGAAAAGAATACAGAGCACCAGTTATCATTGCTACCTACTTGCTGTTCTTCATTTAGAAAAAAAAATCGCCATAATTTTAATCAAATTACTAGTGAAAAAAGTGTAATTGTCACTGATGAGTGAAACGGGTGATGTGAGCACAGAGCAGATGCTGAGATTTTGTTCATAATTGAGTAAATCCATTGTCATTTATTTTGGATGTGTACGTTGCACGCAGGAATGAGGAAAGGCCAGGGCAGGTGGAAGCAATTGAAGAATGAACCCTATTGCCATTTAAATCATTAGAAAATATCCATGTTGAATGAAGGTCCCACTTTTCATAGGAGAGGAAGGAAGAACTAGTGATCATGTCTAGCATATTTACAACTTAAACATACTTTTCTTTCTTCTTTCATAAAGGAGTCAGAGCCTGAAAACTGTTACGCAGCAACTACCTTGTATTTAAAGGGGAGTAGCTGTGGATTATTCTCTCTCAAAGGTAGTAGGTGGCATGTTTGGAGGAACAAATTGTATAGATCTGTTTTAAACTGAAAATAGGAAGAAGTCTGCGATAAGTGACTAATACAGGATCAAAGTGAAAGGAAAAATAATTAATCCAATGGGCTTTTTGTTTTTTCAAGCTGTACTAAACAGTAATGGTCCTGTTCTACAATTACCAGTTCTCAAGTTCCCTTCCTGAATTCTGGAGTTTTGGTGGACTTACCTGTTGCTTTTCACTTGGTGCCTAGCGGTATAATTACTGCTCAGATGGTTTGTACTGGCTTCACTGGGCCAAGTCTTGACTCAGTAGCTGTAATGAATTCTGTTTGTCTTTCAGAACTGAAATTATCTCTTTCCAGATTTTTAAGTAGTAAGGGCCACACTAGAGACAAAGGTGTGATGATGGGAGAAAATGAGCCTTTTAAGAAAAAAATCTACATGTATGTGGACTTAGGGCATGCCTTGGTGTGAAGCAGCTTTCAAAGATCATCTGGTGCGTGCAGTCCAGCACATTTTCCAAATAAAAGTTTTTAATCTAAAGCAGGCTCACAGATGGTTCTAATGAGTTGGTCTTTGAGATGCACTGTGACTTGAACAAAAATAGTTTAACTCCTAAGACACTAACATTTTGAGATGACTTTCAAGCTAAAGCACTTGCAGAACAATTTTTCGTGCATGTTTTAATGTTATATGTATTTCTAGTGTCAAAAAAGGGAGGTTTTTCAGGACCTTGTTCTTTCCTTTATATACACTATAGTACAGTATCACAAAAGCATACATCAGCAGCATTTTTGCACAGTTACTGATGCTTCTTTCTCCAGCATGTTTTAAACTCTACAAACATTTGGTTTTGAAGAAATAAAAAGGTAAAGGTTTCCTATGAAAACTGAATTTTTCAAGTGATCTAGTATAGTACCCTATTAAAAGTATTACTCATCGTTCACATGGACAGGACTTTCAAACTAAGAACAAAACCCAAGACTGAGCTTTGAAGATTAGCATGACTGATAATTGCAGAAGGGGAAAAGAGCAGTTTCTTAGTACATGTAAGAATGGCACCTTTTCAGAATCACATACTTTAATTTATGCTAAACATTGCATATATAAATACTTTAACTCCCAGAAACATTACTGTAAATCACAAAATTAAGCAATGCATTTATTAAATTAACCTTTTTCAGGATATGTAGCCATAGTATACATACAAATCTCTGTACATATTTTCTCTGAATCTGTCTCTAAGCATCTTGGAGTTTGTGTCTAAATTCCCAAAGAATGTATAAACACAGAGGTTGGTGATAAATGGAACAGCAGAGGATTTCATTCTGCCCAGATTTCTAGCTGCTATAGTTATTGGCATCTGCATGTAATAGCTGTAAAAACAGAGTAAACGAGACCTCAGCAGGCATAGCGGGTTTTTTGCCCACTTCAGAGGGGTGTAAATTACAATAAAAAGTTCAAAAGGAGTTAACTGCTACACTCTAATTTGACCAGACTGCCAGCTTCTACAAAAGAAATGCAGTAATAAAAGTATCATTAAATGGTTTATAGCTTTGTAGCACAGCAAATATTTATTAAATTGTATTGTTTACATTATCATCTATTGCAAAAATAGCAGAATTCATTTATAATCTTTTTATGACAGGATTTGAATTACAGCATTCTAACATCATTTCAAAACTATATTCTTTGTGTCACGTAAGCTTTGAGAAACATCTTACTTCTTCATTTCATCTTAGGTCTGCCTTATGGATGGGAAGAAGCTTATACAGCAGATGGAATCAAGTATTTTATCAAGTGAGTAGTTCTGGGGGAAAATGGGTCAGAGTTGAAATAAAAACACATCAAACTAAAATCATTTTTAAACCTAGAATTAATGGAAAAATGAGTAAAATAACAAAAGCTGTGTTTTATTGCCAACACCACTTGTTCTTTTCTGGTTTTTGTGACTTCACTGTCCATAGGGCCCTAGAGAGGTTAGTCACAAATCCAGCTGAAAGCCAGTGAGAACTGAGTTTCTCAGTCCTTCAGATCTCTTTGAAAACACTGGTCTACAATGCTGAGAACTTCCCCAGTTACATGTTTGACCCTATAATGGACCCAGGAGATACGGAAGAAAAAAATCTCATCCCCTAAATAGTTTACAAGTATAAATATATGTTTTTAAAAATGCCGTTGTGTTTTGGGGAAGTGGAAGAATTTTTAGATTTCTTTTAGATTTTTAGAAGGTAATGCCCTGGTTTCACCTAAATGTGAGGTTACTGATCATTTTGACGTTGTACCCTGCTCCCTTGTGTGGGAATAAGTTGTTCTGTTGCTGCAAGAGGGTGAGGAACACGACTGAAAGCATTTAGTTACATTTATAAAATGATCAAGAGATTTCAAACTGCCATACCGTACATTTAGAAGAAAACTCATTATACTCTACACTTAAGCTGCAGAATGGAGGCTTACTAACTTGAGTATCACAGAATATTGACATTTCACAGTATCACTGGCTGCAGGTTAAGCAACTTTTATTCCATTGATAATGCCACTGAAGCTGCACCAGGTGCAAAAGCCTTCTCTCATATTCTGCATATATATTATTTTTTGTTCTGGTTTTCTACCCTATGAAAATGACACCTGTGGTTTCCATGGGGTTTGCTTTCTACGTTTTCAAGGGGTTGCCAAAGATAAAGCCATAATCTTCATAGCTGGCTTATTAGATATACTTACATTAACTAATAGTGAGTTTCACTAACTGGTGTTCAGAATAGACACTGCAACAGTGAGCTGTTATTATGCACCACCACAAAAAAATTACAGAAAAATATGTCTGTATCAGGGGTTACCTGTGATTTTTTTTTTTTTAGAAGATATTGCAAGCAAATTAATTTTTGAAAACTCTCTAGAGACTAGAGGAAAGGTGACTTTGGTAAGATGTTACAATAACACGGTGTCTAAAGCATAAAGAAAACCTCTACAAAAGCTTTAAAAGCAGTAATCATTTGAAGATGTAATCATCTGGGGGGAAAAAAACAACAACAAAGCACTAAGCCTGGGCCTTTGTTATTTACATTTTGTCTTTTCATAACTATAAGATTTCGTTAGTGATCATTTTCCTGAAAGACCTGAAGAAAAATGCAGTGCAAATTCATTATTTACAAAAAATGGGAAAAAAAAGGGTTTTTAACCAAAGCCAAAGTGTGGTTTATATCCTGCTAATATCTTGCAGGTAGAGCATGGGAAGGTTTTTTACAAAGACCTACTTGATAAAAGCTAGAGGAATTTATTGTATACTATAGGGAAGATGTTTTTTTTCCAATTGTATTCTCTGATTCTGGAGGAAAAATGCATGAAAAAGTAGCAGCACATGTTGTACATCCCAAAAGCTTTGGGACGTGAATTGGACAGTACGCAGTTGCTTTTTCCAGAATATGGTGGAAATTATTTCATATAATAGGTTTTTTTATTATTCCTCTAAAAGACTGAAACAATTGGTGAAAAATATAAGTCAACTCCATTTGAAGATATATAATGTATAATTGTTTAATACCTAGTTACTCTAGCTGCTGAAATTTGGGTATTATTTAATTCTGGTAGGTGCCAGGAGGACGGTATTTTGCAGGTGGACTTCCACAGTCTCCTAAAAGACAGGAAGGGCAGCAAATAAATCTTTGCAGTGAGATAATTACTTTTATCCCAAACTCTTACAAAAGTCATGTAAATAACATTGAAGTTTACGTATTAGCTAGCCAAGAAAAGCATGGACATTTGTTTTCCTTTTTTTCAGCCATACTGCCCTGTTGTCCTTGTCTCACCCCATCGTGCCTTGAGCTAGATGTATTAAAGCAGACGGTTTTTTTCTGTAGAGGTTTCCAAACACACCGTATATGATACTGCATGCCAGCTCTAATCAAATAGTGCCTTTTATTTTCCGACAGATGTAGGTTACTACCTGGAACTTATACCAATAAGAATTGTAGAAAAATAACTTAGGAAATGAAAGTGAATTAAAAGCCTATTTCATAGCAATGGCAATAAATACAAGAGCAAATATTGAAATAGAGCACTGTTCCCTTGGTCTCCGTCTGTTGATGCAGGGAGCCATTATAGGACAGCTGGAAAGTTAAGGGGGATGCTGGTTTCTGTTCTGGGTAAAACACTTGCAGTACTCTAGGTTTATAGATGCATAATTGGAAACTGAGCTTGAAGATAGTATTATCTAGCAATAATAACAAAGTAAACTTAGAAATGGAATAGAAGAAATCTCACATCTTTGAAACATTTCCTCCTTCTTTTTTTTTTCCTGTTCTTGTTACTGTGCTTCTCATTCAAGTACTTATCTTGATGACTTGGCAGAAAGTTAGATTTGCTGAATATGCACAAGAAATTTCTTTCTGAGTTCTGCACTTGGATGCTGAACTCTTGCAGATGTGACAATAAGAGGCATATTAGGAACAGTGGAATCTCAGCTAGTCTAGGTGGTGGAAGCCTAATTTGCAGAAAGCATCAGATATTTTGCATGTTATCCCCACTTGCTGAAACTCCAGATTTGAATTCAGTAGTTCACATGAAAAAGCTTTTTCGGGAATTTTTGCGTATCTGATCTTTGATTGTTCATGACTGATGAATGTTCTTTCTTCTGCTTAACATGCTCCTAGCATTACAAGTGATAGTGCCCCAGGTTTTCCGTCGTTGTTACCTTCTGTAATCTGTCCTGTACAGTTCTGCATGCCAGTCTTTATGTGGCAGGCAAGGAAAATCTATCCATTTTAGTTGCAGAGAAGGCTATGAAGTCTCTTTTCATGACCACTGTGTAAAAGCTTCTGTTCTTCTGAATGGAGCCACTGCACTGAAGTGGTGTGGAGAGGTCTTAATGCAGTTCATTAGAATAGAATTAACTGATCATTGCAGTAAGACATCATGGTAATTAATACTCCTTTTAACTATTTCCTTATTTTGCTTTCATCACTGTTTCCAAATGCCTTGACAGAGTGTAAGCCAGGCTTTTTGCATGCTAGAAAATTCATACCTCTACTGCATTTTGTAGTGTGTATGAAGTCAGTCTGGGAAAGTTAACTATTTAGAGCAAGGAGCAGGGGTTGCAGAAGTCCCTTGTTTCTAACATTGTATGGTAGAGATTTTAAGATGAAAATTCTACCCAACATTGAAAATACCCTTTTCTGGGAGGAACCTAGCTTGAGGTGCATCTTAGCAGCTGGTCCTTTTCAGTAGGATTTAATCTAATTGTTTACATGGGGATTAGCAGAATAGTTGATACTTTACAGCCCTGGTACTAATACTGTAGACTGCTTGTTCTCTCTGGCTGTGAGTTGCAATCTTTTCATTCTTTGGTGTTTAGAACAGCCAAAGCCATGAGGGACTTAAGAGTATTTCAATATTAGCCCACTTCCATGTATGCAAACAGATAGAAAAACATGTTATAATTCCCCAAGTGTAGCCACAATTAAACTGATCTTATATGTGACGTGTCAGTTTTCTTATCATGCAGTGAGGCTGTATAGAAGCTGCGATGGCTCTGTTCAAATCCACAGCAGTTTTACAATATGCTAAGGACAATCAAATATTATTTTAATTAGTGGTTGCTTTCCGTTCCAATGTGCTTTATTGGGCCATCAAGTAGCTGAGTCCATAAATCTATAGGTTATAAATCTAATGCAGTAAACACCCCAGAATGGAATCTTAATAGCACATAAGCTGGAGACAGCTTGCTGCGAAATTTCCATAAATATCTCTGAAGGGGGTGTAGCAATATGAAGTGCATGACAAATCAGAGTTTAAAAGAAGCAAACCAGCTGGCTTGTGTTACACACTAAAGTGAAACCCACTTATATGAATAACTGACATGAATAAAACATTTACATGGCTGTATTCCTAAGGGGCTGAGCAGCTTTCTGTACCTACCAGAGAAAACTGTATCTTGTCCGTGAACACTCAACCTTGAGACAATTTTTGAAATCACTTCTTCTATTCAGGAAATCATTTCACATTCTTAGTAAATTATTTTCAATCAGCCAAGTTGCTAAGATCAGTCAGAAAGTACTGGCAAGTGTGAGAAAAATACCTTTTAGACTGCCATTGTGCCATAAACTCACATGATTCTGTGCTAGGCCTTAAGGTGATGTGTATAGGTTTACCGTGAAATAGCAAACAGTAATGTGCGCCTCTCTGAGTTACATCTCAGTATGCATCAGAAAAAAAACAAGTTCAAGTGACTTACTAATATAATATAAATTAGCAGTTACCAGAAGGACAAAAATAGTAGACTGAAAGGTAGGGATCAGCTTCATTGCTAGTAGAACTGTGCTTGCCTCCTGCTGGAGAGTAAAGGTTGAATTTGGCCCTAGTTATGTTCTGAGATAACCTGGTGTACTTTAAATGTGATGGAGAGGGCAAGAAGTATTTTATTTTGCATGTAGCAATACAATCAGTCATTCATACATAGCCCCAGATTCATCCCCCATCAGTTAATGTATAATAGACGCACATTATATTGATGCCTGTTTCCTCACCAGTTTACGTCTGGTATTTCTATCACTGTTTACATCAGCCAGTTTGGTTCAGAAGAGTTGAGATTCTGACCTCATTTGCTCAAAGTGACAACTGAACGTAGCCTAGTGGGGTTTTCAGCAGTCCACTGCAATGCCAAAATCATAGAATAAAATCAGAGAAAAGTCTATGTTGGAAGGGATGTCTGGAGGTCATCTCATTTAACCTATTGAAGAGGAAGTTGTCCAGAGCCCTGTCAAGCCAAGCCTTGAATATTTCCAGTGAGGGAGATTCCACGACCTATATGGGCACCCTATTCCAATGTTTAGCTCTTCTCACAGTGAAGACTGTTTTCTTAATCTAGATGGAATTTCCCCTGAAGCAACGTGTGCCCATTGCTTCCAGTCTGTTGCCATACATCTTTGTGAGAAGAGTACCTCCATTCTCTTTACAACTACCTTTTAGGTACTGGAAGACTTTGATTAGACACCCACACCACATCCCCCGAGCTTTCTATTCTCTAGGCTGAACAAACCCAATTCCTTCAACGTTTCTTCATGTGCCAAGTTCTCCAACCCTCTAATCATCTTGGTGACACTCCACTGGATCCTGTCCAATTTTTCCGTTGCCTGTCTTGAACTTGGAGGACCAGTGTATTGAAGAGACCCCATATAATAAGGTAAAAAAATTTGGTATTAATTCATTTTAGTTATTAGATGATTAAGGCTGTTGTTCTGTTATGAGAAATTCAATTACTGATTTTCTAATAGAAATTCCTGTCCCAAATAGACATCTTATCTGTAAATCCCAGAAACACAAAGGGGCTAAAGGGCCCTCATACAGTATCACATACATCCAGATGTGTATGTGTGCACTTAGCAGTCAGCTGGAAGGCATTAGGATGGGAAAAGTCTCGTAAGTAAGAGAAGGTTCATCTTGTTCACTTTTAAAGCTAGTCATGTGGCTATTTTTGCCCAGGCTTAGTTCAGGTGTAATGCTGAATGAGTTTACTAAGTGTTGTAACCTCTATGAGATCAAAATTTCTTTTTTGTTGTATGCTCTGGCATTAAAGTCCTCATGGAAGTCACAGCACTGCAGCAGTGCAAACAGAAAATGTATCCTGTCACTGAATGGATTTTGTGAAATAGTAACATCTGGGCTTGATTTTTAAATAGGTGAAAGAGTCTTTGTTCTCCCAGTGAAGTATTATATATGATAATTAATTGCTGGATATACACTGGTGGTTTAGATTCACACAGAGACAGTATAAAAAAGCATAGCTGGGACACTAATTTTTTCCCAGAAAACCCATTATAGTTAATCTCTTCCATCCTCCCACTATGTTCACCTTTAACATATGGCAGCTTTGTATCATGAGACTGGCACCTAAAATTAGGTAGGGCCTTGCTATTCTCCCTCCCACGCCCACCCACTGCTTGCATATGTATACAGTTTGTAAGGACCAGCTGTGAGTTTTGCCCCTGTAAACACTGTTTTTCTAGCTTTTTAATAGGACTAGGTTCCAGCTATTCCCACATTAACTGTTATTTTTCCCAAGAACATTTATCTCAAATTTAGTTTTCCTGAAAGACAGGTAGAAGTTCCGAAATATTTCAGTATTTTGGGATCTTAGATGTATTAGGGCCTGTAACATTTTCTATCTTATACCAAAGGGGAAACGGTAATATTTGATTTAGGATTATCTTTCAGCATTTTATCTTAAAATCTGAAGCTTCACATGGAAGCATTTTGTGCTTCAGTGTGACAAAGTAGGCAATGAAGGTGCTCTGATATTATTATCGGTATAACTGAGAATAGAATTTGGTTCACGTTAAGTAGGAGCCTGTAGACAATACTTCTAAAATATAGATTAATAAAAAAGACACATGACATGTTCTGGTAGCTTTTGAAATCATATCTAACAAGTCAGGTTTCCGCTTTGAAAGCTAACACATCATATTTATACATTTGATAATACACTGTTTCGTTTGGGTTCGCTTGGGAGGGAGCCATCGTTAATTTGGCTGAAAGCTGGGCATTCACAGAAACTGTTTATGATTTTATGACTGAACTAAGAATAGCAGTGTATGTGTGATAGATGAAGAACTTCTGTAGTATAAACATTGATGTTTTATAGCACTAGAGCTAAAGGTATCATCACAAAAGGAAAATAAATCACAGCTGATTGTACTTACTGCATGCTAAATTGAAAAAAGTTGTTCCTTTGATAAGTGTAGCCTACGCATTTCTATTGCATTAGAAAGGAAGGGCCCAAACCTCAACATGCTGAGGTGTGCTCAGCTTTGCCTCTGCTGTTCCATTCCAACACATACCAGTATATTACAACATCCTCGTTACCTGCAGGTTATCAAAGTAGTGGTTGGAGTGGCTCTTCCTAGAAGAAATCAAGTTCAATAAAGTTCAAATCGTAGCAGAGCTGATCTAGAAGTAAACTTCTGTATGTTCCACTCAAGTTTCCAGGAGTTCAGAGCAAGCAAAGAAAAACTGTGATCTGCCATGCAGAACATGTGGCTGAAATCCCCCCGGACTGAACCCAGTACCAGCTCTGCTCCCAACCCCCTGTGCAGTAGTAGGCAAGTTAGCTGCACCAAAATTATCGGTTATCAAAATCATCTTTGTAGGCATCCCCATCTTAGCAACTTTGATTTTTTTGTGAGTAGGAATGGGTATTTGGAGTCATGGAGTGCTCCCTGTTTTCACTGAGTTCAATTACTTTGCATCTCTTAAAATTGGACCTTTCGTATTTTACATGTCACTCAAAAATAGAGGTTGATTTTGAAAATGTTTCCTTTTACCTGTCATCCTCAAGTCCTCCTATCTGAAAATAGAGGAAAGGATAGTTATATAGACACAAGAAGGTGCAAATATTTAAATAAAATGCCACAGCACTAACAAAGAACTAGCTGTTATTACTACTTTTTAACGAATAACAATCCAAAGCTCTCCGCATGCATCAGCTCAGCATCAGTTCCAACACTTTCAGATGTAACTTTACGTATTGGGGTAATCTTGACATTTTTCTTTTTGATTTCTGTATAACCAACTTGAGACATCTCAGACAACTTTTCACAAAGTGTTAAAGCCTGCCATCTGAAGTACAGGACTCTGCTGTGTCTCAAGCTGGTCACTGGGAATAAATACATCCAGAAGTAGGAGTCCGCTTTGAAAATCATGCGCCCTGGTTGTTCTGTGTTCACAGTCACTGTTGAATGGAGAAAGAATTCCTCTTAAGGCACAGCGATGATTTAGCGTAAGCCATTTTGCTAACTAAAAATTCATGAAGACTTACAGATAGCCGGGATAAGGTTTAGAAATGCTTTATTGCCAGATAATTGGGTTGGAGGGAATTCAGTTTCTCTGATTTTTCACTGAAATCTTTTTGCATGACTATAAAGAAAATAACCTCAGATGGAAAACTAGGAAAGTTGGCATTGGGTTTTATGATAACATGAGCTTGCAATACAAGAATGTTAAGACCTTAAGCTGCTTTTGATTGGGCAGTTTTTTTTCCCCGAGAGGTTGGTTGTTTTTTAGTGTCAAGAACCAAAACGGAGAAATGTTCTTGCAGCTTCCGCAGATACCGCATGCTCTGTCCAGGTTCTGGCCCATCACAGAAGGCAGCTGTTAAAATTTCTTCTGTGAAAAAATACATTAAGCTGAAATTATTTTTTGCTCTAGATCTACAAATGCCACTGCAATCAGTGTCCGGATTTTTGTTACCTCTGCTGAGTAATTTTACACTGATGTGGGTAATTTTACTCTTACATTGATGTGACCAAAGGTGTAATTCTCACCTATCTAGGTATTTCTGTAAGTAGGAGTGGAAATATGAACATTCAGACTCCAGTCAGATTTTCCTGTGTTAGGGTAGGATTTGGCACTTGTGGAATAAGCCATGCACACCACTCTGTGCCACTAGTTCCCCTGAGGTCTCCTTGGGTTTTGGGAGAGCCGTCAGAAGCAGAGCAAGCACAGCAAGGGTTTTTTTAGTATGTGTTTCATCTGAAGCATGGGCCGAAGCCATCACTTAGGCATTAATTCATTTTAGTACACACTTAGTTTAAACGTAAGTCTTGAACATGTTCCAGGCTGTGGTAGAAAAAAAACTTATGTGATCTTGACCTAAGTCTGCACCATCTGTCTTGCCAAGGTATCGGGCCTGCGGTGGTAAGACAGGACTGATGTGAATTGAGAACCTGGTTGTGCAATTCTGCACAAAACTAACGCCACTGATCTTTATCTTGTGATGCATTTGCAAATAAACTGCACCAGAATTTTTATGATGTTCACTTACAGACACCGGATTATGAGTAACTGCATATATTTAAATGGCACTTTTAGAGTAATGGCAGTTGGCTAATAGTGGGGTGAGACAGATTTCAGGTAGTGCTTTAAAGCTGTGAAAAGTCTGCATATCCTGTCACTCAAACCTTTGGTCTTGTTCAGCTTTGGCTCAGATTCTACTGTTGTTACTGTTTTCACAGAATGGTAGGGGTTGGAAGGGACCTCTGTGGGTCATCTAGTCCAACCCTCCTGCCGAAGCAGGGTCACCTACAGTAGGCTGTAGAGGACAACATTTTATATCGGGCCATGTGTTTATTGTTGACAATTTTTAATGATATAGCACACTATTTGGCTATATACATCTTCTTCCTAGTGATAAAAGCCTTCTGAAATTGCTTATAGATTTTGTCTTAGTAAACAAGTGTTTAATCAGTTTAATCAAGGAGTAAGTAGTGAGACTCTCGTGTGGGGTTTCACTTTATATCCCTCAATCGTTAATTAATACTCAGGCAAAATCTGCAGTCCCTGAGGTGGATACAAGAAACATTTCTGTTGCCTTAGGACACAGTTCCATGAGGTGACAAGTGCTCTCAATCTGCTACAGCCAATAAAAGTTAAGGTCACTGCCCTCTTCCAGGACCTGTCCAGCATCTCCTGGGGTACTATGATATGCTGTATGTTCCTGTTGAAATGTCGTCTTGAAAGAGGGTCCAGTCCTAAACCAATTTTAACAAAAAGGGGAAAGAAAAAAAGAAAGTTTAGTTTCAAATAATCTGATTTTGATAAATACAGTACAAAAACCCTTCCCAAACTGTCTGTAGGTTCCATGTCTGGTAACCGTCTTCCCTAGATGCTCTCGGGGTTGATTGATTATACTTACATCAGTGTCACTCAGTTGTTTTATTTTGTTCTAATTGCTTACCTACTAAATGAAAATCCTCTAGTTACAGTTCAGAATAAGTTATTCCTTGCAGATCCTCCCAGCATTTGCTCATCAAAAGAGCAAGAGCTTTCAGTTGGTTGGCTTGGTATCCCAATACAGCGTTTAACATCTGCTGTCCAACCACTGGCCTTTGCAAAGGAGATGCCAAACATGACAGATATCGTAACTGGGTCTGCAGGTGTGTGCTAGCTCGGAGAGCTTATTGCATTGATAAACATTGGCGTTGAAGAGGCAAAAAATTAATAACAAGTTTAAATTCAGAAGGAACAACTGCGAAGTGACTCTTGAAAGCTGAGAAACAGTGCTTCGCCCAAAAATCATGTAATCCTAGACAAAATTAGGAATGCATTCACAGAATATGTCAGTTGCAGCACCAGTAACTGCACATTATATTCAATCTACTTGTGCAGACTGTAAAGCCACTTGGAGACACTATCAGGCAGAGATTTGAGGGCAACAGAATTAGCACACTTCTAGCATGTAGACCATGCTGTGTATCGAATCTTGCAGTATAGTATTTATCTAAACTCCACAATTATCGGAGGAGGCTGGGCTGTAATGAAAAGGTCTGCAGTTACCATGACGCCATGGTCAAAATTTGTCCAGTGCCTTCAGGAGCAGCAGCTCCCCGGTGCTCCCTTAGATACTCCATTACCACCTGCTGGCATGAGGAAGGGTAATTCTGTCTCACCCTGCCAAGACGTGAAGGTCTTCAAGGTGCCTGGTGCAAGCTAGGACTACTCCATTTTTGCACAGGATCTGTTTTTGATGGTATATTTTCTTATTATGCAATGTTTCAGAAGGTGCATAAGGAACATAAATCATGGCCCAGGAGACTTGCATTAGCAGGTTAGAGAAATATGAGTAAAATAGAGATGAAAGAGCCAGCTGCCTTCTCAAAGGCACAAGATTTGGAACAGTGGGTTTTAAAGAGAAAAATGATCCTTGCAAGGCTAAAGGCTCTTCCAAGCACAAGGGGAACAGAGTCAGAAAGGCCCAGCAACAAAAAAACAAAGGCAGTAATTAAAACAAATCTTGCAGAGCTGTGTGTAGTCCAGCAAAGAGCTACACAGGCAGATTCTGTGCAAGAGCAAGCAGGGAAGATGATATCACCTCTAGATGAAGGATTAAGTTTCAGGATCTTCATTCAGTGGCATTGTTCTTTATTTTTCTGTTGCTCTGGCCCTCATTAGCCTCCAAACCACCATGGCATGGGGGCCTGTGTATTGATGTGTACCAAAGGCAGGCGCAGTCCCCCACGGAGCCAGCCAGCTCGCAGATGGCCTATGTTCCTTTCACAGTAACTTCAGAACTTCCCACTGGGATGTGCGTGTAAGTCTGAAAACTAACAAAGCCCAATACAGAATATATTTCTGGGTAGTGTAGAGCGTGTCCCCATCCAACCCATTGCATCTACATCTAGCAGTGCTATTTGCTACAATTTTTAATGATTATTTCAATAACAACAGTGAAAGTACTAAAGGTTAAAGCTTTCAGAGTGTGTGGTTTCCCGTGTCTCAGCCTTAAGTTGGCAGCAGCACTACACTGCGATGGTGGCTTTGCAGAAATTTTCAGTTGTGCACAGATCAGTAAAAGCTCCATCAAGCATCAGTACTCTTTAGCTGAGCATTATCACATTTTAAAGGGCTAGTGAAGTTTGAGAAGTCAAAACGTAAGATAAGAAAGGTTAAGAGTTCAGCAAAATTAATACTGTATTAAATGGATTAAGTTATTGGGTAGGTCATTTAGGGAGGAAAATAACTACCTTGGGTTTTGTGTAATTTCATTTAAACAGAGTTCTGCCTTCTTTTTCATCATCTTCAACACTGCTCAGTTTGGTAGAGCAGCACAGGGTTCATATAAGTCCAGAATTTGTCTTTCCAAGTTCAGACACAACCCAATTCTATTTGGCCATGAGTAATGGTCATTGTGAGAGTTTGGCTGATTAATGTTTAAGGCTGCATCTTGCCTCCTGAACAGATCTCAAACAAATGGGTCTTGCACAAGATTGCCCTAGTGCACTGGAAAAGTTCAGCCAGGTCTTATGAATGTCATCCCATGTCAAAAGGGGAAAAAAACCCCAGCTTCAGAGTACCACATGACTGATTCGTAACTCAGCATCCTGCACAGTGACCTACAACAGTCGGGTTGTCTCCAAGACTCTGCATGATTCCCTGTCAGGCTCCAGAGTCTGGCCCTAGCTGGAGAATACAATTTAAGGTGAAAAGCCTGTCTTGATAATGCTCAAAATCTAGCACAAAGGTGAAGAGATTTTTTCCATTAGTTTTTCTTTGAATTTTCCTTTGCATTATTCTTTTCTTAAAAGATTGTCTTAAGTTCTCATTTTAAAAGAAGTCATTTTCCATGCAGAGAAGTAAGAGCCATAAGGAGGGTAATTATAATGGTATTTTAAATAATTTGCTACCGTTTCTTTGCCAAAAAAATTCCCTATGTTCTCGTGTTTTGTTTCTCCAAGCTCTCAAATTTGTCCTGCAATTTACTAATGTTAAAAAGACAGAATAAGCTACTGACATGTTTCCAGATCAAATGTTTCTGTTTTCTGACAATAAATTTGGCTACCCTCCGATAGCAATGACTTGTTTGAAAACCTAAAAATCTTTAAATATTGTTAATTGCTCTGAAAATGTGAAATTAATCTTTTGAACAAGAACATTTGCAAAGGAAAAATGTTTTACATTTAGACTTTGTAATGCTGGCGTTCCAATTCCTATTGCTGGCTTTTCCTGTTCCTTTAATATTCAAAACAGTTTCATCAATTAAGCAAAACCTAGAGGTAGATTTGAATTCCCTCTCACTTTTATTGCTGGTCCTAACACGCAAATCAGAGAGGATGTATTTCTGATACAAGAATGTTCTGCAAACCAGTAAATCTGGGATTAGCTCTTCAGACTGATTATGTCAAAGCTCTTTAGCCACAGCACTTTTGGAGACCTAAAAATAAAAAACAGGGGGGTTTATACATTTGTTCTGTACCTAAATAATCTGTGTGTATTGTGTGAGTCTGTCTACAATGTGAGACATGGTATCTGGACTGAATGTTTATTTATAAGAGTTCTTTTCCTAGTAAGGATTTTGGCAAAGAGTTTAAAACAAACTGTCCTACTAGAAGTGTTCATGGGATTAAATCTAGTGCAAGTTTAAAAGAACTGAGTTCAAATAAGAAGCATTTACAGCAGATCGACATTAGAGCAAAATTTGGCCCCATATATTTTGAAAGTAGATGAAAATTAGTTATCTTCTTAGCAGTGATCAAACAATGTTACGCCATTGAATACAGAAAACTGTAATCCTGATTTCATTGCCACAGTTCTGCACTGTTAAAGGTCAGGAGAATTTTTGCATTGATTTGTATGAGAACAAAAGTTCTTAACAGCGATTAGCAGCAAGTTAGGCATGCTGTCATTTGCCTCCTGGTGCTGAAGTTTGTAGGAGGACAATCTTCCGAAGAATTAACATTTAATGAAGAATTTTTTAATTGGTTGCATCAAGGACCGGTGAATGCTTTTCCAGATAACTCTTCTGCTCCAGGGCAGTTTCTCCCATTTCCCAGGTCTGATAATGCATGCTCATGAGAAAACAGAGCTGAGGATTCAGGTACACAGCAGGTCAAGGCATGCTACATGGGGAAGTCAAATGGGAAAAAAATAAAATTTAAAGCCAATTTTGTTCTTATTTAAATTCAGCAATGGATTGCTGAGAAATGGCTTGATAAAGCAGGCAATATAAACACTTAAGACAGTACTGCAGGCAATAAATCTTGCATTGGCAGAGCTGGAATGGATGGAATCCAGCTCATTTAGTGATTCAGCAGGTATTGGAAGGAGTTCTGTGTCGTTGTGCAGATAGATGAAATCACATACTGGGACTTTAATTTAGAGTGATATCTTCCATATTAAGCCATAATGACGAATTATTTTTAATTGAAAAAAAATAGTTATTGGCACTTCCTAATAGTATAGAAAGCATTCCAGAAAAATTCAAAGACATTTTCCATAGTATATTTACAAATATAAATATATTCACAATTTAAATATGAATACATATATTTCTCTGTCTTGTGGAATAATGAGAATGATGTTCTTGATTAGACAGATTTCCTCTTAAAATGGAATTTTATTCACAAATCTCTCATAAAACATTGTATAAGCACTCTCTTCATGTTGACTAGCATTTGACTTTCTAAAGGTAAGCATTGGAAACTTTTGCAAAGTTGCTCTCATTCCCTGTAAAAATGGTACATTCACTTTCTTAGAATGAAATGATTACTGTGCTTGAGAACAGTCAGTATCTGCTGCGTTGCATTTTGTGTAGCTACAGGTTGTGCAGTTACACTTCTGGTTTAGCTTCCGTGAACCTGATCTCCGCAGCTCCAGTAAGGTGGTGCACATTTCTGTAATATACTCATGAAGGAATGGAGTCCATCCAGGGCTGCTCTGACCAAAAAAAGCACTTATGCATGGCTTTTACACACAACTGGAGCTTTTGGGTTTGTTGTTTTTTTAAGGATGAGAACTGTGGATATGGCCTTTATCTTCCACATTTTGTTTTTCTTGCTTGGTCCTTGCTCAGGTGCTGTTTCAATTGAAGTAGTGGCTAAATTCACAGAGTACCAGTTCAGAGATAGGTTAACCTAGTCAATGCAGCTCAAGATGTGATTTACATTAGCATCACATTTATCTCTTGGTGAACAGTATTGTTGTCTTCATCATAGCCGACTTCTTCTGAGCTCAGTATTCTCAAATAAAAGGTGTCAGTAGAAGGTAAAATTGTAGCACAATAGTGTCGACTGAAAAGTGATCTCTGTAGCCATAACTCAGTGTAGTGGAACACTGACTCATATTCCTACTTTAATGTATCGGTTTCCATAATGGGATGTTCCAGAGAGCATTCTTGAAGACAGAGAGACAAAATCTGTTTTCACTTGAAAAGGTAAATCCAGAGTAGTTCCATCATGGCACTTCATATTTAATTAAACCAGTGCACCCCAAGGTGAGTATAGGCATGGGCTTTAGGTACACTGTATGGTAGAGGTTGTGAGAAGAGCTGTTTGTCTTTTATGGTGTATATTATATGTACAATATTTTTCAGCTAGTTCTTGTAATGAACTTATATTACAAAATTCATCTTTGAACTGACTTGACTGTAAAAACTGTGAATTTATTAGCAAGATTTTTTTAAGCGAAAAGAAGCTATTTCCTTTACCAAGAACACATTATTCCAGAAGGGAGAAGAGGCTGTGTCTTGCCCACACACAGTATGGCTAGCGTGCATAGCACCAAGCATAAGGGGTACAGCGTTCTCACCTGCAAACAGGAAGCCTATTCCATTTATCTGTCCTTACCAAGCCTCGATCAGGTTCCTTCTGTTCATATAGAATCTTACCGAAAAACTACAAAGCAGCTTAGACTGCAAGTCGAATGTGGGGTTTAAGCCTTAAGAAGGAGTACTGGCTCCCTTTTATTGCATGTTGTGGCTGTGGAAGCATGTCCGGAATTTGTTCTAGAGAACACGTAAAGAACATCCTTTTTTGGATTTATTCATCAGCCTTTTTCTGCAAGAAGAGGAATGGCGTAATGATGCTAGAATATTAGTTCATGTTCTCACAAACTGAGCATATTTCTATGATGTGATTCCACGTTTGGTCAACTTCCTCTTGAGCACTGTGCCGCAGCCTTTGACGGGTATGGTGGCAGTGTTAATACTTTGCCAGCTTGCTGGAGTTTTGTAAGACCGTGCTAGTCTGGGCTGTAAACTGTTGCTGGGTTAATTGTCTGCAGCTCTAACAGGAAAAGTCACCAGTCTGTATCGGGAATCTCTTACAACAGCATTTTCTCTCAAGTATTGGGAAAGGAGCCCTTCAGTCCAGGTTCTAGCACCCAGAAGACTCCGCATTCTGTTCGCAAAATCTCATAGTTAGCAAGAAAAAGAGAATTCTGTACTTGAAAGTGTTGTAATTATCATTACAACTCCAGACTCCATCTGGTATTTCTTGTTTTGAGATTGGTAAACCTCTTTTGGGTTGCTAATAGCATTTCTTGTTTCTTTTCAGCCATGTGACACAGACAACGTCATGGATCCACCCTGTAACAAGCGCGCTAAGTTTGCTTTGCTCTGAGGATGATGATGATGATGGAATAAGAGAGCTTCCCGGGTCGAAGAGCTGAGGATGTCTGTTGGCAGAAAGTAGTTCGTCTAGTTTCCGTAAGTTAGGGAGAAGATGCACACTTTTTAATCTACGTACTTTGTATCTAATGTAGTAGTACCTGATGACCTTTCTCCCCTTCAGGGCAGAGGAGGTTCTGCCAGTCTTTTAGGCGGGTTTGTTGACGCTACAGAAGATGCAGGTGTTGCAGAAGTCTCCCTTCAGTCCTTAATGTGTCCCAGTTCAGTGTGCAGGGGTCAGTCGTATCTTAGGGCCCAGTCCAGGCTTTCCAATGACTGCTTTACTGGCATGACTCCACTGACCTGAAGTGAAATTTTCACAGCTTTAACCAGCGTGAGAGTTCAGATTGGGCCATTGGTTGTAATTTCATGTGGTGAATGCCAGGTAATGGTTGACTCAGAGATGGCAGGTGAGCTTTTTGATTCTTTTAACCAATGTTAGTGAGCATAATGTAGATACTTTAACTACCGAAAATTTTTATTTTTATGGAAGAAATTTGAAAATAAGTTTTGCTAATAGAAATTTAGCAATTTATCACAAGTATTGGAGCCCTGATGACTTTTAAAACAAATACTTATTAAGATTGGTAGTTGGGCTTCCGAAAAATGAGTCTTTGATAAGTTGTCAAGTAAAAAGAAATAGTGTTAGTAGAGGACACCATACTCTGTCAACAATATGAGGCAAGAATGAAAATTATTCTACTTTTGTACTCTGCTAAGCTGATACATACATGCATCAAATACTTCAGTGGAAGCTGTGAAGTTTCAAGTACAATGAAACCTGTGAAACCACCTCCAGGATCAGCAGAAATCAGTCGCCTCCTCAAAGTTGGTGTTTAAGTAGAACAAAATCATTTTTTACACATTGGTGATTAAAGAGGATAAAGAAAATGACAGGGGTGCTAGTGCAAACTAGTGAACACGTTTCACTGTACCTCCATAGCACAGGGTATTTTAAATCTCATTATTCACAGCACAATGTATGAGGTCAGCTTTGTCAAATACATGATTCTATGCTATGTTTTTCTGGAGGCTCTTTATGTGTGTGTATGTATATAATATATATGGTAGGTGTTGACTAATGAATGAAATAAAAGAGTGAAACTTTTCAGAAGCCCTGATGGATATGCCAAAGGAAAGCCCTATCTATCTCTGACCTTCGGTGCAAGGAGGAGAACAGGATTGTAACGGTGTGAGGAAGGCACAGGCTCCAATCTGCATTTTCCTGAGCCGCACGCAAGGACTTCAGAACCTCCCTGGGAAGGTTCGGGCACACTTCTGCGCTCCTGCTCGCCTCCGTTGGCTGATGCAAAGGAAGGAGGCCATTCAGTCACGTTTTTTGAGGTTTGTCCTCAGCTGGTGTGGCACTAGATTTAAAAATCCTTGTAGTCTGAGGAATGGATATAAGACCAGACTTATTTGTAGTTCTGGTGGCTATGCCACACTCTGTCTTTAGCGTTATGGAGCTGTGCCAGATCAGGCACACTGTAGCTGTTTGATCCTTTTGAATCAAATATAATCTAATTTTTTCTAAAATCCAAGTCAGGTCTCTTCTTTGAGTAGCAGTGCAGCAATCTCCTGCATTTGCCCTGTGAGCTGCAGAGCACATCACCAAATGTTCCTGCTGGAGGAGCAAAGTGCAGCTCACAAAAGAGTTTTTTGCAGGCTTTGCTGGAAGTAGATATCAGGAGATATTGAATAAGCAAATAGGAAAAAAAGTTTTGTACTTTTAACTAGGTCAGAACCAAATTATCTATGAACCTACACAGGTGGTGTGGATTAGGAAGAAGAGCTGGCTCAGACGACCCACAGTAACTTATATTTCTAAGAAAACTTCTCCTAGCAATATCACATAAATGCTTTAGCCATATTTTGCTCCAGTGGCTCCTACGTGCGTCGCAGCCTCCTTGTGTTCCTGGAGAACACAATCTGAAGGGACAGAGGATGTGCTCCTGTTTCAGGACTGAATACTCTACAAGCACTTTTATTTAAATCCCTTTGCTGGAAATGGCACAGACTCCTGACCCGTAGAGGATATATAGTGTTCTGGATTCCTGGTGATATTTGCTGTAGCCGTAGTAGTCATCTAGATGCTTCATGACAGGCACTTTCAGTTCATACTTCCATGATACCCAGACTGCATATAGATTCCAGTTTTCCAGTGCTGTTCGAGAGGTTTGAATCTCCACTTGGCCTTCGCAGTCTTGGTTTATTCTGCTGGTAGCTTTGTGATGGCTAGCTGGGTGTTTCAGACAGGAGAAGCTATTTAGGGACAGAGACTGGATCGGGCAGGCTGCATGAGCAGAGGCTTTACAGAGAGCAATTTCAAGCTGTCCTTGCGCTGGATGGGCTGGAGGAGGACAGCTGCTCTCATCTGCCTGCCCTTCCCATGCCATGCCCAGCTGCTGCGCGCGAGGACACCGAGACGCAGGGCTGCCATCTGCCCGCTCCGCTACCATCTCCACCCACTGACAGGAATATTTCAGAAACATGGAGACTCTTTCTCCCTCTCAAATTTGGCTGGAAATTAAAGACGTTAGAAATAGATCTCTGCATCTATCTAGCTTCTTGCCCAGTAAGCATTACCTCTTCAGATAATCCCTTAGTTCAGATTCTCCACTACTGAGACTACATTTTCATACCTGCAATCTCCAAATGTGCTCATCTATTTTTGTATGCTGGCATACTTGTTTCCTAGGTTATTCCTCTCTATATCGCCTTGTCTCTTCCTTTCTGTGAAACAGTTTGTGAAATTATTTTGATTCAGCTGAACTGTGTATATTGAGAATATGGTTCTAGGATAACTTAAAAAGAATTTGTAAAAAGCAGTTGTCAAAATATACAACACTGTAAACAACTTTTCATTTTTATTCCAGAATTAAAAAAATTAAGTTGAAAAGAAGTGAAAGTGCATATTATATCCTTTAAAATAATGAAACAGCTTCATAAGGGAATGGCCATAGCCAGAAATTATTGCTGTACCTCTGTTTATTTTCCATGTAGAGGTGACATTGTGTAAAATACTGTTCTGGTACACACTTGTGTTAATCTTTACCTGAATACTTGCACCAGTCTGCCCTTCATATACTGCAGATATTCCAGTAAATTTAAAATGTCACATTCTCCCATCCAAGCAAATAGCTTAACAGGGCTGGCTACACGGGCACGTTAAATACTCAGCTTCGCAGGTGCTGAATAGCTTCCTTGTAACACTACTGAGTGTCTCAGCAACTTAGATGATGCTGTCGTCAACCCCACCAGATAAATATAAGCATACATGCATAAGTGAGCTGGCCATTCCATAAACATCACATAAATATTCATAGTGGTCAGGCGTGTGTGCTGGTGGGTGCATGGCCATGCTGCCGTGTAACGGCTGCACTGTAGTTTTCTGCAGTACAGTCTATTTAAAAAGACATGGTTATTATGTAAGTAAATACATAAAGCCTCTATAGATCTTTATGATCAATCAGGGGGAGAAAAACTAACCGTTACTATTTGCAGACAGACATCTAATGCAAAGCAAGGACCAGCTTGGACACAACCTTCCAGCACTAAATCTGTTTTGACACTAACTTCATTCGGAGCCTTAAGCACTCACGTGTGTTTGCAGTGCTGCCAGACTCCTCACAGGGGATCTCACCGTGATTTCTCAGGTACTGTTACTCTCAAAGGATGATCCTACTTGCACTTTGTCTAGAAAGCTCCCTTTCTAGACAAGTTTAATACCATCCCCTTTCAAACCATAACTGCGGCAGACTACCATTCCTCTTTGTACTCAAAAACATTTGTGGTGGTGAAAATCTCTTGTGTGCTTCAGAGCACTGATTGCAGTGATAGCAAACACTTACTGCTCATGTAATTAAACAGTACAAATCACTTCCTCATCTACTCAAGCTATGCATGTTACTGAATCGGCTCTTGCTTACTTCCTAGAACTGTTGTAGGCGTGTGAAGGGGCAAAACCTCAATGGCCGGCAATGGAGGGAAAGAGAACAAATCCCACTCTTCCTGCTCTAACACAACATTTTTCAGATTTACCAAAACACAGTTTTTAAAGGACACTGTTTGTTGGGTGGCCTCATCTGCTCCCCAGATGAAGTGGCACTCGAGTTACCTCGAGCAACCACTGCCAGGGAGAGCTGGGTTTCACCATGTGTGTTTTGCTCGGAAGACAAACCTGACAAGCCGGCAGACTGAGAGACAGGTTCTGTCAAGCAGAGTGTTTAACACAGGTTGATCTACCCCATGTAACGTTCACCAGCTGTTTAAGTGCTTCTCGTGACAGGCTGCTTTGTGAACCTGAAACAAAGGGTTTGGTAGATTGCTTTAAGCCTGTTCCTGACACGCAGGAGGGTGTCTACTGGCATGGAGTTGAGGCGAGGAAAAAAAGAAAGATGTTTGTGGTGGTGGAACAGGCCAGGCTGTGCAGGACTGACTAGTGAAAAAGGCTTTCCTGAAGCTCACGAGATGCTGTTATGACTTGGGCTGTGAAATCTTAACTTTTCTGGGAACTGATGGGATTCTTAATTCTTAACTCTCAGCTCACTGTGAGCTACTCAGAAACATCAAGGCGTATTCCAAACCAAGCACCAAAATTCAGCACCATTTTTTCAAATACTGCTCTTAGTGACTTCTATATAGTTCTCGCTTAAGTCAGTAGCAAAACTTTGTCAGCTCAGGACGCTTTGTTCAGTGCTGGGCTTCTGGACCTCGTGTGTTGTCCAACTCGCGCTGCTCCAAGGAGCATCAGCTTGAGCTTCAGCTGCTGCAGGTGCGCACAGCCACCCCACTTCCAGCGGAGATGCCCGTCAGCTCAGGCTCTGGGGCCAGCTTTGCAAAGATGTTTAGCAGCTTAAACAGGTTGATGGAGTTAATGGGAATTAGGCACCTAACCTACTTAGATGCTGCTATAAATGCTGCTAGGCATGTTTAGGTACCTAAATACCTTAGTAAATCTTTCCCCTTACTGCTTGCAATGATAGTGTACCAAAAATCAAATACTAATCAATAAAGCCTAACCTTTGTCCTCTGTAACCAGCTTTGCCTTCCCCCGGGGATTGTTTGCATGTAGTACTAAAAATACCAGCCAGCTCACAGGTTGTACCATCCAGGTTCTGTTCATCAGTTTTATGGGCTTGGTTACTTATTGCCTATTCTAGATGTTTTTTCCCCCAGACAGTGGCTGATGTTGCTGTGGATTTAATAGTTTGATATTTTCGTAAAACACTTTTAAAGTAAGCTATTTTACTACAAGATAATAGTATTGAATTCTCTTTCCACAAAGACGCAATGAGTTTTGTATCAGTCATCATTAACTCATATGGTTGGGCCAAAATCTTTTACAAATAGAATCTTATGTTTCCAAATACTAGGATGGGAAGTTGAGATCTAATAACCAATACTGATTTTGTCCCCATAGTACAGTGTCTGAGTCAAATCCAAACTAGTTAAAGCTCTTAATTTAAAAAAAACAAACCACCAAACAACTTTGTCCCTCTTGTTTCTAGTTATGTTTTGGGAGGTTAGCGTGTCCCTGAAGCTGTAAGGCCATGTTTGATCTGATGTATATGATAAGGATCTTTATTTATAACTTCCAGGATTAGCTCAGCTTAAATATGCATAGGGTTAACTACTGCCTAAGGATATTTTCTTGCATTAGAGCATATATGTTGTCTAGTTTCAGCTATTCACAGCATAACAGAAAAGATGATGACCTGCTTAGTAGTTACAATGGCACTCAAGACTCAGAATTTAGTCCAGCATCTTTTCCAAAGCATACGTAAGCTCTGTTCTCCCTGCAAGTTATGAAGGACACTGATGAATAGAGATACTGAACTGCAACTATACGGTGCCTTATAGTTCACTGGGGGCTGCAAACAAGGGAGTTTGCTGAAATGATCACTCGTCTTGACGAGAAAAAATCCAGTGTCTCAAGACAGTCATTATGGGGAATATTGTTTTGATTGCTAGGCCTCTTGACTAAAAGCAAACCAAGAACAATCAGTGATTTTGCTCTGGTAACTTTTTCTGGTAACTAATTGTGACTTTGGGTAAGTCACAATTTCACCCTGACCCCCAAAAGCCACACACCAATCAGAAGTGTCTTCATCTCTTTCTAAGTGCCCTGCTCTTTAGCTATTAAGCACTCAATATTTCCCTATGGCCCAATTATTATCATCATCAAGAACAATCCTTGCTCTTGTATGTGAAAAGAACTCGTTAAAACATATGATTAAACTGAAAAAAGAAATAAAATTATGTTTGTGGCCTAAAATAAAAATGTAACAATAATAGCACTGATATGGGAAAGTGAAAAGATCTTAGGAAAGGCAAAGCATCGAGGTTCCTTCTAATGTTTTCATTTTTACTCCAAAGGCTGGTAATGCCTCACCGTTCCTTTCCAACTCCAGAGCACTGAGCTCTCCAGGGACAGTGAAGCTTTCGGTCCCCAAGCAGCAGACTGAGCTGCATTTATTAATCTCCAGTCTGTGCCATTGGGGACCCCAACATTAGGTACTGTAATTAGTCACCATGGGGGTTACACGGTCCAAGTCAAAGACAACTGTATATAATTGATGTCATGGCAGGAGCAGAGGAGTCCATTAAGAACGCTGCCTGTCACTCTCAGATCATATTATTTCTTCAAATTAAATACAGAAGTGTTGTAAATCATACAGAGGAACGGGAAATAGGACACCAACAGTGTTAAAGTATGGTTGCCTTGTTATTTGGTATTGGTATTGGTATTGTTTTATTATTGTTTATAACATGGACTTGTTGGAGCGGCGCCGGAGGAGGCCCCAGCAATGACCCGAGGGCTGGAACCCCTCTGCTGGGAGGAAAGACTGGGAGAGCTGGGGCTGCTCAGCCTGGAGAAGAGAAGGCTGCGGGGAGACCTTACAGCAGCCTGCCAGTACTTGAAAGGGGCTTATAAGAAAGACAGGGACAGGCTTTTTAGCAGGGCCTGTTGCAATAGGACAAGGGGTAATGGCTTTAAACTAAAAGAGGGTAAACTTAGCCTAGCTATAAGGAAGAAACCTTTTACGATGAGGGTGGTGAAACACTGACACAGGTTGCCCAGAGAGGTGGTCGATGCCCCATCCCTGGAAACATTCAAGGTCCGGTTGGACGCGGCTCTGAGCAGCCTGGTCCAGTTGGAGATGTCCCTGCTCATGGCGGGGGGGGGGGGTTGGACTACAGAACCTTTAAAGGTCCCTTCCAACCCAGGCCATTCTATGATGCTATGATTTGGCTATTTGAAAGATGCAACCGTAAGGAATTACTTTATCATTAAAGGAAAATGTGTAAATGCAATTAATCTCACCTTATTAATTTCTCCATGCTCTCATCTTTGGGAATGGAGTCTACTCACTTCAGCCTAAACTCTCTAGGTACGTGCTCAACCCATTCTGATTTTAGATGCTGAAGTAGCATGGTAATATGGGCTCTGGTGTTCCAGTAGCCATTTAGAGTCCTGCAGTGAATGATATGAAAAACAAAAATCAAATCAATAGTAAATGTACACTAACAGGAAAGTCAGGGTCACTGAAAAGTCTCTTCTACTGCTGTGCTGAGAGGTTCTTCGGTACCAAACTCCAGAATTTGTTTCAGTCCCGGTTTGTTATCATTGCTTGTCCTGACTGTTCTGTATGCACAAATTAACCTGCTTACAAGTGACTATGGTTTCAGCAAAGTGAAGGAAAAGGCCTTAGTAACTTCACCACATTCATAAAAACATAGATTCCCTCTTAGAAGAAAACTCATTAGCCATGGGGAATGAAGTTTTGCTACAGCACAGGTAGGTGCTACAAGAGGACTCTTCCCAGCAAGGGTAAGCGCCCAGAGGAGAGAGCAGCACAGCAGGGCAATCAGCAAGTGGGTTTCTGATCTGGCTGAGAGAAATTGCTGCTCTCCAAGTGCAGAGAAGTATCTAGTTTCTTTTTTTGCTATGGCCAAATTGGGAAGGTAAGCCAAGGGACTCTGCAGCTGGGAGTGAAGACAGTGGCACGCAGTCGGGCGCATCACCACGTCCTGGGACGCACAGTGCCTGAGAGCTGGTTCCTGAGAAGGGATTGTTATCACACACGCTATTCCTTGCCCTACAACTTTTAGCTGACTCTAGTGGAAAGTCCTCAATCCAAAAAAAAAAAACCTTTGTTCTGTAAAGGTACTGAGAAACTCCAGGTCCAGGCAGGAAAGTTAAATGAGTAGAGACATGCCCAGAAGTGTCTGTAATTCCTGGTTAAAACCAAGGCCACAGCACAGCCTCCTATCTCTTTTTGTACTAACTGCATTTAGTAGTTGTTCACTGTACTGATGCCAACACAGCACCCACCTAGAGCTCTCCTCTTGCCCTACCCAGTTCTGATCGCTCCCCTAGAGCAAAGCAGTTCTCAGCTACCTTCTCCCTGTCATCAACCGTGTTGCCGAGGGAAAGACTGCAGCTCTGACGGCTCTCAAGCAGGTAAACTGAGCCTGCGGTAATCCCGAACACCTGCGACGAGAAGCACGGCTCTGCCATGGAGACTGACGGCTTTGAGAGCAGGGAAGGACAGGAAGTCAGACGGACGGACGTGCCTTGTGTTGTGTGGCCCTGCCAGGGCTGCAGCCTAATTGGATTTCACAAACGTGACTTCTGTGTCCCCTGATCACAACACCAAATTAAACCTCAAGAAGTTTCGAATAAATCCCTACCTGAAAGTTTGCCTCAAAAAGTAAATTATGATAATCTCATTTCAGATTCTCCTCTGCCCCAGAAGGGGAGCAAAATGAAAACTTCAAAACTATAGCTTTAAAACAAATAAGAAGCAAAGGACGACCAGAAGATCTTCTGAATTTATGAGTGCACTGAATAAAACCAGTCATGTGATAATGATGGGATTTTCTAGAACACCTTTTAGGCATGCAATTTCTGTATTAAATCTATTCAGACATCCCTAGAACATCTGTTTCTTCTGTAACAGCCACTTTTTAAAGTGCATTGACAGCTACAGATAAAAGCATGGTAATTGCTAGTAGTGACTACTGCCTAAGAAGAGCTTTTCTTGAAAGTTAACCCGTCAAGATTTTTAACACTATCGCACATGTACATGCAGATTCTGGATAAACGCCTCAGCCGTGATAGCCCTGTGCCGGTTCACACAGTTTTGGGAGGCGGGGGACATGTTAAAATCACAGATAACTGGGACTCAAACAGGCTGAAGCCTCTCTTGAACCCAGATGACAAGTGGGCTGCTGTCTGGAGTCGAGGTAGGAGGGGGAGCAGAGCTCTCCCTCCAGGGCTGCCTGTTCCCTCCGATTTGCTGTTAACGTGACCCAAAATCTGTCGGAGCTGCTGCAGCACAGCGGCGCGATGGGCTGCTCCGCCTCCCTGCTAGAATACTGGGGAGCCCAGAAAGAAAGGAGCCAATTACGGCTACTGCCCGGGAAGGTCCACAGCTCTACAGCAACAGGCGTCCAGGCTGCTTTTCATCTAGCTCCCTCTTTCCCTATGTTTATTCATGCGTCGGGGTGCAGAGAAGATGAAAAGGCTGCTAGCAGACTTCTCCCTGGAGTCACCACTTGCAATGGTACCGCAGTTCCGGGGAAGCCTCGCCTGCTCTCCGAGCAAGGCTGGTACTCATGGGAACGCCAGAGTTCCTCTGTAGTTCCCAAGGCAAGCAAACATTATCCTTATCGTCCGAGCACTGAGGCACAGGGAGAAGTCACTAAACCTAGTCTACATTGGTAAGGTCCCAGAGCTAGCAGGGAAATTTTTCCTCTCTTGAAAAACACAACTCAACATTGCGCTATTGCGATGGATTTGCTTGGTGCCAGGCTGTTCTTCTGGTCTTTACGGCAGCCACATGAACAGCTGTAAAACAGTACCTAAAAACCAAGTGACAGGGCAACGTGGACTGCTTTCACACAGAGCTCTAGCAGAGCAAAATTCTGCTACAGAAAACCTGGCTGACACCTTTGTTTGCAACAAGAAGTGGCAGGTATTGGAGCAGAAAATAAAACCCATGCCTGAATGCAAGGAAAGAGCCTTCGGGGAGGCACCAGCTCGGAACAGCTCCCGCCGTCCTCAGCCACCCCCTCGCTCGGTGAGTGGGGATGGCCAGGGACAGGCGGTCAGGGTGCCCGGTTCTCCACACACAGCATCCCCCCACTGAGGAACAGCAGTTACTCCCCTGGAGCACCTACTACCTGGGAAAAAAGCTAACTCAGGCTGATTTTTTCAATTTCGAGGGGAACTGTTATAAATATTGAAAAGAAATCACAGCTCCTGTTATCTATTACACAAATGGAAAGCTGAATTTTTTTCTCAGTTGATTTGCAAACTCTCATTAACTCTGTCTGTGCTGATGCCTTACCATGAGGGTGTCTCCGTGCTGAAATGTGTATTCTCTAAATGAACCAAAAGCGGAATATTTTGTGTCTGTAACGGCAATGTGTGTTAGAGCTATAAAATCCTCTCCCTTGAATTCATGTATATTTTATTTTTTGTTAAAATTTTCAAGCACCTTCAGATGACAGCAGATCTTACATTTGCAATAAAGCCTTTTCAGAAAAAACAGTGGCATGGACCCTTCTGACCCTTATTCCAGAAATGCAATGTTTCCACAGATTTCTTAGATTTTAAAAACCAGTCTATGTGGCAGTGAGGTACAGCATCTGAGAGATTTCAACAGCCTAGGCAGAGTGAATCGTTCTGATAGAGATTACTCATGAGCTACTAATTTCAGCACAATCTTAGCGTCCAGCTCTGGAGCCCTCAGCACAGGACAGACCTGGAGCTGTTGGAGCAAGGCCAGAGGAGGCCCCAGCAATGATCCGAGGGCTGGAACCCCCCTCATGGGAGGAAAGGCTGGGAGAGCTGGGGCTGCTCAGCCTGGAGAAGAGAAGGCTGCGGGGAGATCTTAGACCAGCCTGCCAGTACCTGAAGCAGGCTACAAGAAAGCTGGAGAGGGACTTTTTACAAGACAAGGGGTGATGACTTTAAACTGAAAGAAGGTACATTTAGACTAGCTATAAGGAAGGAATTCTTCCCTATGAGGCTGGTGAGGCCCTGGCCCAGGCTGCCCAGAGAAGCTGTGGCTGCCCCCTCCCTGGCAGGGCCAGGTTGGACGGGGCTTTGAGCAGCCTGGGCTGGTGGAAGGGGTCCCTGCCCGTGGCAGGGGGTTGGAACTCGATAATCTTTAAAGTCCCTTCCAACCCAAACCACTCTGTGACTCTATGATAATAAAGCCTTTGACTGACTTCAGAAGGACCCCAGTGCAACTCATAAGTAAACTAGTCTCACCTACCAGTAACCCAGAGTAACCAAGGTGTTTCCTTGCAGGATGGGATCTCACACAGGTTCCTTGTCCAAGCCAGACTGGACCTGCAGGGTGCCTTTACCTCCCCCGATGCACTGGGGAGGGTGCGGCTCTCGACAAGCATTCAGCACCCACCAGGATCAAACCCTCAGCACCTAACTGGGATCTAGGCAGTTCAGATTTCTTGCGATGAGCACTCCTTAGGCTGTTTGTCTGTGCTAGCAAAGTGCAGAAATCTGCAATAACCGAGATCAATACCGACTCTGTTACCAAGCAGATGCTGCCTCCCAACCTCTGAGCAGCTCATTAACAGGGCTTGAGAGAGCAAGAAGAGGCTATTACTGCGAGGTTCAGAGAAAGAGAGTGTACTGCTACCGGACTTATTGCTGGAAACAAGTAACCGGCTGCCGTGTACAAGACGCTTCCAATCTGCCAATGTCATAATAGACCTCATTACCTTATTTATACGTGAAATCATATCGCTAACTCCTGCAAATATCCACCTGGGATACAGATGTTACTCTCTTAAGGTCCTCCTGCCTGCCCCTACAAGAAACAGGGACAAACAACGAGACAGGCAACACTGACAGAAACTGAGTGGCTTGTCCACGGTCACAAATTAGGTGATGGCAGAGGCTGGAGAGATGAGCAGTGGTCACCAGCCTGGTGCTTTAACCCCTGTACTGAACTGTCTTGATAACTGAAGGCTGCAGATCAGGTGTAAAGGTTTCAGTTAGAAGAAAATGTTATTCTTCAAATAGAGTATTAAAAAAAACAGTTCAGAACTTTTCCACCTGATAACACATGGAAGATCATTTCCAGTGACGAAAACTCCTGGACCACATGTATGATAAACAGCAGATTTAGTTCTGCACCTTTCAGTGCTATTGCACGACTCTTCCCACCCAGCTGGGACCTCAGTCTTGAGATGCCTCGTAGCTTAAAACCCAAATATAAGGGATTGCAAACAGACCGAGAGCGAATACATTTCTCAGACCCACGACCACGAGCACAGGGTGCAGACAGCTGTGAGAACCCCGCACTCTGGTATCTCCGGGGTGCCTGGGTCTAATGCCTGCTGCTGAAGGACCTTCACATAACAAGGCAATATGGCCCTGCTTGGAGAAGGGACAGCTTTTCCAAGGAAGAACTCACAGAATATAGCAGTTGACAAGTCAGTTAGATAACAAAAAAGATACAGTGATAGTGCTGGATGTCTGAGCAAAGTATCAGAGGAATGTTCTACAAAGCTTGTCTAAAAGTCTACAGCAGCTGCAGTTTTGTTTCTGCTCTGTGGAAGCTTCTTGGCTGTAGAGGCCTTTCAGTGCAAGGAAGGAGTGTCCCAAGGCGCAAAACAACCATTTGGTTGTACAAGTGCAAAATATTGTGAGAAGCTGATTGTACTTAATGGAGTTAGCGGATGAAATGCTGTATCCATGGTATCTAGCGAGGTGACTCATGTCACTGCTATAAATACTAACTTACTTGCAAAGAATATAGTCTAGTAAAATCTGCATTGGTACTGCATTTGCACAACAAAATTGTACTGAGGTTCCACTTCTTTGAATGTTAATAGTGTATCTCTGAGGATGAGATACTGGTGGAAAACAGCTGAGGCCCAAGGAGAAGCCGTGCTCCACATGCTCTGCCTCTGCTCTTCTCAGCTGACGGCATGAAGGACAGCCCAGCAGGCAGCCTTCCCCAGGCCCAGCGTATCATCAAGCATGACTACAAGTGCATCAAATTGGGGAGGAAACATCTCTGTGTACACCTTCAGGAGCTTAATGCAGTAACTGTAATCCAAATGTTTGCTTCACACAGAAACAAGCCACTGGCTCCTCTCTGATGCTGCTAATGCTTTCAGCCATTAAGAATACGGATGCCACCTGGACAGCAAGGGAGCTGCAAATGGGATAACCATTAAATAGCTGCATGCCATCTTACTTGGATCTTTCCTGGGAAGCAAAAACACTGCAGAAGAATATCTGAAAGTTCCTAGAAGAAACAACAGACTTCATAAGGTAAAGACATCAGGCAGAGCTTCACTGGCAATCTGGAATTCGCATTAGCAAATAGCTTTGGATGTTTGCACTTGGAGACGAGACTGTAACTTGCCTCCCTAGGAAAAAAGGAAAAATAAGAATAAAAGGCAGCCTCTCCAGACTGACAGCAGTGCCGTTTGCTTCTGAGCTGAGGAGCTCAGTGCCACCAAAGTGAATGCAAAGGTGTCTGTGGATTTCAGAACAAGCTGCTCGCCCAGCTAATTTAATGAGCGTAGAGACGCGCTCCCTCTCCTTTTCTGGCTAAATGTTGAGGGACTCGAGTAAATCAGTGGGGAAGAGAGGACTGTATTCGTGGCTGCTCTGCAATCAGAGGTCTGAGGTGCAAGTAGTATAAATGGGACCTTTTAAAATAATATACGGAATTCCTAATGATTTTTACGAGATACAAATAACTTTCTCATTACAAGAACTTCCTTCTCTCCCCTTGTTTAAGTATTCCCTAGCTCAGTGAAGGTGGAAAAAAAGTTGAAAATCTGAGTTGGTTCAACACTACAAGGCTTTGAAAAAAATATCGATAGACAAGCGCTTCTCCTCTTCTCCTCCATCCAGAGCCATAACACAGCTGAAATTCGGCAGCTTTGGTAGTTATTTGCATGTGTTATTGTGTGCCTTGAGATTCTGATAAAATGCAAAGATCATCAAATTGGAATCTCATTACTATGTACCTTTTGTAAGATTAGTAATTTCATAGTATATTAATTTTTTCCTAGATTTGTTTAAATGCGTTAACAGCACTTGATTTAAGAGACAAGCATGGGCAGATAGTGTTCCAACATAGCTGTGAACATCTGTTCCGAGTTACCAAAATTCCAGCTGAAAAACAAATATTTCCACTATAAGTCAACCAAAACGTTATCCTGAGTGTTGTAACAGATGCAAAATGACTCTGGCTCCCTCTGCCCTGTGGTTTGGCTCTTCCCTTAAAATTGCTCTGAATATATTTATTTACATGCTTTAAGAAATACACATTTGCAATGGCTATTATTTAGAATATGTCTGATGTTAGTTCAAAGCTAATGGTCAGTTGATCAAGTATCTCATTAACTACAGATGCTATCAATTAACATGAGCTCTAGTTACAGCTTCGCAGATAAACCTGGCCTAGAGCAACACTTAGAAGTCCTGCTCAAGCATTCTGAATGCTTCAACCCAGCGCTACTAGAAATGACAACGTGGAGTCTGTGCAAAGAGGAGTATTGGATTGGGGGTGTCTTTTCTTTCTGGTCTGCTTTGGTGGATTTTTTTACCCCTATTGTTGCTACTACTATTCATCTTTAGTTACATGAGCTAAATGAATCAGAAGAGATATTGTTTTAGCTGGCATAAAGAAATGAGGTTTGTTTACTAAACATGAAATTTGGAAGAAGGCTTTGCAAGAGACCTCCTGGTTAATGGTGGCAGTAGGTGAATGAAATAGTTTGAGGCAGAAGCTGCAATTCTGTGCTTTGGGGTGTTTAGCTGCATCTGAGCAACTCTCCTATTTTGACATACTCCATATGTAACAGATAAGCCAGAGAAGGAAAAAACTGAACTGCAGTACCATAAATAACAACAAAATCTTGCAGGGGGGAAAGAGAAAAGTCCTTCTGGTTTATCCCCCGTTGCGCAAAATACACTTGGAGGGAAGAAACAATGCTGTGCTTTGAGGATGACGTTTTGTAGTTGCTAATCATTTTCTGTCTTCAATGCTTGGAGAAAAACAGTGTGTGTAGACTAAATACAACTGTGCCTTTTGTGATGGTTGGGAAATGGGAGCTGCAGGCGAGTTACCCAGCCCACAAAGTACCAGGGACGCGTGGTCCGTCGGAAGACGCGGTGATGGCAAGCGGAGCACTCGGGGGAAGTCAAAGGGCCCAGGTCCCGCGGTCGCAACGGCAGCAGCAGGTGTTGGGCTGGCGTTTTCAGGAGTCTGTGTCAAAGGGAATGGAGATCATCTGGGCGGTCAGCCATAAGCACCTGCATTATTCCCCTTCAGAGATGTCGAAGTTGTTATCAAAGTCTAGGAGCACATTTTCTAAAGGCGATTTGTTCATTCAAGCATAACAGTTAAAAAAAATAAAAGCTGCATATAATTAAAACAGCATAAGAATGTGTGTTTTGTTCAATATTTCTATTTGTAAAGAGACTGAAACGCATTCTATATGCAGTAGACTGCATCCCCTTCATGGCATTCTACATTTGCATTATATATTGTTAATTAGACCTAATTTAGGCCTCAAAAAGAAAACTCTCATTAAAATTCTGATTAGTGATGTTGGCAAGCAGCCATCTAAAAAGTCTCTATTTCTTCCTTTGATAAGTTTGAAACTGCTGTAACAAACAGCAAGAATAAGATCACAGCCGCCTTTCTCATGCCAATCAACGTAATATATTCTCGAGGTCAAAGCCATTTAAGGGAAAATACAGGAGGAGGAGGACATCTCTGTTTCCTTGCACACATGCTGTCAGATGGCTATAGAAAACTGTAAATATGTTTATGCCCTTTGGTGGTTTAGGGGAGAAAAAAAAACCCACCAAAACTGAAAAAACTGCCTATGAAAATGGTAGTTGTGAGCCTTCAAAAACAACTTACTGTGCAAGGCAACTAATTAAAGAAAAATTTTTAAAGGCTTTAAAAATGAACAGGAATAAAAATAATACAAAGCTGGTTTAATATTAAACTAGCTATGTCTGTTGTCTTCAGTATAACTTTCTGCCTGATGCTTTCAATATAGCTTACAGTCTAAATGCCTGGCCAGGAAAACCTATAGACAAGAATATCTTTAGTCCAACTACAGCCAACTATGCACTGCAGATCAGGGCAGATAACTTTAAAATAAAATATGACATTAAAAAATAAGTCAAAGGCAGAATAAAGCAAGAAATAATAGCAATGTTTCTATGCTTCCTTGTGTCCACATGTATATCGCAGTGTTATTATGATACAGCTGCCAGCTATCATTGTATTCATTTCAATTAACTTCCAACGCATAAAAACAACTTTACAAAGCTGACAGCACAAAGCTGAACACTGTTTGAAATGGCAAATATTATGCATCTCTTTTAGCGTACATCTTTTCTGTATGCATCTGTCCTTGTAGGAGACGTTAGCAATTAGTCTACTGTTTCCGAAGATAAAACGAGGAGCAGGACTTGTGCAGAGCTGCTGACTCCAGCAGAAAGAAGAGGTAGGAGGACTCATGGTCTGAATGCTCTGAATCTGTTCCTTTCCCTCGAGCACAATCCCCAGTGTGCAGCTGCTCCATCCTGCGTCACAGCTCGCGGTGGCCCTGGACACCGGTAAGACAAAGCCAACGCACGATCATGGGGAAACACTTCCTTCTCCTGTTGATAGACCCAGCAGAGCCATACGGCTCAAATCCAGCTTTGGGATGCTCTGTATCAGTAAAACTGCTTCTATGTTTGAATAGACATTAAAAAAAAAAAATCCGAGTTACTAAAACTTTATTTTTTCAAGCCCTTTTAAACTAATCTTCAGAGATCTAATCAGACTTTCTGTATCAATAAAGTAGGGAGATACATGCACGGAATCCAGGGTACATTTGCTTCTTAAGACAGCGTTCTTTGTTACTGTCTCTATGTTGCATTACGATATTTGCATAAGCAGGTTTGCAAAAACCTGGGAAGCCTGGCACGCTGATATTTAACATATTCAATGTGCATATTCTAATACTGAGATAGCAACCAGTTTCCAAATGAAATTTCTGATGAGAGGTTTAAACAGAATAAAACGGGCCGTAAGAGTTCAGCAGAATCCCCCTGGCTGGGCTAACGCAGGGTGCTGCAGGCTGGCGTTAGTATTGGGAATCTGTTCTGCTGCTCTATATAGCTGAAAGTGGGAGTACATTAAAACAAGGGGGGGGGGGGGGGGGGGGGAACTGAACCAGTCTCATCTACAAGACTTCATGAATCTAAACCTACAGGATAAACTGCATACCGATTAATAATGTGCATTTTTGCACTACTTGCTGCTCTTTTAAAATGCATGCAGTTACAATAATTCTTTCATAAAGAGACACAGCATCACTCTAATGCCTTTACATTTAGAAGCCTGATTTTTGTCTGTAGGAATCTTCCCAGTTTTCTGCAGAAGGTCAGGCTTTCTTGCCAAGGATAAGAGAGGTTTACCATGTTTCTGGGTTCTTAATAATTTAAGCCCATGGGGTTGAAAACTAGTTTGGGCAATTTTTAAATGTTTTTTTAAGAGGGAAACCTGGGAGCAAGGTGGTTGTCACAGAACTGATCACCGAAGTACAAGGCAGAAAGAAATCCCAAGCTTAGGGCAGCCTTGCAAGCCTGAAGCCCAGAGTACGAGTCACTTCAGCGCCTTTTGCAGATCTCATTGAAGAACACGGGTTTTTAGTATTGACTTTGATGGATCCACACCTGATAAGCCTACACGGGCAGAATACTTCAGGCTAAATTCTGCCTGACCTTTCCCAGCCCCGTGCCTCCTGCGAGCTCTCTGAAAACAGCCATTTGAAGTCAGAGAAATCTGGGTCATTGATTTCAATAGAAACTCTGAATAAGGAGGAGATGCTCAGCTCCTGCACCTTCCACTCCTCCCTTCTGTTACAGCTCTGCCTGGGGATGGGCTGTTTTATTCCGCGTTCGTGGGTGCTTTTCCATCTCCAGCAAAACCAATGCCAACTTCCAAAATCAAACAGCCTGAGCATGTAAGAACAGCTATTTCTAACTGTCTTTCTGCAGCATGCAAGCCAAAAGTGAGAAAGGAAGAGGAATGGAGTAGAGAGGAATAAACGGGAGGATCAAGTTGCTTCTCCCGCTGGCACCAGCTGGGAGTTGTCCTTATTCAGGGGAAGGTCTGACTGCAAAACAGGCCAGCTACTCCCTTATTGCTTGTCTCAATCCAGTTTTGTCATCTGGCTGGCTACACCTACTGGGTCTAAACAGTTCGCCAAGGCACCCAGGGCACTCGGTGCCTGCAACGGGTTTGAGGGGCTGTTAATGCTTCAGAAGGTGAAGGTTGCTTTAAAAAGCACAGCAGAGTATTTGTTCCAGAAATGCAGTCATTGCTGAGAGTGACGCTTGCTGAGTTCAAACCAGGTCAGCTGCCCAGGCAAGTACATGTATTTGATCTACTGTCATGGTAAAGGCTGACTGTAAACTTTGGCAGAGAAAATTGTTAATCTTTCAACTCATAGCGTATAAAAAAATGACTAGTAATACCTATTTTTCTGAGAACTGGAATGCCTTTTGGAACCACCCGAGATTACTTAAGAGAAGTTCCTCTGCCATCACCCAAAAGCAGTTCCAAACCTGTCTCTCCCACACTCAATTAAACCTAAAAAAAAAAAAAAAAATTTGAAAAAAAAAAAAAAACAAACAAACAAGGCGGGGGCAGATCATGGTTCATTCAACAAGCATTTTCCTCTTGTGAGGAGCCACAGCAGCTCACTCAGCTGCACACCACATGGACAATAAACATCAATTTTTAAGTAATTCAGCGCTGTTGTAGCGACTTTCACTTGGGAAGCCAAGGTGAGCTACTTCCAGAACCTCTGCAATGGTGGAGGAAGAGGGGACAGGCTGTGCTCCTTGGCGCTTCTCAGCCTTGCCTTCAAAAGCCGCCGTGTTTGAGCTCCGGTTAGGGTGTGGGTATCTGAATGCACTCATGTGGCTCTCTGTTACGCATCGCACAGCACAGCATTTAACGTCCCGCTGTCTGAGGCCACTCTGGGAACGCTGCACTGGTTTAGGACAAATCAGAACTCGAATGAAGGCTGAATCTCAAATCTCTTCAAATTCTGTTTTTTTCTGCATCTCACTCGATCCTTTCACCTATTGTTTTGGCTCCTAAAGGGCCGAGGTGGGGATCGCTCTGTCGATACACTGGAAGGCATTTAAGGTACCATAAACCATTTCCTCTTCCTGTCCTGTGCCTTGGCCCAAAAGCCCATTCTCCTGCATTATTTGTCCTCTCTCTCCACCTCACAGCTTGTTACCCCCTACTTCTGGAATTCTTTTCTCCAGACAGACCATACTTAAAAGAGAGCAACCCACCAGCGGAATCGAGGTGCCACTGGCAGCCCAGCTGCGGCCGTACGCCTGCCTGCTCAGGTCCCAGCGGTTCCTCAAACTGCACGTCCGGTGCTGGCTGCTGCTGAGCCCCGAGCCCGGACGAGACGGTCAGAGAACAGGGCTGGATTCTCCAGGCCAACCCACACGTAACTCCGTACGGAGCCCAGGGCTCAGCCCCTGCGCTGGCTGCGAGGGCTCATGGTTCCTCCAGCACGGGGCTACCGCTCTCTGCCCATCTACTGGCGCACAGCCCTCCCGGCCCACGCTTGTCTGTGTGTGGGGGGAAAACCCGCGCAGGCCCCCGGAAGGCACTGGTCAGAGGCGTCCCTGAAGAGAACTTGGGCTCCAGCTTTCCATGGGGTGAGGGAAAACTGGGATCTGGTTTCCAGAGGAGATTTCAGAGCCGAATTCCCCATCACCATTGCATGCTCTGCACATCCAATGAAGGACGAGACCTGCAGCAAAGCAGCAAACCTCTTTCTCCTCAACTGTGCTGATTATTTAATTTTTTTTACTTAAAGCAAGCAGCACCTCCTGTGTGAAACCCGTTTAGAGTAACTTCAGCGGGGGTAAACCATCAGTCTTTATCCAGTTTAAAAGCACGGACGGCGGTCGCAGCAGCCCGGGCGGCACGGCCCCCTCCACACCCCTCGCCGGCCGGGGGAGCGGGGCCCACTCGCGCGCCCGCGGTGCCCCGCGCGGCTTCACACACACACATCACCCCCCCCCCCCGCGCGCGCCAACCGGCCGCGGCCCGCTCCACACGGGAGCGCGGCCCGGGGGGGGTCCCCGCGGCCGGCAGGGGGCGGCGCGCTCCCGCGGGGGGGCACGCGGCGGGGCTGCCCTGCTGCCGGCGGGGTCGCTGAGCCGGGTGCTGCGCGGAGGCGCGCGCGCGCCCGCCCGGGCCCCGCCATTGGCCCAAAGTAGGTCAGCCCGCGCGCTCACGTGACGGCCCTCACGCGCGTGACGGTGGCGGGAGCTGGGGGGGGCGAGGGTGCTCGGAGGTCGAGGCGGTCGGCGGTGCCCCCCCTCCCTCCCCCGCTTCCCGCCGTGCGGGACTGTGAGCGGGGAGCGGTTCGGCTCGGAGCGCTGCCGCGAACCCCCAAGGCAGAACCGAGCCCGGTAGGACGGCCCAGGGCCGTGGGGACCGGGGTGTCCCCAGCTGGGCTGTGTGGTCCTGCGCTGGACCCGTATGGCAGCGGGGGCTTCCCGTCGTGGTAGGCCCGGCCGGTGGGTAGAAGGACCCCTTCAAAGCGTGAAGGCTTCTTGAGTTTAAGATTGCCTTTGCTAAAGAAAAGAATGACGTTAACAAAAAAGATCTTGGAAAACGGTACATTAACTCGTGTACTTGCTTTGAAAAAAACAGGATCTTTGGGCCATATAACTGATCCCATTTCTGTGATGAAAACACTAAGGGCAGAAACATAAACATTGGCTAAGATTTATTTTTATTGGGGACCAAGATATTTTCTATACATACCCTAAATAGCTGTCATAGTCTTTCATAAGCCATAAAATAACCGCTTTCTGGGTGAATGCTAAGCTAAGAATGCATGCCAACAACTGGTATTTCGGTTGGAAAATGTAGAAATCCAGTTGGTGCTATCATCGGCTCCACATGGTTGTGATAGCCTTACCTGGAGTGTAGCGTGTGGGGTCAGCCCGCGGTCAAAATAGCACGGAGGAGCTGGGGACCACCTTTGGGAAAGCGTAGCCGGTAAAAATCGGTAACTGGAAGGTACACACAACACTCGCATTCGGCAACACCACGGTGTGCTGACAGCCTGGCAATTCAGGCTACTTGGTATGAAACCTGCCTATGTGGCAAGGCTGGAATTAAATTACTGCTCCTGTTGTACCGCGAGACTGAAAACCACAGCTTGAGCACTACGTGGGGACTTTGCTCAGCTCTCCTGGCTGGTCTGTGTATCAGGAAGAGTTGTTTCAGCTTTGTCACCCAGGAAATGCCCAGCTCCTGTGTGTTGGGGGTGCAGGGTCTGTAACTGCACGCAGTCCTCAGTGTCTGGTTGCTTCATTTTGTTCCATGCTTGCACAGATCTACACATAATTTTTCCTGTTCTGTGTCAAACAGTGAAACTGTGCAGTTATCCTGTCATTCTGCTGCACTGAAAATGCTGCTTCTTACTGCCGAGTATATTTTGTCTGTAATGGTCAAGAACCACAGTTAAGTAGTTCGGCTCAAGCTGAGCTTTCATTACACCCCTAACTAATCGTGGTGGTTACCGCTGTTTCCCAATATCCCCGTTACTTTTACATCTTCTATTCCATTTACTCTTTGTCGTTGCTTACCGAATCTCCTAAATGTATCCTTTTTTTTTCTTTATACTGCATAGAAAAACATTCTGTACCACATCTGCATATGGACTGCCAATTGTCACCTTAATCTTTATGTCACTCTGTTCCTCTGTAATTAAAGGTTTGCAGTAACTAGCAATTTGGCCGTCTGGGGCAACGTTGGTATGTGTACAATCGTTTCATAATCTAGTGGTTTTTCTCCTGGTTAGGTGACTTAAACTACTGGGCTGCTGCTGTCACACTGCTGCTCGAAGGCCCTCCAGTCGCGAAGCGCACGGTGCCGGCAGCAGTCGAAGGGCCTCGCAGAGCCCCTGCTCGGTTGTGCCGTGAATGTCTTGCTGTTCTGCCATCTCGGGTTCCGAAGGGCCTCGCGGTTACAGCTGCCAGTCTTCAGGTTTTGGTTGTGCCACGGCAGTTTTATCGATTGGCATGTACTTTGGACTTTGATTAGTTGCTTGGTTTAGTCGGCTCGTTTGGCCAGGCGCTGGTCAGTGCACAGAACGATTGGCAGATACACGAGGGGAGGGCATAGCTGTTCAGGGCAGACTTCTGCTCCTCAGGCAGCTTTTATTTCTGAATACTGGCCACTCCAGCTAGAAGTTTATGCACATATTTTACCTTTATTTGCTTACAGTGAGCATTTACAATTATTTGTATTTGTTAACGGTAAAAGAACTGGCTTTTGAAGAGTAACAACTAAGTATGGGTGGTAAAGCTTTGCAAAATGCCATCCAGAAAACAGAAGAGAAGCAGGGAGATGCCAACGCCTACAGGCACCTGCCGGGTGGAAGTCAGCTGCCCCAGCGGGACGGCAGCCCCTGAGCAGCCTGCTCCTCAAGGCCTCGGCGGGCAGCAGGTCAACCCCGCTGGCGAGGCAGATCCCCTCCGACGCGGCGCTGGGGCGAGGCGGCGGGAGCCCCGCTCGCGGTGACAGCTCTCGCCCTGGTCCGTCTCGGTGGCTGCCGAGAGGAGCCACCCGCCCACGGAAACCGGACGCACGGGAGAGCTGTGCGGCCGCGAAGCGAAACGCCCGCAAGCCCGGTAACCGGTTTCCCTCAGAGATGGGTACCAACGCCGTCCCTCCCCGCCCGCCGCACCCCTCACACGGCGGCGCGGCGCGCCCGTCCCGCTCCCCTCAGCACTGCCCTCAGCCCGGGTGCACCGAGCGAGGTCAAACGTTCAAACTCGTTAACGTTGCTCCCGGTTACCGGGGCGACGGCTCCGGGCCGCGCTCCCGCCGGAACCCGCGCACGGGCCGGCCCCGGCTTCCCCCCCCCCCCTCCACGGGTAACGGCAGCCGCGCGTGCCGGGAGGGGGGCGGGGCGGAGCCGTCCGCCGCGCCCCCCGCGCCAATGGCGGTGCCGCGCCGCGCCTGACGTCAGCGCCGGCGGCGCCTGCACATGGGCGCGCGGCCGGGGCGCGCGGCGCAGAGCGGACGGCGGCGGAGCTGTGTGGCGGAGGGGCCTCTCCCGCTCCCCTGCTCCCGCGGCCTCCGGGCGCCCCTCGCCCGCTTCACCGTGCTTCGTGGCCGCGCCGCCGCGAGAGGAAGGGGAAGGAACCGCCGCCGCGCAGCTGCCCCGAGGGGAAAGCTCACCATGTCGCGGCCGCTCCCGCTGAACCCCAGCTTCCTACCTCCCACCTACGGGGTGCTGAAGTCCCTGCTGGAAAACCCGCTCAAGCTGCCGCTCGCTCACGAAGACGGTGAGGCTTCCCCGGGCAGCCCTCGCTTCCCACGGCCCCCCGGGGCCGGCTCTGCTTCCCCCCTCCCCCGCGGGTCCCCTCACAGCCCGGCCCGGTGAGGGCAGGCGCCCCGAAATGGCGGCCCCCATCCCGCTGTCACCTCAGGGGCCGCTGCCTCGCTTTCCTTTTCCCTCCCCTCCCTCCCACCCCTTCGCCCCAAGGCGATTAAGCGCGGGATGGCTTCGGTGAGGGTGTTAGGCTGGGCCTGACCTAACGGACGGCGGCTCGGTTTTTCCATCGCCGCTGCGGAGCCGCCGCGGGGAGAGATAAATGAGAGAGGGCGAGGTGCCGGGCCGGGCTCCGCCGTTTGACAGCCCCCCCCCCACCCCAGGAGACCTGGCCCCGTGTCGCTGAAACGCCTTTTGCCAGCAGAAAGTTTCAGCTTTTCTGGAAAGCTGAGGTAGCATGGACAGAAGTGCACCTTGTATTCCCGACGAATTGAGCGCGTATTAAAACCAAGACCCCGTGAAAGGTCTCGCAGAGCCAAGGCTTTTTGTGTCCTCAGCTTTCCGAGTTTCATTGCAAAATGACTCGCAGGATTTTGCCCGGGTTGTTGCGTGTCATTGAACATGTTAAGAAGGCATGGTGGTTGACAGGAAGCTTTATCGGTTCCAATTCTTGTGAATCTTGTGGAGAATCAGGTGTTTCCCATCAAAAATGTGTATTGAAATCACTGGATGTTGTGGGAATGACTCGAAAGTGTCATTTTAACTTTTTCTTTGCTTTGCTTCTACCTTTGAATTTTGCATGCGCTCTTCTGCACATCAAAATACATGTTCTGTCAGACTTCACTGTTGTGAGTTGGTAATGTTAAGAAGTACTGAATATGAGGACTACTACTTCCCTTGTGTAAGGACTAGCAAGATTGGGACCTTAATTTAGAAGTATGACAGGATAATGAATTACAGAGATTTTAGGTGAAGACTGTTCCTTTTCAACAGAATACAGCAGCATCTTCATCTGGAACTTAAATACTCCCTTTTAAGTCTGTTGAATACTTATTGAAGCTGACATTCAAAGCCACGTGTGCAGTGGAATTGTTAGCTAAAAATAGAGGAAAATCTCAAAAACGTGGTTGGATCAAGCAGAGGTGCTTCATTGGCTTGACCCTTCAATTCTCTACCAAATAGAGTGAATCAAAGGAGTTATTTTTACAAAGGGAGTATTTGTTTCTTACAACTGAGACTGCAGCAGAAATAATTGAAGTAGTAGTAGCTAATATTTTAATTACTGAGCTCTTATATCTTTATTATGTGTTTTGTTTAAGCATTTGGTAAAGAAAAAGACAAAGAGAAGAAGTTAGATGATGACAGCACCAGTACGACAGTCCCTCAGTCAGCTTTCTTGGGCCCGACATTGTGGGACAAGACACTGCCATACGATGGAGACACTTTCCAGTTGGAATACATGGACCTGGAAGAATTCCTCTCAGAAAATGGCATTCCACCCAGCCCAAACCAGCACGAGCATAGCCCACACCAGTCAGGTCTCCAGCAAGCTACCTCATCATCACCTTCTGTCATGGACCTCAGCAGCAGGGCTTCTACTTCAGTCCATCCAGGCATGGTGTCGCAGAACTGCATGCAGAGCCCGGTCAGACCAGGTAAATCAGACCTAAGAACTTCCTGTGGATTTTGGTGTCCCCGGTGTAAACCACTACTTCTCCCTGTACAGCTGACAGGCAGCTTAGAGAGGGCTGATGTGATTTTAGTCGCTCACACTCCAAAAAATAAAAATAATAGCTCTAGTTATTGCTAAGTTGCTCAGCAGGGATTTTTTGTTTAAATTATGTAAGGAAGCTGTGGGAATTCCAAGGAAACTTGTCTATCTTCTTTTCTTTGTTGATAGCCTAGCTATTAGCAAGTAAAAAGACCACAAACAGAATAGCAGTGCAGAGATGCCATGGTGTTACATGAACAGGGACGAGGACCATGAAAGTGGATATTCCTTTGGCCAATATTTGGTGCGAGAGCACAGGCGTGAGCAATTATTTTGAAGTTAAAACTTAAAGACAACAGTTCCTATTTAAAATTTTGGCCATAATCTTATTCTCTGTTGAGCAAAGTAAAATTTTCACAGTACATGGGACAGGAACTGAATTTTGGAACTGCATTATTATAACCTTGCTTAAATTATCATAAACTGAGCGTAACTCTGATCGAAGTTAATAAATTACATCTATTGTCACCTTAAGCTGCAGGCAAAGAAAACGTCATGGAGTCCGAGGCCTGATTGTAATGCATGATTCAAACCCGTTTGATGTCAGTGGAAGTCTTCTGTTAGTTTATTAGCACTTGAAATCATCCTTTTAGAGACACTAGGACGACTCCAGAGTAACTGCTCTGGCTTGACACCAGCAGGGCTGAGATCATGGTCAGTGGAATAGTGTCAACATTGAAATTTGGAAAATACGGAGCTTTGCTTTTTTCTTTTTTTAAAAAAAGACTAGACCAAGGGTAGCTTATTTATTGTGCTCTTCTGCTTGCACAAGTTTTGCTAGAGCAAAGTGTGCTCTTGGGAGCAGGAAACCACTCCTCTCCCTTCTGCTTGATCGTTTGCCATGCTCAGCGTGCGAAATCATTGTCAGAATTGTCTGATAAGGAGGCAAAATAAATAAATAGAAGGACAAAAGTTGTGGAGCAGGATGAAATAGAAAAGTCTTACAAGTCTGCAACATTCCTTTCTCATTAAAAGGAAATAAAACACACACCACCCCCAAAACACCCCTAACCTGTCAACAGACTCTTGGCCCGACTCAGAAGTGTGTGTTTGGTTGTGAATTTCATTTACTTGCTTTAACTTTATGTGGATTTGACTTTGTTTTGTATTTCAGTTTCAAGGCATAATAACTTAACAGCCTTCCAAAGTTACAATGTATTTGGAGTTAGCAAGAGTAGAATATAAAAAACCACTTTCTGAGCCAGTTTTTAAAAATAGTGCATATATGCTACCCCATTTTCTGTCACATACGCACACATAAAATTAAAAGTAGATAATCTGTCCTCATTCTTTTTTCAGAGGAGCCTGGTTATGAGCCAGGCTTTTAACGATCACCTGTCAGAATTTATTTGTAATCAGCTGTCCGCATGACTTTTCAACTAATTGATTTTTTTTTTTAGGTTTTTTTCTGTTTTTTTTTTTTTTTTTATTTTATTTTTTTCCTGAGCTGTTTGTAGCTCAGGGTTACAAACTTTGCTCACTAGAAACTCTCTCCACTTTTATACTGTTTAAAAACAAGTCATGTCTCTTGGGGTAGGATAAAACATCTACATTAGCAGTTACTTTTTCCCTGTGCCATCTTGCCTTAAGAATAATACAACTTTTTGGTTCAATGTTTGTTTTTGTTTTTTTTTTTAAGGGAACTCATTCTGTTTCTTAAAAAAAATATTTTATTACCCCCGCCCCCTTGCTGATAGCTACAATGACTTAATTAACAGTAGTGTGGTTTATCATCAGGTGGTTGAAATTTTTATCTGCTGTCATGTAAAAATCTTACATTGATAACCTGTTTCAGAGAGAAGATCATCTTAAAGTTTAGCATTCGAGCAAGTTTTAAAATAAGACAGTATGTATTTTAAAAAACAAATTTTTAGTAAGAGTAAAAATGAGCATTTAAAGTTGTCATAGAAGTGCCAAGGCAAATGTGCTGCTTTGAAATCCAAAAGTTAGTGTGGAGATAAATGTTAAAATCATTATAATGGAGCCTTCTAGTTAATATATCTGAAGATTTTTAAAATATATTTTTTAAACTGTCACACGAAGAAAGATTTTTTTTTTTAAATTGGTGTGAGGTACTGTTCCAGTATGCATAGCTGTTGTGATTTGTATTACTGTAATAAACCCAAGAACAAATAGTCGAAGTATACAATTTCAGTAAAAATTAACTCCATGTGATCTTACTGGTTTTGGGGAAAACTGAATTTTTTAGGTGATAGTAATTGTCCTAAAAATATTTCGGTGTTGTGTCCTCTGAATTTTGTCTTGCAATGGAAGCCTGTTTGAGCGTGTGAACTCTGGCTGAAGGCAGGGTCAAATCCTGTACTGCTGATGTCCCTACTTTAAATGGCTCCGCAGCATTTAGCATCAGTGTATCACGTGCAGTTGGTCAGAACTCTTATACCTGCATGTACTGTGTATGGGGGAGGATGTACACGTGCACGTGGAACACCAAATGTGACTCATGTGTGTACACGGTGTATCTCGGACATAGAGGGTCGATAGAAGAGTGGCATAAGAAGATTTCATTTCATGTGTGTATTGAAATACAAGCCTTATCTGTCTTTAGAAGCTAATGGTATTGCCTAAACATGTATTTTATACCATCTCTGGAAGAGATCTGGAAATCTGTGTTGGCATTCACTGAGAAGCGTCATCAGACTCAGCAGAGCTGAGCTGACCCTGACTGTAAATGTGACATTACAAACAACCTCACTGATGTTTGTTTTTTTTCTTAGAGGTAGAAAAAGAATGACAACAAAAAGGTTCCTTATAATTTTAACTTAATTCTGTACTTGCAGCTTGGATTGTCTGGTCGATGGAAAAATGTTTAGGGTCACCGGTTTGTCGTTTGTTCTCTGGACTATAGCAAACAATGAAGTGAGCACTTACTTTCCCATAAATTTCTGTTCAGGGAATGTATGTATAGCAAATACTGGTTTTCTTTCGAAGAGGAGAGACACAGGGTAATGGCTGTTGCAAGACTGGAATCTGATGTATTTCTTTTTCACAGTACTGATTTTGTTAATAAAAAATAGTATTTTTATTTTAGCATTGTAGACCACCATTCATTGTAATGTGTAGATGCATTAAAACTTCTTTTCTCTCTGGATGCTGGTGAGTTGGTTGAAATCTGTAGTCTTGCTCAGAAAAACAGGTTTTATAAAGCTGGGTTTTAAAGTAACCCGTTACTGCAAACATGTTTCCGTGGTTCTTCATCTGTCATATGCCTTGTGTTGTCTTTTGCCATTTTTTTTGTGGAATGTAAATCTCCATTTAACTGCGGAGTCCTTTGGGGAAATTTGGTGTACTTGTAGCTGTTATGTACAACGAGGTTCCTATTTTGCAGATAACTAGTTGGTGGTTGCTTTTACCTGGCTCTTTTCCCTCTGTAGCCCTTATTTGGGTGAATGAGGCAGCTACTGTAAAGGGTTTGAATACAGTGAAATAGAGTTCAGAAGCGTGGTCAAAGTCTGGTGGAAGACCCTAATTGGAAGGTTTGGGGGGTTTAGTGGTTTAAGTCTGTATTTTGTTTGCCACCAAAGCCTTGGACGTAAGCCTATGTCACAGGGCTGCTGCTGATGCAGTGATAACCCCTGTATTGCTACTGCCCTGCTCCTTAATGAGGATAGGGCTGTCAGAGGCTTTGAAAAAACCCCCTTGTTCCTTACATTCCTGTGACAGTGGTTTTCAGTCTGTGTTGCCTGGATGGCTGGGTGCCTTAGTCTACTTGCAAAGGATCTGCCAAGATTATTTGAGGAAAGGAAAAAAAAGAAAAACAGGCATTGTAATCTGCTGCAGAAATACAGCTGTGTGCAATATCTGCAAATCTTTGCTTTCATTTAAAAAAAAATAGGGGTACATTAATAAAAAAGCTGAAAACTGTTTCCATTTGAAGTGTACTTAAGCCTCCCACCCCCCAAGAACACGAAGATTTTATTGAATGCTGTGTCTTATTTATGCAGCTGAGATATTTCATCTAGAGCACGTGCCTTTTACATCTTACATAGATACTGAGCGGTAATGATTGACAGTAGGTGTGATTGGGTGGTTTTCAGCATTTTCTTTTTAACTCCTGTTTGTGATAGGCACGGCAGCCAACTGGGAGAGGTCTGTTCTTGCTCCATCCAGCCTCTTGGCTGCGTACTGGGGATGACTCGGTGGAGGGGGCAGCCCACAAAAGGGTGTGTGTGCAGCACTCCCTTTATTGCAGTCTTCCGTCCCCTGTGCTTCTTAACGTGACCTCCTCTTCCAGCACAGCCTTTGTAGTGTGAAGGGCAGCATTCCCAGCAGCCAGCTTGTATCTGGAATCCTCTCCTAAACTTTAATCATTGTTTACAAGCAGTTGGTAGGTGTTGCATGAGCCGCAGTTTGAGCCCCCTCTCTTAGAGCCGAAGGACTCTACCTGCAGCACCAAGAGGAGCTGGGAATTTCCTGACCTTTGGTCTCCCACGTGACAACATGGGAATGACCAGCTAAACTGTCAGGCAGGCTGGTACCGAGAGCTGCTCTTCACATTGACTCTCACGTGAGGCTCTGGAGGGCTGTTGCCTGCATGACCATGTGCTTTAGGCACGTGGCAGTCCCCTGTGCAGCCTGCTCAGCATGGCTTTTGCTGGAGCAGCAGGCGTGCACGCACGGCTGTGTGCTCCTGCCATTACCAGCCGATGCTGAAATTGCAGTGAAATGGAAAAGCTTTGCTCCGGACTGCCACGGCAAGGGAAATGCAGTATGTAGACAAGCCTCACAAAACTGCTTTCTGGATCAAAGGAAGATGCAAAATATATTCAGGCAAATATTAAAAATAGCCTGTCACATGACAACAGGGGAAAAAACTGCTGAACGAACAAGCCTTGTTAATGCTAGAAGCAAGAACACTGTGTCTCCTTCAAGAGATCTGATTTTAATAGTCACTGTTAAATGTTGATTATTGGTTAAATAATTGCTTGACTGCATGAAAGAACTTGAAGTTAATTCAGAGTTCAAACAGTAAACAGCATGGAACATCTTGGGTTTTATGCTATACTTTTAAAATATATCTGACCTGGCTCTTCAGTTCTCATCGGGACTAGTGCTTTCCACACAGATAGAGCTATTCGGTGTTAGGAAGAGGATACACAGAGGGAACAAGTAGAGGGTTTTTGTCCCCTTAGACATTTTGAGGATGTCTGAGTGTTGAACTTGTTGCAGTTACCTAGAAAAAGTACACTGTCTTTCTTGGAGCCTGGCTTCACATCTCTGAATGTATAGGAGAGTGTTTCATTGAATGATTCTCTAGTGTGGTGATTGGATTTTTAAGAAGTGAGTACACCCTGAAGTCTTTCTTAAAACAGTATGTTACGGTTAAGAGAGAAGACTTCGTCAGGAGATGTACGTGAAGAAGACATTGATACTATCTGATTAGATGAAGCTACTAGCAAACACATTAAATTGTTTCAATTGCTACATATGTATGTGTTGGGAGATTGGTAATTGTGGGAGCTAGCAGTGGCCAGATTCTGCCCAATCAATCCCAGCAACAAGTACTTTACTCCTCCTGCAGTCTTACTGATTTCTCTATTGCTCAGCAGGAGAGCAGCTTGTTGGCTTCTCTCCTTCATCAACTCTTAGGTGGAGCAGCAAAATGTCACCATTCACTCTCTTGTCATTCATCTTTCTGGATATTTTTTTTTAAGTGGGATAACGACTCTCAGTGCACCAGTGGAGTTTTCTCAGTGTGAAAGGACGTAACCAACATCAGTAAAGAGAGCTTTAGAGCATTAGGAAATCAGAAGATTGGTTGGCTGGCAGTACTCTATGGAGCTATTTAGTATTTATATTACACAAAAATCATCATAAGTTCCGTTTTTTTGAAGTCTTGCTTTCATAACAAATAAAATATATTTTCACTATTTTGTCTGAATTCCACAGAAGACTGTGATGATCAGAAAAGAGTATTTCAACGAAGTTATATTAAAGAAAAACTGTGGTTTGATCTCTGCTACATTAAGCAGATAATGAAAGCTCTGAAAAAAACCATTTACTTAAACCTCAAATCTAATTATGAGTTAGTACAGAAAATGAACGTAAAATGCACAACTGTCAACAAGAATGCATGACAAACAGATTTTGTAGCTTGTATTGCCTCTATGAACAAATAGTATTAAAGAAGCTGTCTGTTTATCACAAAACTGAATTTGGTCTTGAGAGCTTCAGAGCTGATGTGGGGAGAGCTAACACAGATAGATAAGGCAACATGGGTTGCAATATTTTGTTGGGGTTTTTTTTGTAGGTTTGTTTTTTTTTTCTTTTCTGCCAGGGCTCTTCATAGCACTTCAGCTTTGCATAGCTGAGGTGTTATCCATCAAGCTTTAAACGAATACAAGTTATTGTTCAACCTCCCACATTGCTGACATGCTTGAAGCTGTTGTATGGTTATGCTTCCCTGTCCCATTCTCCGAACTAAATCTTGCCAGGGCTAAATTTGGCCCAGATTTTCATTGTGCACCATCCAGCACCATTGCTTAGCTTCTCTGATGTGGCACTCTTGCTTCAGGGTTCTCTGCTCAACCTTGAGAGAAACAGCTTTAGCTCTTGATGTTGCTGGTAGTATTCTCTTGTTTGGAATATTTGCCATTTAATGAAAACAAGCATTGAGGATCTTGAAGATCTTTGCTTGTGTTTTGGTGTATGGCCATTTGTAGGAGGAAATAAAAATTCGAAAGTGCATTAGGGTCCTAGAAGACTCAGGTGCTTGTTAACTGGAAAACAAATCTAGATTTTTACCGAAACAAAGCTTGATAGGAACCCCCAAAATGATGTATTAGCATGCATTTACTACAAACAGATCCTAGAGCGAACTGCAGCAGTAACTCATCTGCAACAAAATGTTATCCTTTGATACGTAGGTGTATAAGCGGAGAGGCAAAAATAACATAGTTTGGCAAAGATTTGTTGAGGATAGAAAATGGTAAAAAAAAAAAAAAGTTTTTTCCAATTAGCCTTAGGGAGCTCAGCTTGCTATAAATTCTTTGTTCTGGAACATGGCTGTGGACAATAGGTCAAAGATTAAGTAATTCATTACAGAACTGGTTGGTACTCCTGAATTTAATAAACAAGTGAATGAGCAGGGTTCTCCGTCTGTAGCAAGATCCATTACTTTGTGTGGCAATGATTGGATCTTAAAATCTTTTTACAGTGCTTGCAAGACTCCCCACTTACCTAATTCTTGTATGTGGATGTTGCTGTATTTGAGGTCACCTGGTAACTTAGCGATCACGATACAGATGAAAGCCCTCAAAACAGAAATTAAATGCAGTCCCACTAGTAACTGCTTATAAATTGAGATTCTAAGGAGGTAAGGAAGGAAACTGTAGATGGCATTTTGAAGAACTGAAGGAAAAATAATGTGAAACATCTAAACACAGAATAGTTCTGCAGAACTCCGTTTGACGAAGCAATCAATATTTTTAGCACAGCGACATTACTGGATTAATAGCACTAAACCCTTTTGCGGAAGAGTACATTACTCAAGGCTGCAGAATATAAAACACAGGCTCAAAGCGAGAGGGCTGCACTAAAACAGAGGAGGTGACTTAGTAATTTTTACAAACTTGTTATTTCAACATTTGGAAATGAGTCCTACTCCAGCAAGAAGTCTACTTAAAATAGCTGTGTGCTTACCTTCTATTACTTACTAAGTAGGAACGAATCACTCAACCAAATCCTGTTCCTCATCAGAACAGAGAGAGTTAAACCAACTTAATTTGAAGGACCCTGCAGCAATCAGACATACCACTGTTCCCTCTTCCTTTGTGTTGCATAGTGGAAATACAGATGTTACTGATGTCTGTAATCCCTGCAGCTGTGGCCCCTCATTGCAACATGGGGCATTTGGCCGTTTGAGGTGTGTAACTCTTGCAGCTCTGTTGCTTCCTGTGAGTCGAAGTATTTTTTTGGCCTGGTTTGCTACGGAAACAAACCATATGCAATCATGCTAGGTATGTGTAGTCTCTTGCATGTTCCTGCTTCATGATTTTTTGGTGTAGTGGCTGATTTTAACCAAATGTGGCAAGTTGTGATTCTGAAAGAATAATTACATTCCTAAAACTTCATGAAAATAGATGAGTGGATAGGGTGGAAATATGTTACTGAGCAGGAAGAGCTGTAATGTAAATGTGTATTTTCTACATTTTCATTTCAGAGAATTTACGTAAGACCTTTAAAATGCATGATCTGTGTGAAATGCTTCTGAGAAAGCTGACACCCTTTTAAACACCATGAGATGTCAATTCACTTTGAGAAATGAATCTCTAAGAAACCAGGTTGAAGTGGTGTAGTGTGTGTCAGGAAGGGGTGTCATGAACTGTTGTCCACCATTATTCTTCCTTCGAAATCCTCAGCTCCTGGAGTCTTGTGAATATGTGAGACTCCAGGGTTTCATTTAAAAAGAGAAATTAGAAAACCAGCTAGAAGGTTTGCAGGCAACATCTTGAAAGCACTGAACACAGGTGGTGGATTGATCTTGATCCTCTCCAAAGCTGAGCACAATTATTTTACCTAAAAATTTTCTGAACTTTAACACAACCTTGCTATATCCTGCTCCTGCAGAAGCAGCCCAGCTCTGCTGCCCTGTTTGAAACTACTTTGCAGTCAGCCAACTTCACATTGGAGGCCTGTTATCTTATCGAAATTATTGCAGTATCACATGTGGGCAAGTGTCCAAGAGACCTTGTGTATGGTCTTGCCATTCATTCTTCACAGCGCATTTCGGCCAGGGCGCTGTGCACAAAGCTGCCTTTGACGGCGTGCTCTAGTCAGCGTAACTTTCCACTCTGCCACCGGGGTCTGGGGTTGAGGTGGGTTAGAAGTAGATGAGCAACAGGGGACAGTGAGAGTGGGCTAAAAATGTTGAGGGATCAAAGAGGAAAAGTAGGTCGTGGCAGGGTATGTGTGTTGGGAGGAGGGACAGAGGGAGCACAATCTAGGGGAAGATTTGTTTTCCTATTGGCTTTTCAAAGTTGTGCAATTTAAGAATTGGATTAACCTGATATGACTTTGTTTCTCTGCCAGATTAGATATGTTGAGTTTCTTGGCATTGTGAATTGTACAGTACACTGTGTGCTGTAAATATGGGTGTGTCGGGATAAAGCTGTAATGACACAACACGCTTGCAGTATAATGCAGCACGGCTGGGTGGACGCCCCTGCTCCCTTAGCATCCCATTCCCTCTACACTGAACACACATATTTGTTAGGGCACTTAGAAATTTGTTAGAACCTCCTGCCTTCTGGTGCTCTGTTTCCAGCACGACATCAAGACATTTTGATACCTTTTGTGGTAAGGTAACACTTATCTGAGGCCCGAAAGAAAGCCTGTTTGGTCTGGCAGTCCATGCCACATGAAGCGTCTTTTAAAAAAAACCAAAAAACTGTATGAAAAGATACTAAAAAATTTCTTCCTGCTTTCTCAGGATTAAGTTGGAGAAGGTTTACTGGGAAATGGTGCCCCCCCCCTTTATTTTTTTTTTAGAGACTGTCTGTGAGACATTGCTTGAGCTTAACTTTGGAAGAGTAGAAAATCAGATACAGATCTGAAATAACTGCAAGTGCTGAGCTCGCAGCTGTTTGAAGTACACCACAGCAGTATATGGATGTCAAAGTAAAATTTTCACAGCAACATGTATTTGGTCAGTGGTGGGGTTTTTTTTGTGTGTTACTTACAACCTGAGTTAATTTAATTTGGTATATCCATTTTATATGCTGGGCTAGCCCTATGGAGTAGCCCAATTCTTTTTGCTTGCTGCAGAGTGAGGGTAGAGTGGTAAGTGACTACAACTAGGTAGCTAAAGAAAGGTGACCAGAATCAAAGCCCTGTTGAGCTGGGTGATCACTGCTCTGAAAACTAGTAAAGAGTGTGTAGACTTTGGAGAGTGAAACTAAGAATACCTTAGGGCACCTTTGTTTAATTCCCACCCTCAATTTCCAGACTTCTCCAGGGACCACATCTACCCAAGCAGGTTAGTCGCAGGGGACTGATCACAGTATGGCTTTTGTCACCAGCTGTCTAAGGGCCTGCCATCTGTATCCATATATCTACATTTAAAAATGAGGAATTAATTCCCCTGTGAGTAGTGAAGGTTATTTCTCTTAGAAGAGCATAAATAACAGATCGGGTTAGTAAGTCGGATACCAAGGTTTTGTTGTGTTCCTTGGCTATATGTTGTTACAATGCCTTATTCAAATTCACATAAGCAAAAAAAAACGGGGCTTGCTCATTAGATGAACGTTTTTCTGAAGTGGTAGTAATCTGGTGATTGAGTCATTTTTTGAGAGTAACACAAATTGAGTAAAATGGAGAGGAGGTTGACCTTGTGAACACCTGCATCACTCGACTGTATACTTAAGTGAGAGAACTAGGAAAGCGTGCAGCAGCACATTTAAAGTTAACCTGCATATCCACCTTTTGAGGAGGTTAAACCACAAGCCTTCAGTTACAAATATTGGACAGCTGCGGTTGGATGTCTACTTGAAACACCTTAGCTGTTGGTGTCTCAGCACTTAAAAAAAATCAGAGCATAGGTGGTCCAGACTCTGACACCTGATGTTCATGCATCTGTAATCACGTGGCTGCTCTCAGAAAGGCTGGTCTTTCTGTTGGACTGGACTCATCACCAGGTTTAAGAAACACTATCCCAAACTCTCTTATCTGTTCAATTTTCTCAGTACGACATGGTTGAAGTCGTTGTTGAAAATTGTGGTAGTCTCAGGAAGCTGTTCTGAACATGTGAAAAGAAATCATTAGCCAAATAGAAGGAAAGAACTGGAGGCGTAATTGTGAACTCATGTGTGTGTCTGATTTCACCAGCTGCTGCACGTGTCTAGGTTATCAATTTGTTTCTGTGAGAAAATAAACAAATCTCACTTTTCTTATGTACTCTCATGACTGTTTCATCTGAGTTGCTCTTATCTATAGCAGGGATGTGCTTCTGAGGTCTTGCGTTTGGAGGCTTTTCTTTCTGCTTCCACGTGTGACATGCTCTCATGAGTCACGTGCACCTCTGATGCTGGCCAAGGATGTTGTTTGTCTCTTCCCAAGTCAGTTAAAAACATTATTATCACTACTATCAGAATATAGTACCTCATCATTGGGGCAGCTTTTATCCCATTAGACCCTGCGTGGTTTTTGGATTGAATCCTTTGGCCAAATTATGTCTCACTCCATGAATGTTTCTTTGTGTTCAGTAGTGCTACTTGGTGGCTATTTTAAGTAGTGTCAGCAAGTTTGAGCCATAGGGGTTATATACCACCATCAGATTCCTACCCTTCCTGTACTGGGCCATATCCTGAGAGGCCGAAGTACCTCTGATTCTCCTGAGTATGGAATTTGAAGTCATTCAGCGTTTTGCATTTTTGAGCCACTGATGGGAAGCTCTCATAATCCTCTACAATGAAGAATTTACAGTACTTTGTCCAAATCGGGTCCTTTCAGGGTCTGCATCTTTGGAGGAACTGATGGTGTGTAACTCCTGTCAAAGTCCAGGTGAATGCCCGGTGCTCAGCACCACTGCCAAATGTGCTCAGCCCTGTGAACCCAGTTAACACCTTGTTAAAATACAGCACTGGCAACACTAGCGTTTAAGCAAACTCCTTAACGAATTTTTCTGCTGCCCTTCAGTTTATAGCCCGTGGCTTGTTGTTTCCAACTTTCTCACGTTTTCCCAAAGCCGCTGGTGTGTACAGTCTGAAGATCACATTTAACCAACACAAGAAAATCAGCTTGGCCCGACGGGCCTCTGTATCACGTGGCTGAAAATGTGTTCACTCTGTTCTGCCAGACTATGGCTAGCTGAGCAAAATACAGTGAAGCGCTGGGCTTCTGGCCAAGCTTTTATTTCAGTTTGGAGCTTACAGCCACATATTTGCTATTTGGCAGGACATCCACTGGGGTATATTTGGGTAGTAATCTAGCATTGTTTTGCTGCTTTTTTCTTCTCTCTCTCTTTTTTTTTTTTTTTTTTTTTTTTTTAAATGCACACAGATAGTACAATCCCAGCACTTACTTTGGCTGGTCTATACAAGATTTCTCAGTGTGCACCGTTATGTGTATGCGCTCAGAACTTGTAGCCATGACCTTTGATAAATGTAAGTCAAAGCAATTAACTTTCTTTTATTGAAAAATTCTGGATGTCCTACTCTTTGCCCCCTATGTGCTGATAACAGAGCTATGTTGTTACTCTTTCCAAGATCAAAAGCCTCACTAGGGTTTGATTGAAGTCCAATTATGGAAGGAAGTAGCTGTGCTGGAGCTCTGAAAATAGCAATAATTGTTAAAATAATAAAGTGTGTCCTTGTGTGTCTTTATAATCTTTAAAACTTTTTTTGGGGGGAAGGGGGTGGCTTTCCTCTAGTATTAAAACGAAAATATTAGCAAATGTCTTGGGAAAACAGGAGTGTGCTGTTAGAAGGACAAATATCCCTCTCTGGATTTCTTACTTCAGTTCCATTCTCCACCCCAAGCTTGCCTTTCTCTGAAGCTGTTTGCATGCAGCCTGACTCATGACAGAAAATAAAGCTGGATTTGATTTTTTAACTGTATGGGAGGCTTTGGGTTTGGGGGGATAAAAGCTTTATGATGCAAACTCATTTATTTCTCTGTGAAACTAATGGGCTTTTCAAAATACAGTGTGTTTTGGAAAGTTGGCTCTGGGTTTGAAACCCCAACATCTCTGAGGGCACCCTTGTATGAAAAAAAGACATAACGCTTGGGGAGGGGGTACAAAACATGATTGCAAGCAGTAGTGTTTGAGGAGCAATTGAAGTTATTTGTGAAGGGACACCTCTTGAAATGTGGGGAGGGGTTGGGTGGTTTGTTTTATATGGACAGTACTGAGCCTGGAACTCTGTTTTTACAGTAACTTTATCAGCCACTTCGGGCTGTGTCTGAGCAGATCAATACTGGCAAAAGCTGAAATACTTTCCCCCAAATCTGTACATTGTTCTTTAGAATATCAATTTACAGGTGCCTTCTCTTAGTTTTTCCTGCATCCTCAGAGAGAAGAGAACCTGGGAGAAAGAGCCCCGTGGTGAGACTCTCAACTGATGTCGACTGACAGAGCTTCAGGAAGGGAGAGCTTGGTTCTTGATGTTAAAACTCGGCATGTAGAAACGTCCATTTATCAGTTGCAGTGTTTAGTTAACTGAAACGTCAAGGTGAATAAATAGACATTAAGACGATAATGTGGACAGCGCTAAGTAAATCTTTTCCAATATTTTGCACTGATTGCTATAGTTGCTGCCTTGGTGATTATACGGTTGTGACTGCTTTGAACTTACAGCAAGATTTTACCAAGGTTTGTCTCTTATTTTTTTTTAAACTTATGTGCTTGCACACGCATCTGATATAGGACAAAATAATCCCTGTGTGAAAATCAACCCTCGTGTACTTTTTTTTTTAGCCAGCTGGCTCAAAATCACTAATTACTTGAGTAAAATCTTTGCATTATAGGTAAATGGTATCAAGTAATAAGCCCAGAGGAGCGTACAGATCCAGTGAAGCCTTTTGATTTGTCACGTGAACCTTTGGGACTGGAGTTTTTTATCCTGGTAAATTACTAGGACAGAACCTGTTGTTTATTTATTTGAATCTTGCTGTTATGCTCTCTCCATTGCAGTGAGATTTATTTAGTCTTTCTGCATTCATGTAAACATTTTAAAAATCATCTATTTATTCTGACCATGACAATTTTATGTATATAACATCTATAAAATGTTTTGCCTAAAATAGTTCCGTTCCCTGCTCTTACTGGATTTGGATGGATCTTTGATGTACAAACTGCTTCATTGCCTTCTGGAAATTTTAGTTGTCAATAAAAGTACCTTTGCGAGGGTACCCTGTTGGTCGGCTTAAAGATGTTTATACAGTCGGCAGCTTTAGCTGCTCTCAGGAACAGCCTTTCCTGATCTCTAGGAGCTGCTGAAACTCATCAAGCAGGTTCCTGCTAACCAATTATCCAGTTAAGCAGAAAGAGGAAAGGTGTTTCTCTTGCTTGTTTTTCGTTTGCTAAGTTTAACCCATTCTCCCCCAAGCTTAAGTAATTGCGGGTGTTCGTAGCGCTGAAGTAACAGCAGTGAGGGTAAGAAGGAAGACGGTAAGAAAGAAGACGGTTAGAAGGGAGCTTTGATCTTGCAAATCCTGATCTGTGTGTTAGTGCGTATCCCTCAAGTCAGCAGAGACATGCAGTTTCCAGCATAAATCTAGTGCAGTCTAATTCTTATCTGTGAGTTCTACCCAGCATCCCTCACCTAGCTTTTTGTCTTGCATTTTAACAAAATCTTTAATAAAAAAATCCCCCTTCCAACCAAACCCCTCCCTGCCCCAAACCCAGTAATGAATGTTTCATTGTTGCCAGAGCAAATTTGTTAATTCCAAAACACTCCTACTGTGTCTTGGTTGGAAGACTTAGATTACTTCCATAAGAAGTGCTGTGGATAATATAAAAAAGCTCTTTCTAGTGGAGTTCTGGTTTTCACTACATATTATAAGAATAAATAAATCCTCAGATGATACCAGACAGCCGGGTTGTCCACATCTGACTGTCTTCTGTATTGATTTTTAAGACAGGACATGTGCCTGACTCTTTAATGGCTATCAATACCAGATGTGTCTGTGTGAGATTCTGAGAGATTGTCAAGTGACAGTGCAGTTGTCAAACAAATAATTTTGCTTGTGATTACTGGAAATAGTAGATGAGTGGGTGGGATAAAGTGAAAAGATATTCTCTTTCCTGGCTGCTGTAATAAATAATGACTTGGTAAATACTTATCTTTCTTGCTGCTTACTACCTGCCTAAGGAATCAGTTCCATGGGCAGCAAAATCTCTGTGGGTTCTCTGATGTGTAACAACGCGCCTGCAGCCTTCCTTCAGCCATGGAGTTAAGAGCTTATTTCATTTACGTTGTTTTCACAAAGCTGGTTAGTAATACGTGTCCCTACCTCTCTGCCAAATTTGTTTGAATTTGGCCAACGGTTTCAAAAGTTGCTGGGAGGAGGCTAGACAGATGTGCACAGCATGATTGCACAAAACCCATTTCTCTAGGAAGTTGAGCTAAAGACTTACTGTCAAGTACTGGGGCACTGAAATGAAGCTTGCAAAGTCATTGAAAGAACTGAAAGGCCACTTGGTATCTTAATTGCGTGCACAGCCTTTAACCAGGTACACAAGATACAGCTCTTGCCCACAGGTTAGATCTGTGCCTGCCCAGGACCCATCTCTGCAGAAGTGAAGTGTAATTTTGTGACTGCATTGATTGTTTTGAAAGTGACTGGGAATGCTTACAAAGAAGCAGATGCAAACACTTACCAGCTCAGGCTGTGGCTGTGGCTGAGCTTGGTCTCTGGTGGTCTGAGCTGTGCTAGCAGCTGAGTGGTCTGTGCAATAACCTTGGACTATAGATAGGGCTTTCTGTAGTTTCCTGAGTAGTCTGAGGTTGTAGCTGAATATTTACTACTGTTCCACATGGGTTGAGGGGACTGTTCCACATGGATGATGAGAGGACTGGAGCATCTCTCCTGTGAGGAAAGGCTGAGGGAGCTGGGCTTTTTCAGCCTGAAGAAGAGAAGGCTGAGAGGGGACCTAATAAATGCTTACAAATATCTGTAGGGTGGGTGTCAGGAAGATGGGGCCAGACTCTTTTCAGTGGTGCCCAGTGACAGGACAAGGGGCAATGGGCACAAACTGAAGCAGAGGAAGTTCCATCTGAACATGAGGAAGAACTTCTTCCCTCTGAGGGTGACGGAGCACTGGAACAGGCTGCCCAGGGAGGTTGTGGAGTCTCCTTCTCTGGAGATATTCAAGACCCGCCTGGACAAGGTCCTGTGCAGCCTGCTCTGGGTGACCCTGCTTGGGCAGGAGGGTTGGACTAGATGACCCACAGAGGTCCCTTCCAACCCCTACCATTCTGTGATTCTGTTTTTTATTTTTTTAAAGGAAGATCTGTGAGTGCACAAGTTGTAATGCATGTTAATAACAAAAATTTAATAGAGCCTTTCTGTCATCAGGATTTTATAGAGTTTTGCTTGTGCATCGAGTCTCCAAAGACCTTATCCAGGCAGCAAAATGGAGGCAAATAAGGTAGAGCCAAGTTCTTGGGTTACTGAACAAGGGACCTGCAAAGCTGGGTGGCCATCTCATACCTAGCAGCTAGGACAGATCTTTTGAAACAGGTGAAGATGGGTTGAAACTTGTGCTTCAGTAGATGCTTCTTCCAGGGTGGAGGTCAAGTGGGTGAGGTACGCGAGTTGAACAGTGTGTTATGTGCGGTGGGTGGGCAGCTAAGCTGGGTGTGAATTGTGTGGAATGTATGTACATAAAGGCCTGGGCTTGAAGAAGCAAGGTGTTTTCACCTTTGAATAGAGGAGTTACTTCTGGTGAAGTGCACCAGAACACAGGGGTAACTTCTGCAAGAAGAACACATTAAAGGTGGCACGAAGCATCTTTATCATGAGAACAGCTCTTAATTTATTTTTGAACCTTTGGAGCACTGTAAATCTGATCAGTGCCATTTTCTTTATTCCTTCTGCATTTGCAAAAGGAGAATAAATAAAAATGTTCTGTAAGCTTTACTACATTTTTTTAAAATATCATTTATATGGCACAGCTCTAGTTTGTGTAATTTTTTATATCCAAAATATAGAGGGCTTTAGAATAGAAGAAGAAAAGCTGCATATCTAAGTTTAAGATAAAATAAGATGATCTCTGTGACAGAGACAGCAGAAATTATGTGATATGACAGTTGCTGTAGCAACACCACCTACTTCATGAAAATCAGAGTTAACAGGAGTGTAAAAGGTAAAGCCCACATAATTTTCCAAGTCTATGAATTGTTGCTGCCCTCAACTTGCAGTGCTTTCCAGCTGTCCAGTGTTTCTCCTTTTATTTGGGCACAGATGAACTTTCTTCTGCCTGGCCAACTCTTGCAGACCCAATCCTGTATTCAGCAGGGGCACGTAGTGAGAGTTCTGCAGGGGTGGTGAAGCCTGCGGCGTCTTTGCCTACAGGTGACCTGGCGCATAAGAGGAAAATGGCACGAAGGCCCAAACGCTCCCAAAGGCCTTGAACAACAAAATACTGTAAGGCCCATGCTGTCTCACAGGTATCCCATATAGAGAATGGGCGACCACCATTGTAAGAAGGAAGCCAGACCAGTCAATTTACTTCTGTGGGAATCAGCTTTTAGTAAAGCACTGTTATATTTAATATAAATTGTAAGTATTGTAGAGACTGAGAATGGCAGAGGTAAGTACATTAGCACTTTACCCCCTCCAGAATAAACCCAAAATAGTGGTGTTGCATACCAGTGATACGTTGCCTATGAAAGTAAGAAAATGCATTGCTTTTACTCAAGAGTGGTGGTGAACTGGTTGTCTGGCTGCTGGGAAGCACTGAGTATGGCGCAGCGCGCAGAGGGCTCTGTTCCCAGGCAGACAGAGACTTCTGTGGAATTTACTGTATTCGAAGAGGGTAGAAGAGTCTCTGTTAAGAAAATGTTTCACTGCCTAGACGTTATTTAAAAGTTATTTGGTATGGCTGGATTGGCAACTAATTTTGAAATTTGCAGCTATGGTTACTGGAAGAAAAATACTGTATTAAAAACACAGTTACTATAAGTAAGGCTGCTATTGGCTTACTCTTAATGATAATTTTCAGTGAACAGGATCCTCTATGTTTATGTATATTTATCAAATGCAGATACATATGTTTAAAAGCTCCCATATGCAGTGAATTGATAAGTGATTTGCCAGTTCACGTTGGCCTCAAGGTTACACTCAAATATATTTTTATTTTTAATAGATTGATATTTTTATTTTTAATATATTGACTTTCTTTGTTGATAATATTTTTATCATTGATTGGCAGTGGAGAGCCACACCATGCGTGATGGCAAAAGTAAAATCTCTATTACTTGTGAATTGTGGGAAAAAAGTTTGAAAGAAATGGCAGTCTCAAATGGTAGTCCAGGTAAGTTTCACAGATCCATTGTGTTGAGGTGCCTCCCGAAGACATCACCATAAATGCACTGTGCAATAGAGGGAAGGAGGTTTGACTTTTGTGTCTTGGGGCGTTTTCATTTCATTTTGACATTGTTCAAAATCTTCACAGGTTCTGCATATCTGTTGTGTTGAGGACAAACACACATAATGTGTTCAGACTCTCCATTTAGAGCTATGGACAATTTGCAGAGGAGGTCGCAAGAAGGAAAACAAGTATTAGGATTCCCAGATTTCTTCAAGAAATATTCTGTTGCCAACCTTTTTCACTGCTGCTGTTTTTAAAGGATAAAAACATAACGATTTTGGTATCTGTTGCTTTTTCTGGTGACTTTTCTCTGAGATTTTTTGCTAACTTTACCTTCATCTTTCTATAAAATTGTGACTGCTGTTCTTAGATGCATAAATCTCTGCAGGCATTAGCGTGGCTTTTGAGATTCCTTAGCATAGTAGTTTCTTGCCATTTGCTGGTGCTAGATGACTCTCTCACGTTTAGAAGTGAATTTATAAGGCAGTGTCTTGCCCAGCGTTCAGTATTGTCATTTCTGTTAATCAGACTTGCTTTTTCAAGTTCCCTGTTTTTCTGTGTCTGGTGTGCCATGAAAACCTGTATTATGGCAGCAGCTGTAAAGAAGTAGTTACAGATACACTGGCAACATCCGTATGCAACAGTCTGTTTTCCTGGAATTTTCCCTCAGCCGCAGTTACACGTTCCCTTCCTCCTCTGACCCATTTTTCAGACTGCCTCTTTGTAAATGAAGATAAATGTATCCATAAAGAAAAAGATACAACTACACACCCTTGTGCTTTCTTTTTGTGTGCTCATTGGGAATGAAACTAGTATGTAAAAACGAATTAGACCTCTGCAGTTACTGGGCTGTAACAAACCAAATAGAAGTTCTGGGGTTTTCCTGGTTTGGGTTTTTTTTTCCAAAACGTGTTAGAGGGTCCTAATTTAAGGCAGAGAGAAAAGAAAATGTACAAAGTCTTGCTTAGAGCATTATGGGAACAGTGTGTCCTCGTTCTGGCATCTCTGCTTCTTAAAATGTGATTATTTTATACAAATCACCCTCTATAAGGCATCAATTTAGTTTTGTCACATAGTGAGTGTACTTTGTTTTAGTGAACAAAAAAAGTAAAAAAGTAAAAATAAAAAGCTACTGCAACAGAGTTTGGATTTGTGCGTACAGAACAGATCAAAAGAGAAGGCGAGATTTGGAAGTTTCTGTAGCTCTGCCCAGTGACCTCTTTTTCTTAAAGGATGCATTCAGAGAGCAGCTGATAGCATCTGTTGTCTGTCCTTCAGGCTTGCCATTAGCTGCTGATTGGGAGTTAGAGGAAATGTACCTGTTTCACGTGGCTTTTCCATGCCATTTGAAATCTCACTCGGCTATGTTTTGATAACACACCCAAGCAAGATGGGCTTGGGTACCAGAACTGGGTAATAGATACATGAGTCATGGGTGGCATACGCTTTCGGGATTACAGGATGGCTTTTTGCAAGACCTGTTTACTGACTGGGAGCGTGCTGTCCTGCATGTTCATTAGCTGAATAAATGGAACAGTGTGAGAGGAGCTTACTTGGTCTGGAGTCTTGCAGAGCACGTTGGCAGTGGCATGAACGCATCTTGAGGACAAGTGTTGTCTTTGTTTTGAGTGCTATTCCACGTGAAGGCATATTTATGGATGCCATGAGGCTGTTATCGAAAGCAGGGGCTCTATCTAAAATCTACTGTTTGAGACTGGTTTATTAAAGCTGGGTATGTAATTGTCCAAGGGAAGAAAAATTGATCTTTTTGTCTCCTTTAGAACAATTCTGGTGCTTCTCTAGAACTTTCCCTTTAAGAAAAGAAAGAAGAGTTGTACTTTTTGAGGAACCTTGCTATATGTGAATAGCCAATTCACAAAAATATACAGAGATACGCCAAAGGATGTCACAAAGCTCCAATGCACCAGAGAGTATCAGCATCTTGAAGTGAAACGTGCTTCTAAGCCAAGTATAAATCAAAATGAAATACCTGTCTGAATGTTCTTCTCTGCAGCTTCTCTTCAGGCCCTGTCCCCACTGAATGCCATCTTGTCCTACCTTTGTAAGGAAAGCAGCACCTTACCAAAAAAAAAATCAGAACGGCCTTTAAGAGGGCTGTGGATTTCATGCTTTTCAAGAATTCGAAAATCCCTGCACAGTGTCCCAGGGGTAGGTTAAACCCCTCACTTTCTGTGTGTAGCACATCTGAAAGGGAAATGTTCAGAACGGGAACAGCTATGTTCCGACCTCTTGCAGTTTGGTTGTCAGGGGCTGGTTTGGGAGGGAATAAAAGTTTGATTCCCTCGTAGCTTTCAGAAATGGGGCCTCGTTGAGCTAAGTGCTGCCTGCACACAGGCTGAAGACGGGGTGAGGTTTTCAGAGTATGGATCTTACAGAAGAGCAGAGTCTTAAGTACTATAGACATTGTGGAACATTTTACCTGCTGGTGCCTCAAATTTGTTTATTGCTTTTGAAGGGCAGAATGTTACAGGCACAGCAGGCACAGCATATTACGTGCACGTTATGCTAGCCAAATGCAGGAGCTGCAAAGTCAAGCCCTCAAAAGCCTGCAAACACTTGACTCAAGGCCACGTGTGCAGCTTCAGATAGCCCGTACCCCTCCCTTGTCTGCTTGGAGATGCAGGCTTTAATTACATTATTTCCTCTTTTTTCCCATTTCCCTTTTGAATGCAGAGGTCAGGCCAGCTCTGGGTTGAATCAGGGCTGTATCAGGAAGGAAGCGGTTGTCTGTAGGATCTTGGATCTTGACCTCATTTACTGCAGATGTGAGGATGCAGCGAACGGCAGGAGCCGGGAAAATCTGACAGAAAGGACAGAAGGATTTTGTCTAGAGAGACTGGATTTTGCTATGAAGTTTCATCAGAGTTCTGAGCAAGCCACTTGATTATGTGCTCTTGTCACACTGCGTGTTTGCTTCCCTTTTTGTGAGGAGCCCAGTTTGATACCTGGGGTGGCCCTCACTTGTGTTAATGTGCGGTCCCCAACCTGCAGCAGAAGTTGGTGAGAGCCAATTTGAAATGCAGACAATGCCGTGTAATGTTAGCTAACCTGAGAGGCTGGCTGCGTACTTCTGATTTGAAATGTCTGTATTTCCGTCCTTGACCTGCGAAGAGGAAGTGCTGCCCATTCTCTCATGAGGGTCTTGTGGGGAAAAAAATTGTTTCTGTGAACACGCAGATGCAGTAGTTGTCAGTGCTGGACAGAACTCCTGAAAATTTGCTAATTGTGTCTTTGCAGGAGGTTGGAATAATTTATGGCAAATAATGTATGGGTCCATTTGGAGAAATCAAAATGGGTGGAACAAGTGACTTCTGAATGAGGAAAGAATCTGGAAAAAATAGTATGTGGTTGAAACTTTAAAGATTGTTGCAACCATGACTGTGCTTCTTATAACAACTCTCGCATTTAATTTTAAAAACAAATTGAAAAGACAACCTGTGTTTTCTTCTGCGCCACCCCTACAACAGGCACATTGGAAATGAGTAGGAATGGACCTGACAGCACCCCACAGCGTCCTGCTGCTTGGGCCGAGCAGAGGATGCCAACTTACTCCCGCTGCAAGGAACTGCAGGGGGATGGGGCGCTTTGCCAGTGTACTTCGCTGTTTGCTGATAGCAGAGGATCTGCGGGACCCAGGAGTCTGGAGCTGCACCCGTACCAGCAGCACAGGAGTTCTCCTGCCCCGTTCCCTTCAGTGATGCTCTTCTACTGAACATGTTCATCCAGCCTTTGCTGAAGTAGCCTTCTTCCAGGCACTCCCCATCACCCCTTCAGCTCCCAGTCTCCCTCATCCTCACCTTCCCTACCTCCTTGCCCCCTTCTCAGCTTTCAGTCCTAATCAGTTACTCAAATTGCCCCTTTCTCACCCAGCCTTGCGTGCTTGCAGTAGCTAGATTTTAAGGCAGCAAGCGGAAGGGAAAGAGCATGGTTCCAGAAGCTGCCCTCTCTTCCAGACCACTAGCACAGCTTCGTGAAAAGTTTGCCGGAAATTTTTAACAGGTTCAAAACAAAGTATTTTTGCTGAACCTTTTTCGGAAAGCTGTAGAACCATTTTGGCAGAAACGTAATTGGCACATACAAATCCAAACAGAATGGTTGAAATCTGGCAGAGGTCTAAGGAACTGAGGACGGCATCCTCTAATGGGAAGCGTCAGACAATCTTAATAAGACTACCAGTCCTGCCTGTAATAATACTGCAGGGGCCCAGAGCGGGAGGCACACAATGCTGAGAGGGGAAATGACAGTTCTTGTGTAACTAAATGCACAAGATTTGTAAACAATGCTGATATCTTTAAATTTAAAAACACTTTCAAGTGCCAGTCTTTTAGCATGTGTTAAAAGCACATATTAATACATTGTGGTTGCATTGAATTAAGATCCCTCTTTCCGCAGGAAGTGTTTGCAGTTACCCCATGTTTGGCAGAATCACGTTTACATAAGATAAGAAATAGAGGAATGTCCGTGACAGGTTGGAGTACTGGTCAAAATACACTAATCTCCCGTTGCTTTGGAAGAAAATAAAGCTCCTCTAATAACTGCTTACATAAATATACCCAGGGGTGAAGCGTCTTTTTCACCCTCAGGGAGAGGCTGGTTGGTTTTGTCCTGCCATGCGAGGGCTGGAAGATCGTACGGCGTGGCTGGTTGTTCCCTTCAGTGCTAGTATAGATTATGGTCTTACTATCCATTTCAGTTTCTGGAAAATCCTGATAGTAAGGAAATTAGATAGGAAGATAAAATGTTGCTTAGAATATTGTGAGGAATTATAACCTGACGAGATGCTGTCCTTAGATAAATCTTCACTTCCGGAATACTCCTTTTACTTTACTGCCTGTGGGGAGATTTGTCTGTCTCGATTCCTGCACACTGCCTTGTGTTCTGCATTGAGATAATGTTTCCTAGAGGCTGAAGGAGTTAATGCAGAAATAGATGACAGATTAGTCTGGGACAGGCTGTGATTTGCAGTAAGAGAACTATCCCAAATAGCTGGCCAGCCACCAAGCGGATAGATGATTTGGAAAACATATTGGCAGAGCAGTGGGGTTTTCTGGAGCAGCTCTGGGTGAGGATTATCTGTCAATTTAACTGCTGTACTGTATAGTTTGACTGACATACCCAAACTGCCTTTAGTTTATGTGAAGAAAAATGATTAGCAAACACATATTTATTTTATCTCTGGGCTACTAATAAATTGAGTAAGAAAATCCTCTTTTCTTTCCCTCCAACACAAGTGTAAAAAATAGGGGAAAACATTTTGATTAGAACGTTTCCACTCCCTTTTCTTTTTCTCCTTGCTGTTCTCCAACCAGCTCTTGAGGTAACGAAAAGTGTGGAAGGGCTGCGAGAAGGGAGATTTTCTGAAAATCAGGCACATTTCTATGGGAGTTGAATGATTCAAAATTGAGTTCCACATAATTCACCAGGGATCTCTTGCAATACAAATAAGAAGTCTGTCAAGCAGTGGTGCAGTTGAAGAGGTTATTTCCGTCTTAACTCTCCTGGGCACAGCTGGTAGGTGCGATGTTTGAAAAGGGGGAAATTAAGAGTCAGGATACGGTGACTGAGCTCCCCATGATACCAGATCAGCGTTTTGGTTTTGTAGGTATATGAAAATGCTACTATACCTTTGAATTGTGCGTTTTAATTCTTGCAAGCAATGAAAAGCTGCTATGTTTTTTTTTACCAGCCTTTTGGTGACCTAGATGACACAAGTCTATTTCTCTTTGAACAAGGAACCACACTGAAAATATTGCCATTATGTTGGACTTCCTCGCTGGCAGTCTCTGCTGGGAGGAGGAGGAGGACTGAAAGCGTTAGAACAGCCAACTTTCTTTCAAGTCCTTATTTCTGGAAAATTTTCCGTTATTGCTAATATCAGCTGGAGCAACACCGAGAGCATTAGCGAAGGCAAGATGTCGGGGGCAGCTGTAACTGCTGGGGTTGTCAAAACCTGCTTATTTCTTTGCCAGGAGACACCCGGAGCTGTGTCTGTCCTGGCATGCTCAGTGTTGCTTGAGTGGACCTCTAGAAGTGGGAAAGTCTCCAGACAAAAGGCCAGTGTGGACATAGTTGTGGTCTCTCCAGGCCATGGTTGAGACATATCACTAGGGTGGTATGAGGGGAAGTTTCCATTAACCATTGTTCCCAGCTTGCATCCACCACCGCCGCGGAGCTCTGCAGCTGGCTTTCCCAAAGAGCTTAGTGCTCAAGAGCTCTCGTTTCAGCAGCTTGCACAGAGGGGCTAAGTTCTTTCCAAAACGCTTGGCAATGGTCAGCCCCCATTGAGAACACAGCTAAGCACATCAAACAGTCCAGCCACTTCACTGTTGTGAAAATTTGGCTGCTGTTGTGAGGGCAAAGTGGAGACAGGCAGCAAAGGCATCTGGCTCCTGCTGCTGAGCAGTGAGGTGCTTTACCTTCGCCCGGTCTTGGCGGCTGGTGCTGTAGGCTTCCTTCTTGGCTGATTCCTTGTGCATCACGGCCTGTGACCAGCTCTTTCGCTGGATGTTGTGACAGCTGTGAAGCTTGCTGATGTGAGGATTAGTCGGCTGCTGGGCACATGATGTTCAGCTTTCTGTGCTTATTTGACCTACCTCTGATTGCGAGGAATTTAGTGCATAAAAATAACACCCTGAACAAATTTGGCAGAAGGATGCACAGCTAAAGTGCTGTGCACACACGAGGAGAGGAGCTTGGAGAGCAGTGTAACGTGAGGCCACGTACTGTACTCCTCAGTAACAGCAGTGCCAAGTCCAGCGGAGCCCACGCTGTCGTCTTGGGTTACGATGAGTTCCAGCGCCGCATAGATGTCGTGGTCATTAGCCAGTAAACCAAGGAAGACAGGTTCCTGGCTTGTAGTATTGGCAAAACTTGATAGAATAAATAAAAAGATACCAAGTGCCAGGAGTTGCCTAATGCAAAATGCTGGACAAGGAAATACTGGTTTTTCTGCCTGGGATTTTAGACACCCTTGTTAACTCTGTTGTTCTCAGTGGAGGTCCTGATAATTTACAGGAGCGTGAGCCAGTGTAGGCTGATAGAGGTGTACATGTGGGAACACCTCTCAGGGCAATAGTCTGCAGGCTCCCAGGTGATAACTTGATTTGTCCCGGCTTTGCATTAGTGGTAGCATTCACCTTGAATGAGCTTTGCATTGGCACCTGGGACATTTTAGGGTTGCTGAAGGACCGGGTCTTTAGCAGGGTGAGCTTCTTAGGGCGGGGGAAGTGAAATGTGTGCACGTAGGGAACAAGGCAGGGTCTTGATCGTGGTAGGTTTTTCTCCCTGATCGCCTTGGAGATGCATCGCTCCTTCCTTTATTTTGCTGTTGCATCGGTAAGATGCAATACCTCCATTTCCTGTGTTTAAAAGGAGCATTTTTGTCCTTTCCTTTTTCAGATATTGTAAAATTTCTTCAGGCCAAGGATTACAAAGCTCATGTATTTGTGTAATGTGGCACATTATAGATAAGTGATAGTGTGTGAACTGATACCGTGTGTCTAGAACTTCAGCAATATTCAAATGCAGGCTCTTTTGTTGAGGGCAGTTAGAAAGCTGGGGCAGATTTCACAATCCGCTTGACTTTTAGAAACATGCCGCATGTTCACCAGAAATGCTATAAACGTTTTCAGAGCTAGTGTCTTGCTTCATGTTTATCTGCGTTACAGAATTTGCAAGATTTGTGCATGCATATGTCTGTGTGTTTGTCTGCATTCGAAAAATATCTGGCTGCTGTGGTACGAGCGTGCTCACATCAAAGGCAGCTTTCCTGCATTTAATCCTTTCGATAAGGCTGTTTCTGCCAGCCCACCTATCTGAGACGAGATTAGCCATCGGTTTAAAGCAGGGCTGCAAGAATGCCGGTGCAGCGGGCCGTTTGGGCTGGCTGTAGAACAGTCACTGGCCTGGCCTCCCCCTTCACAGACAGCCCAGGGTTCCGAACGCGCGAGGGTGCCTCGCCGCTGTCTCAGGGAGAGCCGAAGCGCCGGCGTGTCAAACGGCCCGGCCAGCCAAGCGGAGCGGGCTCTGCCCCTTCCCGCAGCCTTGCCCTGCAATTCCTGGCCGCCCGCGCGGGCTGGAAAACGCGGCCCCCCCACATCCCCTCCTACACTCCCCCAGTCCCACGCCGCGGGGCCGCGCAGGCGGCGGCAGCGGGCGGGCAGCGGGGGGAGACGCCGCCGCCGCTGCTGCTGCCTCCTGCTGCCTGCTGCTGCCTGCTGCCTCCTACTGCCTGCTGCTGCCTCCTACTGCCTGCTGCTGCCTGCTGCCTCCTACTGGCTGCTACTGCCTGCTGCCTGCTACTGCCTGCTACTGCCTGCTGCCTCCTACTGGCTGCTACTGCCTGCTGCCTGCTACTGCCTGCTGCTGCCTGCTGCCTCCTACTGCCTACTACTGCCTGCTGCCTCCTACTGGCTGCTGCTGCCTGCTGCCTCCTACTGGCTGCTACTGCCTGCTGCCTCCTACTGCCTGCTGCTGCCTGCTGCCTCCTACTGCCTGCTACTGCCTGCTGTCTCCTACTGCCTGCTGCTGCCTGCTGCCTCCTACTGGCTGCTGCCTCCTACTGCCTGCTACTGCCTGCTGCCTCCTACTGCCTGCTGCCTCCTACTGCCTACTACTGCCTGCTGCCTCCTACTTGCTGCTACTGCCTGCTGCCTCCTACTGCCTGCCGCTGCCTGCTGCGGCCTCCTGCTGCCGCTTTCCACTGCCTTCCACCGCCTGCCGCTGCCTTGCCGCCGGCCCTGTGGCTGGCAGTCGGGCAGGCCGGGGTTTCCGATTTTATGAACGAGGCACAGCAGGAAACGTCCAGTTTCCAGCAGCGAGGTCTTGGCAGTGGCCTGCCGGGTCCAGAGGCAGAGGAGGAAGCGTTCTCTGCTGTTGGTGCAGCACAGCTAGTGGGATCCTTTCCTCTTGCTCCCTCTCCTATAGGTGCATCTATAATTTAATAGCTTTGATCCTCCTTTTCTCCCAGGCCCTTACTAGCCTTTCCTGGAAGCTGATTTTATCAGTGCTATTTTAAAATAGGCGTTACGAAAGACAAGCTCTGTTAGCAAGCCCTCCTTTGCGCAGTGCAATTCCCCTGTGTGTTTTCTGTGCGGTTCCAATATTGTGGCCACGATCTTCTAGATTAAAATAAAACCGACATTGTTAACACTGGCCTTGGTTTGGAATTAGAAATGACATTTGATGTTTATCGTTTTGCACCGTAAATATTGCAGCTGTGGGCACAAGTAAGGAAATATTACACAGTCACAGGATGTTTGTGCAGTTATTATGAAAACTGTCGTAGCTTTAAAGTTGAAGTGAATTAGCTAATAGCCAAAATTATAAAAGACTATTTGCTTCAATCAGAAGTCCTCTCTCTGAAGTCTGTGAGGCTCGTACTTCTGAGGCATGTGAAAAACTTCTGAAAATTCTGCCCCCGGGGATAGTCCGTGTTTAGGCAGCTGACTTTAAGATCCTATTTTTGGAACCTTTGGTTGAGATTTTAAATTGGATTTTTTGTAGGAATGGCACCTAAATTGCCGCTATAGGTCTTAAAGGCTATATCGAAGGTTAAAAAAGAAAAAGTTGAGGGGGGCCATGTCATTCTTTCCTGTGGATAGGCTCCTTTTTATTAGCTTTTATGTACCATAGAAGAGCAATGTGGCATAAATAAATGTTTTTTCATTTTTGCAGAGCATCTTTAAGTAGTCATGGTAGCCTTTCATGTTGCTAGTTTCCTGCACAGTATTTTAGAATATCACTGGTAGGATTTCATAGAAAATTGCAGTCTCCTTAGTGGAGTCCTTCAGCATAGCTTGAAAGTACATTTTCATGAGCTATTGTCCTATTGCAAGTACTGTACATTGTTTGGTTGTAAACTAAACATACCCTCAAAGTTATGTATGAAGAAATCTGTGCATGAGAAAACTGGGAAGGGTTACAGTGTGGTGGATAAATCAGAGCTAAATGACAGTACTTATGATTTGTTCCTGAGGATGTGATCTTAATGAAGTGGCACGGGTTGGAGCAGTATGTCTTCTGCCTGCAGTCTGGTGCAACCAGTGTTGGATTCAGCGATCTGAAGTGGAAATCCAAGATTAGCAGCTGGAATTAGGAACCAGTTCTGAAAATAATGGCATGGCATGTCTGGATCTGAATATGCACCCTACAAAAGGGACAATCTAATATTTAGCAAGAGTAAATACCAAATATACAGTGAAAACTTAAAGAATTACAGCTTTTAAAGTGTTTAGAGATCTTCTAAAATCCATGTTCAGTGATATTATTTGCATATTTTCTTCTCACATAGCTGAACTGATGCTTTATTTCTGTAGGACAGATCTTGCCAGCAAACCGAAACACACCAAGTCCCATTGATCCTGAGACTATCCAAGTTCCTGTTGGCTACGAACCTGACCCTGCAGATCTTGCTCTTTCCAGTATTCCCGGCCAGGAGATGTTTGACCCTCGTAAGCGCAAGTTCTCTGAAGAAGAGCTGAAACCACAGCCGATGATTAAGAAAGCTCGCAAAGTCTTCATTCCAGATGACCTGAAGGTAAATTGGAACTGGTGACCAGGTTGTTCGCAAAGACTCTATGACAGTTACTCTCTGAGATACAGGTTTGGAGCATGAGTCTGTTTTCTCATGCAAGGTACATTTGCCAAACGAAATATGACTTTGTTGTAAAATAAAACTAGAACAGTTCTGAATAAGACTGAGGGGAGGATGTCCCTTTCTGGTTATGCAACAGTTGAAATTCATGAGATCAATATTAATTTCCTTTGTATGCCAGAAACTTCCTGCGTGACCTTGGACCAGCTTACTTTGTCCCATATTTCCCACTTATGAAACAGTCTGATCGTGTTTCCTTTTCCTCCATCCTCTTTTTGTCTCATCAGCACAGATTGTGAATTCTTCAAGGAAGAATCTGTCTCATAAGGGTCCATGGAGATCCCTGATGATGACAGAACGTACTATATTGTGTCTTTTTTGGAAGTTGCTGTAGCTCTGTATTTGGTAATGAATGGGAACATTAGAGTAAACACTAATAGCTAGGTGAAAGAATCTAAACTAGTTGTAGGAAAATAGAACAAAATTATTCTGCCAAGAAGTGTACTTTAATACAATATTTAAAATATACTATAATACAATATTGAAAAAGAAAGAGCACTTTTATTTGTGCCTCTCTGCTTCTGAGATGTGAAGAGCAAAGGGCATGAGAGAGCAGAACAAATTGATCAACTGATTCAGCTTATCAGACAACTGTGAAAATTGTCATTATTTGCAAAATTCTGTTCCGGGTATGTGACTGCCAAGGGGATCTTTTTTATCAGAGGTAGTCAGTGCGGAATTTCGTTCTGCTGTTCCTACTGCCCCCCAAGAGACAGACTGAAAGTCTGTTGGAGTCGGCGGGAATCTTGCACTGTGCATGCAGAGACTAGGATGCCATGTGTTTACACCAAACTGATAGCATTACGGAGAGAAGCTGATGCTATTCCCTATTTTTATCCCTAAGGATACTGTTGTGCAAGTTAAAAGCACAGAAATCGCAATTCCAGTAGTGTTCAGGTGGTACGTTGCTGTCGCTTTGTGTGTAGTGTCCTCAGCCTTCGTTTAGAAAGGTTTATCTGCACCATGCCATTACTTACCTGGACGAATTTTACTACCAGCGATGCTGCATTGGCATTGCAGTGCGCTGAGAGGTCTGCCTAAAGAGGGGTGTTCGATACAGAAATGCTTGTATGGACTTTGCCCCTTGGTGCCATTCGTCGCTTTGTGGGATCTCCTAGGTATCCTTATTCATCGAAGCATACTTTTGCCAAAGATGCTGTTGGACTGCTCCATGCCAGAGGTGGAAAATACCAGTGTCTTGCATGCAACAGTGGGCACATCAGTCTTCAGCTGAAGACTGAACTCAGAGTCTCTCGTTTCCTTGAGATAATCACATCGATTGCCCTTGACTCATTTCAGAGGGCTTGACCCAAGTGCTGCTTCTGCCCTGGCATGTGGAACGGCTGTTGAGTTCTGGGGGAGGGTAAGCAGATTAGACCAGTCAATCGTCTCTGGGCCACATGTGATCTTGAAATGCCAGCCTTACCTCTTTCAGGCCTGGATTAAGGGATTTGACGTAGCAATTTGTTAAAATAAAGATGGATGAAGCCTAGGTGGCACACTAATAAATTGCTTAAAGCTGATTTTTATAGAGTGGAATGAGATGGGAAATTATAAACAAGATTTGGGTCATAGCTTTTTGCTGCGTGCTTGTTTCTAAGAGGATCTTTGGGGATCCCATCTAAGTACAGGTGAAGAGCAATTTAGAGATCCAGTGGCTCCAAGTCATCATTGCTGCACACCTCGTTAAGCTCAGCTAATACAGAGCAGTTGTAGAGTACTTCTAGCAGTTGTTTTGCTCTTACTTTGCCTTTATGCCAGCAGCGGGAGAAGTTGCAGAGCAGTGGCGTTAGGCCTGGCATGCTCTGTGCCGGAAGACGGAGGAGTGGTGGGGTATCTGTCTGTTCAGTGCAATGTAAGAGCAGGTGGTTCCCGGTCCGTGTGGTGGGTATGGGATTGTGCTACCGTGCTTGGTGGAGCAAGAGAGCCACAGGAGCAAATGTAAGCATAAGGAAATGGAGGGATGACTCTGCGGTTTGGGGAGGGAAGTCTGAGCTATGTGCCTTGACCAGGCAATTTGGGTTCAGTGACTGCATCACTCTAACTCTGCAGGGGACTGAATTTCACTTTCATGAAAGATTCTGCCTGCTTTGTATTTACTGAGTTGTGCCAATTTCTAGAACTTCGTTCCATTTCAAAGCAACATTAAAGCTGCCATTTCACTGAAGGTCACTTCATTTGAAGAGTGGAAAAATCAGGAGAGATTAAGTAGAGACTTTAGAGCCATTGAGGTACCAGTGCAATAAGGTGATCTCCTGGAGGCAAGTCTTTAGGGATAACACTGTGGGAATCTGTTAGTCTATGACATTTCAGAGGTTAATGGGCCTATTTCTAGAAAATGCTTTTTTTTCCATGGGCAAAGCCTATTGTGCTGATCTCTTTGTGGCGGGTACCACAGCAGCCAGCCTTGTTGTGCCAAGGAACCCTCCTCCAGTGACTTGCTGTTCCAGGGTGCAAACAGGAGCCCTTTGGGGCTCTGTAGAGACAGAGCTTTGAAAAGAGATAAAGAGCTGAACCGTAGACAAAATGGATGATACCAACAGACAGAGTGAACCAGGTGTTGGCTGGCAAAGATGAGCAGGGACATACGAGAGGTAATTAGTACTGCTCCAGCAGCCGGTAGAGAGTGAGTCATCACACGCGAAGGTGGATGTGCTAACTAGGTCAGCGTAGATGTGGGATGAATTTGTACCACTGTAACAGTGCTTCGTTTTTCCTTGGAGGAATTCACAGTCAAGAGGATGAGGGGGTTAGCATAAACATTTTGACAGAAACACGGGCAGGCATCTATCTGTGCTCCCTGGACGAATTACGCCATGTAAATCTGTAACCTTTGTCCCAGCAGGGCCTGCCATTGTCAGGGCTCACTGGGCCACGCAAGGAGAATGTGCGGCGTTCAGCCCTCCCCAGTCCGGAGGCTGCAGCTAAAAGCACATCCTGGTGGCTGCTCAGTTTTCTGAAATCTAATACCGCGTTTGTTTCTTTCTCTATTTAATGAGCAGGATGACAAATACTGGGCAAGGCGTAGAAAGAACAACATGGCTGCTAAGCGATCGAGGGATGCCCGCCGGCTGAAGGAGAACCAGATCGCCATCCGCGCCTCGTTTCTGGAGAAGGAGAACTCAGCTCTCCGCCAAGAGGTGGCCGACCTACGGAAAGAGCTGGGCAAATGCAAGAACGTCCTTGCAAAGTACGAAGCTCGACACGGCCCCCTGTAAATTCGAGGGGAAGGAGCGGGGGTTTTTCTTTTTTCTTTTTTTTTTTTTTTCTGTTTGTTTTTGTTGCGGGTTGGCATTTGACTAGATGGACAGTGTGTTTCCTGTTTGATAGCACCACACCCAAACCAACCTTTCTGTCTTCAGCACTTTACCAGAAGCAGAAACAAAACTGACTTACATTATTTTTATTTTCATTTGCGTATGCGTGTACCTGCGTATGTGTGCACGTGTGTTCACATGTCTGTATATGTGTGTGTGTGCGCTTGTGTGTGTGCATGTGCGCACGCGTGTGTGTGTGCGTGCGCACGCATCTCAGCACTTCCCGTTTTTACGAAGCCCTCTTCAAAGGGTGCCACATTTTTACCTGGACTGTTGAGAACCGCCATAGTAAGCTTTTTTTTATATTTTTTCAGTGCTGCTTCAGATTAGGGGTTTTCTGTTATCGTAACCAGTTCCATCCTCCTGATTTACTTGGAAAGATCCCAGTATAAATTATAAAAAAAGGAAAAAAAAAAAAAAAGAAAAAAGAAAAAAAAAGTAGATCTCAGTTTTTTCGAGAGTAACAAGCTATTGTTTAAGTATGTCTAATCAGAAAAGTTAACATGCTAATAAAGTGCACAAATAATAATTTAGTACTGCACTGCAGAAATATTAATTTATAGATTGCTTTTGTTATATTTTAAGTTTTGGTGATAATCGTCTTCAGATTTAAAGTGCTGTTAGAATGAGTTAGCTATACTCATTATAGATCCCATAATGGCATCTCTATAGCTATTAAGGTTCCTTTTATTTCCACAGACCCCAGGTAGGTAGGAGTACTACCGATAGACCACAGAGTGTGTATTTTGCACTGTCTGTACCTGAAGCAATAATCCTATTGTACGCTAGCGCGCATGCTGCCCGGATGTTCCTAGTGGACGTAGGATGGTTTCCCTACCCAACAGTTCTGATGTCTTTAACAAAAGTTTCAGAAGTAAAAGACACATTAACGTGAGCATGCTAATTGTATCCCTGCTATAGGGAGCGCATGTATAAGAAGCAGGATAATTAGTTGAAATGAGAACAAAATTAATAGTATCAAATCAGATCCGATGTCAAAATCAGAGGGGCTTTTCTGTTTTCAGTTAGTTACGCATTTCTTCAAGTTCCATTTTGTGACTAAAAATTAAATAAGTACCTAAATTCAGTTGGTTTTTCCCATGTTCTGTAATATATTTTCTGTGGATTATATCTTGCTGTTTTAAAAATCACTTTTATTCAGTTAGGAGTCGTCACTGGTTTGCAAAGCCCATTTCTCCTAGTGATTGTTATTTTGAGTGTGACATGAACTGATGGTTCTGAACTTTATTGTTTTAAACTCTATATTTGCTTTTGAACACGTATGTTCTAATATGAAGTGGACTTCTGAAAAATGAATGTAAGAGACACTGGTGTATTTCAGGAGGGGATGGTGTTGTCATATACTGTGGTTAATCCAATCAATCTAAGTGTTTACTATAGACCAAAAGAATAGATATTATAAAATGTATAAAGTTTATACAGAATAATTATAGTATGTTCGTTTTGTACAGTATTTTTCAAGTACAAATACTGACAATGTATTTTGAAAGACATATATATAGCAAAAAGAAAAAGCTATTCCATGTTTAAAATATATAGCAAAGATATATATTCTCCGTTGTTGTACAGAAAGGAAATGCTTAGGAGTTTGTTGGTTGTTTTTTTTAAAAAAAAAAATCTTTAATATTTTAAGCCTACCACTGGCACACCGGCATGCTCTGTGCTTTAAATTAAATTTTTATGGAAGTAATATGGCTTTGCAGGATGTTCCATATTACTGACAAAGAGAAACTTCATATTTTCCATCAGAAACACACGAAGAAACTTATTTAATAGGGACAAAGCACAACATGGATTTTAGTCAACTATTGATTGGACAATACAATATTTTGTAAAGGCAGAAAAATAATATATAACACAAAAAAACTCATTGTGATTTCTAATCTGCTGCTGCTGCTAGAACCTGTTTCCAGCTGAAATTTTTTTATAAGTAGCTCTGTTCGTGTATACAGTTGTGCGTACTGCATACGGTTATTCACATGTGAGGAAAATATGGTGCTACATGTCTTGCTCACAGTTTTCTAAGTGTTTTGACATTATTTTCAAATAAAAAGGTTGTTAATTCCATTAAATCATTATTCATGCTTCAGGAGATTGTTACGAAGGACTCAACATTTTGTGCAGCATTAAAAATACCCTCGCACCAATGGCATTTTTCCAGTATTTTTCCTCAAACATACCTGACTTGTTGGCATCCCATAACATGCAGTACTTGCCTGTGGACCATTTGTTCAGCAAATTGAATTTCCATGTGCTGCAGCGAAGTTTAAAGCGTAGTAAGGTCTTTTCTAAAGGTCAGTATGAGCCACTGGACACATGGGGAGAGAAGTGAGACTGGCAGCGTTTGGCACCAGTCGGTGTATCTGCTACAGCCACTATGAAATAAACGTTATTCTTTTGCTTTGTGAGAAGCGTGACGGGGGCAGGGCTCAGCCAGCCGCTGCTGTGGATGCACCTTAAGCAGCAACACAGCAAATTGCAACAGCTCGTAATCGCTCTCGCGATGGTTATTCTGGTGGGGGGATGCTTGAACAGCAGGAATGGTGTACGTGACATCAGCTGGTGCGTACCTAGTTAGAGCCATCGGAGGGTTGTGTTGCGACCACAGAACTTCTTGAAAATGTAAAAGGCAGCTTGGAAAAAAATTACAGATGATTCTTATCTTTCTTCTGGACAGGGAAGGGGTGGGAGATGGTAGTTGGAGATCAGGGAGAGGGTAGTTTTTGGTGGGCTGGATACCACAGCTGTATTAAGTGATGGCTGCAGAGGAACGAAGAGGTTCCCAGCAGCTGCCTTGTCCGGGCCCCGAAGCCGCTGCGGTGCCTGCTGGCCCGTCCCGCAGGCGGGAGGGCACGCGTGGGGCTCCGGGGCGAGTGGGAAGGGCTGCTCGGCGACAGCCTCCTGCCTTTCTGGGGAGGACTTGGAGAGGAGCCTGGGGGACCTAGGCACTCACCCCTTGCAGTGGGAGCGAGGTACCCAGGCTCGTCTGAACAGCTTTCCCTCCAAAAAAAAAAAAAAGGCAAAATATGTGGGCTAAAACTTGCTAAAAACTCCAGGTCCTCAAACCAGGCTGTGTCCCCCAAATAACAGTAACTAAGTAAATGAGAGTGTAGCTCGTTCTCAGTTCCCAAGGACAGCTGAGCTGGGTTCATCACGCCTCTGATGGCTTTGCTGCTCATGAAGGAGCTTGTAGGTACATGAAATCGTAATTTTATAAAAATACACATATATATATGTTTGCAGAATAATTAATAGCGTGTCTAATTAATTCACTGACTGCTATTAAACCACAAGTGTCAGTAAAATGCTTGTCTTTTTTTCTTTTTTTATTGAAACTTAGAAGTGAACACTTTCTTTTTTAAAAAAAAAAAGCCCTCTAAAAATAAATTGACTTTGAGCTGTATTTGTGAATGTGAGCACCTTGGGGCTCTCCGGGGGAAAGCCTGTGGCAGCAGCGGCCGGGGGGGGCGGGGGGGGGGGGGTGTATTTTTTTTTTTTTCTTGAATGGTGCTGAAGTCACTAAACCTAGCACCGTGGAAATGAAGTCCTGACTTGAATCCACAAAAGCAAGAAATTCAAAATGAAAGGAAGGGGCCTGAGCAAGGCTTGGCGCTTGACTTAGCTGTGCCTACACAGAGCAGCACAACCGCAGGTGAAACTGCAAGCGCGAGTGGGATGAGTTCAGGAGCGCTGAAGGGCCCCTAACATTTGGGTATCTTGCCTCTGTGGGTTTGTAATAACCCCGAATTACTGCTTTAGAACTATTTTTGCCTGTAATTTACAATAGAGATGTGTTTTTTTCATTCTGTTGACATTTTTTTATGTGAAGAAAAAGTGTATTAAAACTTACAAATGATCAACCATTGTATTTCTGGCAACACCACAAGACAGCATCTGTTTAAATACAAGTTTAACAAATAAGATCAAATTAACTGTATGACATGAAATGGATTGCAGCCTGTATACTGTTCAGCCCAAACCTCTTTTTTTGTTTCTTTTTGTCTGTTACTCTTAATGTTTAATAAACTTTTAAATTTTTCTTCTCTCACCCGAGTGCTTACTTTGGTGTAGCAGGGCTTGGGCTCCCAGCTGGGGGGGGGGGGCGGGGCTCACTGCAGCAAATGAATTGGGACGAGATAGCAGAGTTCTAGCTGTAGTACAGTTAGTGCCATTACTACCTTAATAAAATGTTTTACTTGTTTTATATATAACAAGTATTAAAATGATACAGTGGAAGCTGTAATACATCATTTACATGCATACCTGCACACTGCATACCCTTCAGCTATCATGAGCTGTGCTCATCTGTTACCAGACCGTGCACAGACAGTACTGCAGTCCTTAAAATGCTGCATTTTTTTTTTTATTCTGGTATACAAAATAACTCATTAATTTAAATCTCCTTTAATATGTTGTAGAGACTACATAGCAGATAATATATACCACATGCTTTCAGAGATATAGTTTATCCATAGCACTATAATATTTTAATAATACAGCAAGTGAAAGAAAAACAGCGTAACTTCCCACTAACTGTTTATATGACTTTAAGTCATTAAAATATGTTGTGGACATGCATACCTATATATGCATCTGTACACACATGCAGATATAGAGGTTGTTGATATAAAGCTCTGGGTTTAATATATATGTTATGCTCAAAGTATATTTGTTATAACATATGTATCCATGTGTATGCACATGAGCAAAACCACACATAAATACACACATGCCCCTACATGCATGCACACACGTGTTCTGCTCTCTGTAGCTCTCGAGCCACATAGCGAGATACAGAGCGTGATCTATAGACAGAGACACATCCCTTTATAAAGGTCTGGCTATAAAAAAAAGTGTGTATAAATAAAAATGTGTATATAGAAAAAAGTTTTAAAATTAAATTTTCATATACCATATTTAGCAGAGTTTATCTTTTAAAGTTAGCTTTATATTTTATAATTTCTTTATAAATATATGAAGTAGATGCTGTAGAAAGGTCTGGTTTTAATGAGACACGAAGTGTACTCGCTGTACTACACCGCCCGGCACCCCCACGCCCCTCCGTGTGTGTCGCTGCACGTGCTCTGAGAGCTCTCTGCATCTCGCTGTAGCCATACAGCTATAAAGTGCCTGACTGCAATTTCATAATGCATATTTAGCTGCATTTATTAATATGACTTTATTTTTTTATATATATGCACAGGCATTTTATTGCTGCAAAGGTCTTTTTTTTACTACGTTATGCATAAAATATGTTTGCTATAATATACAAACACACCCCCCCTCCCCACACGCCTTCCTCCCCGCTCTGTGTGTGCAGGCACACCTGCTGGTAGCACGCTCGCTGTATATGGCTATCTAGACATAAATTTAATAATTGTGTTGCATATAGTATATTTAGCAGAATTTACTAATTGAATGTAGCTTTATAACATACATTTTAAAAAGATTTTTGTTGTTATAAATGTCTTTTTACGCTACATGCGCTGTATCATCCGCAAGCGTTGTCATAATACACACATACGCCTGCACACGCTCACATTCATACGTGTCTACATAGCTATAGCTCTGTGTAGCTGTATGCTGTTGCACATACAGATACACATTCAATTATATTTTCATACAGTGTATTTAGAAGAATTTAATAATCTAGGTTCATATTCATGTATCTATAATTATATATTTGATTGCTGTGATGCACAACATGTGTTTGCTGTAACAGACAGACGGGCGCGTGTGCACGTCTCCTGCTCACCCACTCTGCATCTCACTGTTCATACAGAAATGTCAGGATTTTTATTTCCATATAGCGTATGGGATGGAATTTTTTTTTGATAAAATTTTAAAAATAATCTTTATATGAAGATGCATATAATAACAGTCATCACTGACATACAAATGTCTGCATTTAAATATATAGCGTACATTGTGCAGCAAATATCTGTTTAATAACACTGAAACACTCACTGTCACTCTCGTGGATGCGCACGCCGGTGTGTGTGTGCATATGCACCCATGAAGGATACATTTTTTATTTTCAAAATGGATATATTTTTTACACACTCATGCACAGACACACATATAAAATAATTTGTATAAGGTAAAGGTTAAAAAAAATATATTTTCACATACCACATGTAGCTGCATTTATTTTCAAAAGCAAATTTTATATTTTTGTATATATTTAAAAATACATAAAGTAGATTTTATTTTATGAAGAGTTCACGTTTAATATGTGCTATCGGAGACACAAAGTGTGTTCGTTAACACACACGCTTGCCTGTGTGTATTTGCAGGTGCACATTGCTAGCTGTAAATTCAATAACTGTACTTTCATATAGCATATTAAACAGCAGTTACTTGGTTAGCATAGCTTTATACATACACACACACATCTATAGATTTTATTGGTACAAAGGTCTACTTGTTCTATCTACATTATATGTTATGCACAAAATATGTTTGCTATAAGACATAAACACACCCGCACCCCTTGGCTCTGCCTCTGTGTGGGCATGTGCACATGTGCCTGTGTCACATGTCCTCTCTCTGTGTATATGTATAAATATTTAATAATGATATTTCATATAGTACATTTAATATATTTTAAAACTATATTAATCAGTAAATTGTGATAAAATAGATTTTATTGCTATAAAGGTATGTTTTTGTGATATCTGCTATATATCATGCACAAAGCTTTGTCCTAACACACGTGCACACTCTCACATGTGTGTCTATAGGTCTGGGGCTCTATGTACTATATTCAATTATATTTTCATTTTTATATAATTATATCTATAGATTGAATATAGAACTTAGTAATCTAGGTGTTCATATATCTATAATTATGTAATTTATTGCTAAAAAGGTCTGTTTAACACGTTATCTATGATGTAAACAGTATACCTGTCATCCCACACACAGAGTGTCTCTATGCATGTGTGTGTACATTGATAAATTGCTACAAAATTTAATAATGAAGTTTTCAGAAAGCATATTTAGCAGCATATTTTTAATAACTGTTTTACATGTCTATTTATACAATAGATGTTACTAATATAAAATGTCTGGTTTTCAATGCACACACATGTTATGCATTATACACAAACTGTATTTTTATAACATCACCTCCCTCTCAGCAGTGCTGTGTGACCGCCTGCTGACAGAAAAGTTTAAAAAAAACACCAAAAAACAAAAAACAACCCCTGGGGCTGCGTCCCTTCGTCAGCGCTACGCTGAGCCCCCACGCACGGGAACCGACCTTCGCTGGGTACCAGCTCCCGCTAGCAGCGGAGATCGCTGCAACCCCACAGTGCACAGGCGCGATGTGGTCGGTGCTGGGACATCAGGTGCATCTTCAGCAGCTTTTCAGTACTGGAGTTTATGCGAAGTATAGAACAGATACCATCTAAACCATACGTTTGGACAGGCTTGGATTTTTTTATATACACAAATATATATGACAAAAGATTTCCACATACAATGAGATATTAATTAGCAAACACAGTATAGGTACATATAAAATTTAAGAGTTATTAATATAGGACAGTAACATTTTAATATAATACATAGGTATATAAAATGAACTATTTTAGGTTTATAGTAGGGATTATGGTGATAGATAAAACTTGTCAATATGCATGTAGATATCTGTAAAACTCTGTATATTTATACATATTTACACATAAATGTAGTTTTATACACACACACGTACATACACCTGTGTGTTTTGAAACCAAACAGCAAACCGGCTGCAGGGTGCCTGTGCCCACCCAGCACCAGCTCAATCAAGGACAGTTTTAATTGCGTTTTTAATCCGCTGCCGGAGCCCCCGGCCTCAGCCGCCCTCCCGCTGTCACGCTGCGGGGCTGAACCCCCCTCCTGCCCACGCCAGGCGGGCTCGTGGCGCAGAACACCGGAGGGCTACACGTTGCCTCCGGAACAGCCCACGGGAACGCTCCCTGGCGAGGCACGCGGGGCTGGAAATCCCAGCACCGGGTACCGGGTCCTGCTCTTCCCGTGGAAAGCAGAGCCAGGAGAGGCCGGCTTCTGCCACAGCCAGCGCTCACCCCCGGCTCCAGGCTGAGCTGGCCACGGACGGATGCTTTCGGCTGCTTGATTTACACTCAGTTTGGTGCAGATCTTCTTCCAGCACTGAGCTGCTCAGGCACTGCCCAGTGGCACCCACGCCAGCCTGGGGTCAACGCCTGCGACCAGATGCTCCTGCTCATCCTCCTCCCCAAGCCCAGGAGACAGAAACCACATCGTTACGAGGTGCAAAGACCACGTTTTTGATCAGTGGCATCAACACTACGCTGTCACTTACTGACAGTGTTGCAAGCGCTGCTGGCCAGCAGTGATGGCTTCAGGGACCCGGGCTCCAACACAGCCGAGGCTTTGCATCCTCGAGGAGAGGTCCTGAGCCCGGGGACCCGCACACGGGGCGGGGGTTGGACTCGATGACCCCCAGCAGTCCCTTCCAACCCCCCCAACCTGTGATTCTGAGCGCTGCCCACCATAAAGGTGTCCCCTAGCTGGGCCCAGCCGTGTGCTGGGCGTCCCTGGGCTCCGCTGGGCGCACCCGGCAGCTCCCCCAGCAGCAGGCAGCCACCAGCCTCACTTTTCTTTTAGTCAAGCCCCAGTTTTCACAAAACCTCTCAACATTTAAGAAGCTGTGAGACTCTTTAGGCCCTCTGTTAGGCTTATCCAGCTGCTCAAAAAAATTTTTCAGTAGCAAAATAAACCAGCAGCCATGGCCCCAGCCTGCCTGGCAGCTGGGCTGCCCACAGCAAGACAGGCGAGGAGAAAGAAAACACACAGAGCCTTCAGGTGACAAAGGGACTTGCATCACACCCAGTATGAGCAGTGTGCTTCTGCTGCACACTCGCGTTTCATTTTCACATGTAATCATCCCTCAAACATGAATGTGCAGGGGAGGACCAGCCGAGCCCCGAGGTTGCACCCACAGAGCCACGGTGTTCCCCAGTAGCCAAGATATGGTCCCCAGCAGCCAAGTCGCACTGTCCCCTGTCCTGGCCCCACCAACAGCCGGGGTCACACCAGAGCCAGCCTGCAGCCGCCCACAGTTTTCGTTCCTCCTCACCCCACTGTGCCCTCCGGCCGTGACACTGCAGCAGGGTGAGACCCCCAGAGCCAGGGACCCACCCAGCCCTGGGGTGAGGGGCTGCGGGGGCAATGACCAAAATGTCATCAGAGGGTAAATGCACCATCAGCCCGTCAGCACCACGGCTCTGCCACACTCACCCTGACCGCAGCAGGGCTCTCCTGGAGCACCCCGGCGTGGGATACAGGGGGCTGCAAGCCCTGGGCTGCTCACGGCACCTGGGCCAGGGAATAGTGGAAGCAGCTCAGACAGACATTGCCCCTGCCATGTGGGAGTATGAAAAATACTTGGCCTTAAAAGGATGATGCTCAATCATTTTGCATATTAGTAGACTCAATTTTAATTGAAAATAGGAGAAGTAGCCACCCTTTCTGACAGCAATCAGCAGCTGAGTTTCACCTGGGGCTGATGAAACCAGCCGGAGGTAATTTCTTCTAACAAAGACTTTGGCCCAGCAACCTCCTTCCTCTCACCTATATTTCAGTTGCTCTTTTACCTCTCCACCTTCGCAGCCTTCAGCCAGAAACATCGCCTTTGGTTCTCCCACTCAGCCCTGACGCTGTGTTTCAGCCCTGGACCCTGCACCCCTGTTCCAGGTGAGCTGGCTGCCCAGTAGCGAGGCTGTGAGGGCCCAGTGGCCCTGGACGAAGTGAGGTGGGATGTCCCACAGTTGTGTGGGCAGGAGAGGCAGCGATGCCCATGCAGGGAAGGGACATGTTGCTCTGTCCCGGTTTTGCAGCCCCTCGGGCCCTCCCCTGCCATTTGCCCCCCTGTCCTGCCCAGTGGGATGTGGCTGGGGTTGCAAAATGGGATTGCAAAAGCTCTCCTGGAATGCCGTGAGATGGCCGCAGTGGGAGAGCAGCATGTGGCTGGAGCAGGACCCAGCTGTGGGCACACAGCCCCTCGCCAAGGGCTGCTACGGAACCCCCCGGCCCATCGCAGTGGCTCCCTGGGGGGTGCTGAGCCCCCAGCTCCAGGCTCGCCCTCGCTGCTGGCTGCACCTCAGCCCCGGGCTGCAGCCAGGGTGCTCTGAAGGCTCCCGGGGCTGGGTCCCAGCTCAGTTCTCCGATGGACAGCACGCGGCCAGAAGCCACTTTGTACCTCTGCCGTGTGCCCAGGGCAGACGCTCTCACAGCCCCGGCTGCACCACAACCGACTGGGAGACGTACAGCCCCCTCCCCAGGCAGCATCACTCCCTTTGCCCCCCCAGAACTTTCCTCCTTTCAGGATGGTGTTGTGCCCAGGAGGGGCCGATTTCTCCTCGGTAGCAGCTCCACTCTTGGCTCTCCGCTGGTTCCTGGGGGCTTGGCAGCCCCAGGCTCTCTCCTGGAGCACAGGCTCGCAGCTCCTGTTCCCACCACTTCCTCCCTGTGCACTGTCACTGATGTCTCACGTCCCTGCAGCACATTATTAGCTGGGAAAATTGCATCTGAGTTTGTTCTGGAACACCCTGCTGGCTCTGATAAACGAGATGGCCACAAAGAAAGATCGAAGGGATTGAGTTTGCTTCAATCAGGGGGAGAAGAAAGCCAGGGGAGAAGTGTCAGCCTCCAGCTATACAAAAGCTGTCTGTAAGGGCTCTTCTCTAAGCGGGCTGGAGACCAGACAAAGAGTAATGGGCTTAAGCTATAGCAAAGAAAATAGTGCTGGGACAGCAGAAAAAGGTCTGAAAGGGCAGAGGGTGAAACACCAAAATAAACTGCCTGGGAGAATTGTGAAATCCCCTTTGTTAGAGGCTTTTTAGAACAGGTTGGACAAGCTCGTCAGGAATGACAGGCAGAGTTGTCAGGAATGACAGGCAGAGTTCATCCTGCTTGTAGGCAGAGCATGGGCTAAAAATATCTGAGTCCCTCCAAGCTTTATTTTCAGTGGTTTAGCAGAAGGCTGATTAAGCTGCTCAGCACCACCATCAGCTTCGAGACAAAAGCCGTTTTCGTTCAGTGAAACGTGTTGATATATCAAGTCATGGATTAAAAAAAAGTAGCCCATATTCCCTTCCTAAACTAATCCTTAGCTTCCCAAGTGCATGGTTCTTCATTTGCGAAGATGGCCGAGTTCCCACAGCAATGAAGTTCAATCCTGTAGCATTTAGGATGCTGCTAAATCATTGCTGCCTGAAGCCAAATGTACCGCGGGTTCCCGAAGTTCAGTAGGTGTTGTGGGTTGGGTTTTGGTGTTTCAACATCCTGAGTAACTACAGCTCTCCATCCAAACATCCCATGGTCTGGTCCGAGTGTCCCCTTGGAGAGGAGGCTCGGCCACTGGCTGACCACGCCACAGAAGCCACGAGCAGCAGCTGGTCCCTGCCTGCACACCAAACCTCCTCATCACTCCTGGGAGCAGACACAACACAAAGGAGAGCGAGGAGACGTCTGCTGGAGCCAAAACTGCTAATTCAGTAGGTCGCTACTAATGGTTTTTCACCGATGTGACAATTTAAGGGAGATTTCCAAAGGCACTGAAAGGATTTGGGCACACAAATCCACCGCCGGCAGGGCTCACGCTGCTAAGCAACAGAGACATCTGCATATATCCTTTGGGGAGCACGCCCGCCTCAGAGTCAATGATGTAACTTCTGTTACAAAACCGGTGCTGGCTTCGCTGCTGGCCTTTTGCAAGAGGATTTTAGTTGCCCAGCTCTCCCTTCGTGTTCCTGGCAGGGAACAAGCATCGCCAGCCTCACTGCTCGCCGTCGGGCTCATCGCAAACAGGAGGATGCCTGGTGTGAACACAAGCTAGCAAACGGGCATCCAGCTCAGTAACAAAACACCAGCCTACTACAAAATACTGCCCAAACAGGAATTTGAAAACTCGTTTTTAAAGGAACCACTGCTTTCCCTAGAGGTTGGGGCTGTAAGACCGAGCTACTGCCTTAGCTGGGATTGTACATGGCGCAGGTACTCTGAGGGTGCTTCACCCCCACCTCCTTTGGGCTGAATCTTCACGGCAGCCCACAGCAGCAGGCCCACACCCCACCGCCCCATGCCCACTGCCGAGCAGCCCAGGGTGGCCCCACGCACAGCGTTACCACTACGCTACTGCCTGTGCCACAGTTGGCAGCACCAGTCCTCCCAGCACTGCTCCAACACCAAACTAAACGCATGGAAACGCTTCCCAGCAGGCACCAGCAAACGTTCTGAGGGCCTGAGGTACCTGCCCTCTCCAGATCATGACAGTGCTCAGTGAACTTAGCCAGACAAGTGACCAACATGGGAAGCAAACACTTTTAACAGCAGGAGAACGGCAGCGAGCAGCCTGGGGCTGTTGAACAACAACGGCTCATGCCACAAGCTAAGCAACCTGCTCAGCATCACCAGGAAGGCACGAAGGAGACTGGCACCCACACTATGGAGCCAGCAACCATCCGTCTAGCCCTCCCGGTCACTCTTTTGTTAACTATTTGTAGCTTTAATCTTACAACACCTATTGACGGTGAAAGCAATTAGCAAGCAGAGACTAACATCCTGCATTCTTTTAAAAATACCAAGGCATGGAGAAAAGACTTAGTTGAGCACACGATGGGAACACGACAGCCTTAACCTCCAGAGGAATCACATGGCTGAATACACCAGACCTAAATAAAGAATTGTGTAGGTGACCCAAAGAGGTTTCCAAACCAGCTACAGGGTCCTAAGCACAAGGGACATTTAAGCAAGAGAAAAGCCTCTATGAAAAACTTTAGTATCTTCTCTAACTTGCTCATTCCAGCCCCTGAGACACTCGCATTTCACCAAGCAGCAGCTCTAAAAATGCCATGCCACCTGTGTGACTTACACAGTTCACCCACCAGCACGGCAGAGCTCGGGTACCAGCCGTGAATGTCAGGAATTTGGAATCTGTGATCTCCCCCAGCGACAACCCCGAGCCCCCGGAGTGCGTTGGTGCACCCTGGCCCTGCCAAACAGGCAAAACCCGATTAATTAGAACAAAACTGTGTAAAACCATGTTAAATGGAACCATCCTGTCTGGCTGCTAACACCAAGCAGTTCTGAAGGTCTGGAATTTAGGAAACTTTTTAAAATTTTGGAAAACCACAGTAAACAACCATTTCAAAGAGCCTTTGAAGTACCCCGTTCTTACACCATACCTTCAGTAGGTGCAGTGAATGTTGCAAAAACCATGCTCAGACACTCCAGCCCCCTCAGAAAGGACATCATTACTTACCAGGCACTGGAAGCCAGTAACACAACTTCTTGCTGTAATCACAAGAAATCAAGAGGGATGTGCGGAAGACAAAATTGGAGAAGCAGCCTGCTTTTGTTAACAGCAAGAAAAAGGAATACCTTCTTCGTGCACTCCTTGTTGCTGTTGAATTAAAACCAGTACAGTACAAAGTGCACTCCGTAATAAATCCTTCAATGAATCCCTACAGGTAACCAAGTTATTTGAGATGCACACAATCTCGTGTTAGAAAAACACAACTTCGAAGTGATGAGACTGAAAGTTTCCAGTATTCAAAGTACCTGTTGCATCCCAGACATCCTCTGGAAAGGTCCATTTGCAAAACTAAAATGCAAGTTATCACTGCTTCGTTTAGACTCCGTGTGCATGTTGCACTTCTAAAACCTAGAGGCATAGAAAATACAGAAGCAAGTGCTTTTAAAGACATTTTCTTCAGGAAGACAAGGAAATCCCATCTCTGCTACCGCCAGCAGCACTGGGAAAAGCACTGTTGTTACTCCTGGGAGGAATCGGCCAGGAGAGCTGCAATTAGACAGAGGGGGGGGGGGGGAGGGGGAAAAAAAAAAAAGGCAAATTGACATATTTGTTTTCCAGCATTTTTAGTTCTGCTTGTCCATATTTAATGCAACGATACTGCTATAGGGATAGGAACAGAATTATGTATTTTAGTGTTATACAATTGAAAAAACAAAACCCAGTATATAATGGTATACAAAAATCAATCCAGACCAGCAAAGGCAAAGTAGCAAGTTCCCAGTACTGACCAAAATTTACACACAAACATACTTTTCCCACACCACAAACGGAATAATTTGGATTGTAATCTTTCCTACCATTTTTATTCAATTAATTAACTGAGCAAGCATGAGGGTCACCAGGTTCACGTCTGGATCTCTAGTGTCAAGAGCGGCAACAGTGTCGGTCCCTTCCTTCCCTGCGTAAGGATTAAAGGGCGGAAAAAAAACCACCCAACCACCGAGAATACAACAGTTTCCAAATTCCACAAAATGTTTATTGTTAGTCTAGTACATTCAATACCATATTGACTAGAATACAGTAATTCAAAATATTTTTGGCGAATTGAAATTTTTTAAAAACCATTTCAAACACTCCAAAAAGCAATGCCATGAAAAATTAACTTAAAATTAAAACAAACATATTCAAGCAACAGTTTCACTTTTGACTACAGAAAACCTTTACATGTATTTTAGTGGTTTTAACAGCACTGCATTTAAACAAAATATATGAACTCACAAAAAGTGGAAAATATTAAAATAGACGCAATGTTAAAAAACTGAGGCATCCAGATGTGCGAGACTGTTGTACCAGGAATCACCTGCCCGGCTGTTCTCCTTTGGGGCAGTTAATAGTCCGCTGCAGCGGTGCCGTTTCGCCAGTCACCTGCTAACACCGTACAGCAATTCTTCTTCAATGCCTTGAATTTAAAGTTTTTCCCTCTTGTAAATTCCGTATACAAATGTATATATTCTAAAATATGCAACCCACTGGCGAATCTAGGTGCAATATTAAACGGTACCTTGAAAAACTTCCCTATCTTGTTACTTCTTGTTTGCAGACAGGCAATATCCAGAACAAAATCTGAAAAAGGCAACGTGTTTTGGTTTTGTTTTTAAATACTGACATGAAAAACCGCGTAAATTAGAAAAAGGATAAAGTCAATCTTAATATAAGACATTCATTACATAGTGGGACAGGATACAGTTGTTGAACAAACAGGATTACAAAGACTCTTCTACGTCTGGTCATTTAACGCACATGTTCTACAATCATGACTTGCTACCACGGTTGGTTTTCCTGTACAGAAAGACAGCAATACAACTACAGACCAGTTTTACTCCGTGTGGAGTCCCAGAATGACAAGTGATGCCGCATCAAGTCCTTCCAGCTCCCCTCCCTGCAAGGCTGTGCTCACGGAGAACCAGTAACCAGGAATTCAGAGGGGTCAGCAACTGCTCTGCACCTGCTGCTCTGACCAGGATCTCCCAACAGAGCAACCCCAACCAAAACTGGTGGGAACTGGTTCTGTCAACCAATTTAAATCCGTTTGAAAAATCCAAGCCTTAAAAAAATCCAAGCCTTAATATTACAGCACCAATACGTGCGTACGTATTCTGGAGAGATGACGGACCCTCTGATTTGGATGGGGGGACGTTAGCTGTCCATCCTCCTGACGACCGCCAGCCCTCGATCTGTCGGCTTTCAGCCAGACTGCTGCCTGGCTGGGCAGCACAGAGCAGCATCAGCAGTCTCGAGGAGAAACTCGTGTTAACGACTTCTTTTAAAGCACTTCCCTTCCATCCCGGATAAAGCTAAATCAAGGTGCTGTTTAAGTAGTTCTATAGATGAGCAGAATACTATCATGTTAAAACTCAGCAGAATCACATTTAGATTTTAGTTCATAAAAGTGGTTATTACAATTACACTTGTAATGCAACCTTCAGAAGAGGTAAAACGATTGCTTGTCAGTACAGTATGTGGAATGTAACCATTTCTTGCAAGATTTTGCAACGTGAGTAACTGCATAGATGACAGTTGTGTGTTTTCAGTTCCATAAATGTACTTTTAAAGTTACAAAAAACACAGAAAGTTTCTATAAAAGTCACATTATACCAAGACAATAGGTGGTAAAAGTAGATTATTAGTCTGATTCATGTTTAATAAATGACTAGTGGAAAGCTGATAGAAACCAATTTCAAATCAAAAGAGTTACATTTTCACTATTGCACTGACTTCCCCATTTGAATCGCTAATTTAGAAAAATTCACGTAGTTAAAAATTGTAAAATTAAACTAGAATACAAAATTTGTTTGTAAACATCAGGTAGCCAGTTCTACTAACATGGAATGGACTCTTGGTACTGCAGTACAGTATCTTGGTTATTTACAGCACTTGCCATACGATGGGCAATTGCAGGACGCATACAACATCAGTTCACAGTAAATGTGTTCAGAGAACTATCAAAGTCAGTGCAGTTTTTCTGTGCAATTTTCCAATTTCCCCGAATACCTTAAGTCAAATAATACTGTTACAGAGGCCAAGTGCAGATTGTTTTTTTTATATATATATGTATCTATCTCTCTCATAAGTGACGTATTATGTCTGCAGGACTTCTGTAAAGGTACTTCCAAATGGCATAGTAATGAACAGCAGCTGCTGTGGCCACAAATAAGTGCCAGATGGCATGGGCAAACGGAATGACTCCATCGCTCTTGAAGAACACCACACCCAGACAATAGATCAAGCCTCCCCAGGCAACCTCCTGAAGTCCATCGGTGTTGCTCTGTCAATTAACAAGGAAAGATTAGGGGTAGGGTGTGAAGGAAGGAAAAGGGTATTTCACATACAAAATACAACGTGCTTTCCGCCCCAGAAAAGAAAGCTGCCTGTCAGCTCAGAACATCTCAGGTATGACAGATAGACGAGTGAGAAAACCAGTGTATTTATATTACTCTTTGTGAAATATATAATGATATATTTATATAATATGTCTCAGTAGCACCGCAGAAGTAATAGCGGGATAACTCAAGAATTAAGAACAGGTTGATGCGTTGCTTCACGCTCATTGTGTGTAAGCGTGCGTTTACCGCAACTCCTACTAGTGGGATCAAGCATGTAGCAAGGTTTTGGTATAGCACAGTGTTCATATGGAACAGTTAAATACTGTAACTGGTGTTACCTTGTAGAGATGTCAGATTTATATTAGCAGCAGAGAGGGTTATTCAAAGTTATTTAAAATGTGCAACCATAAATAAAGAATAGTAAAAGTTTTGATGTGGACAAGATGGAGTAGGATGCTTTACAGATGCACCAAGAAACCTTTTTAAAAAAAAATACCAACTGCTGAGACATCAAGTATCCCAGATACAGTGCACCAGTTTCATACAGTTCAACTACTACTCAAATTTTCAGACTTCTCCTGCTTCACTGACAAAAAGAAGCCTCTAGCAGAGATAAAATCTTCTAGTTTTGTTGCCCCTAAGTAATTTTGAAAGGGGCAAGAGCCAATGTAGTTCCCCCATCTTGGTGCAGACCACAGAATCAATAGATTAGATTTTCCAGAGAGGTCTTACATACACCAAGAGAAAAGGACAACATGTTATCAGAAGTCCATCGCACCTTCCTAAATAAAAAGCTTCTTTCCCAATCTGTAAGTGATAAGTGAGCATCAAGTTAAGTTCATAAGTAGTAAAATCTAGAAACATTCCTTGACAGGCTAAGGTACTTCACATCTTTATCATTTTTACTCAAATGGAAGCAATTGAATAGTCACATCCAATATCCTTTCAGAAGTGAGGGTCTTCAGAAGTGAAGCTTGGAACCTAAGCTCTTTTTATCTAGACTCTGTGACCCAGATTCAACAAAACACGGTAGCATTTCATTGAACGTAAACTATAAACCCAAAATAACTGACTATATGTGGTTCTTCTGCAGAGAATGTTTACAAATATGGTGGACTAAAATTAACATCTTTTGAGAAGAAAGAGCTGCACTAGGACTTAAGCTAGTTATAAAACGAAAGTCTGTGTGTTTGTAATGTTAATAGTCACATTCCTTACCATGGATGTCACTACTAGAGCAGGAGAAAATCCCATCGCTAAATAGAAAAAGAGTTCAACGATCTTATACCTAAAAAGGAATGATTTTAGTAATTTAAGGAGGTGTACAAGAGGATGAACATTTCTTTCAACAGCAGAGAAAGTATTTTAAATTTTATGTTAGCATGGGCCCATTAAACTATTCCAAAAGCTTTCTATGTAGATAGATAACCAATGCTTTATGACAAAAATAAAGCTAGTATTTATCTCTGCATTGGACAGTTGCAAGCAATACCATCTCCAAATACTGCCCAGATGCACTCATTTGCATTAAGTACTAGCGGGAATAAAACATTGAGACAACTTGTATTTTCTTATTTGACAAGAATCTCAGTAGTTCACCTCCAAAACAAAAAAGTTGGGTCTTGCTCTGAGGATAAATAATGAAAGCAGGCTCAAGAATTCAAGTCTGAAACTCAAGAACTTGCATCTTAAAACCAAAACAAGCAGCTAGAAGGAGTCAATAGGCATCAGTACATAAACAGTAAAATGTTGCAGTATAATCTATACACAATGCTATGTAAATCAGGGGCACAAAAAATGGCATCATTCTAACTGGTTTCTCTTATCTTACCCACTCCCACCCCTGTTTTTTTGTAGCAAAAGTTAAAGTTGTAGAAGTGGATGTTTCCCTCCCACCCCTTTAAGGGAAGACAATAAAAGAGCCTAATGACGTTATGACAGGGTGAACACAATTATCTTCTGACAAGATGTAAGTGTGCACCATTCTCATTACGTATTTCCACTGTTTCGAAGCTCTTTCTTCAGTGTGTGAAAGGCTGGATAGGAACACTCAGAGAGCAAGAAAGACTCCACCTTTTAATTTCAGTTTAAAGTGAAATGCAAATAATAATTCTTACTTTTCATGGTAGAGAAATACATAAATGGTTCCTCCAGCAGCCATCAGCCAGATAAACCAACGCATGTGAGACGCTAGAGGTCCAAGCTCACGTAGATTTAACCTGGAGGTACAAAGATTTCAAAAGACAGAAGTAATGAATGAACGGACCACGCTGACAGAAGAATAGCGGGGCTTGACAAAAACAAATAAATACCCAGAACTGTAACTTCAGCATGATGGGAGAGAAGACACTTGGACATTCTAGGCACAGAGAGGCAGCAGGTGTGTTTGCACTGATATGAGGGAAGCACAAACTGTGGTATGCGGAAAATAAATAAATGACTTTACTGCTGTTTTCTAATATTACTTTCTGTGCAGCAAATCCCAGGAGATTACAGTACGTTGCATTTCACAATGCAGAATGTGGTCAATTGCATCTAAGAAGACACCCATATACATGTTTTTGGAAAGCCTCAATGATAAACTGTTTACATTGGAAAAAGCTTTAACGCTGAAGCTGCACTTCAGATTTCTTACCATGGTGCGTATGAGGCCGCAATAAAGACATAGATCATCATTCTGTCACACATGTGAAAGCAGTGCTCCATTGTCCTAGTATGAAAGAGAATAAGTCACCAAGACAGATTTTGAAAATATTTTTGTATCATCTCGGTATCCTGACACACTTTGGAATTACTTTGGGGAAAATACCATCAGCTCCAAAACCTCTTAAAATCATCTGGAAGACCATCCAGCTTCAGGAGGTCACAAGCGAGGCACACAGGAGATGAGCACTCCTCCATTCCTCTCCCCCTCTCCCCCTGCCCCCATCCTGCTCTCTGGCAAGGAGGCAGAAAGCTGTCATATCGGCTCTCCCTAAGAGCCCTTAGTGTGGCCAGCAGGTCGAGGGAGGTTCTCCTTCCCCTCTGCACTGCCCTAGTGAGGCCCCATCTGGAGTACTGGGTCCAGTTCTGGGCTCCCCAGTTCAAGAAAGATGAAGAGCTACTGGAGAGAGTCCAGCGGAGGGCTACAAGGATGGTGAGGGGACTGGAACATCTCTCCTACGAGGAGAGGCTGAGGGAGCTGGGCTTGTTCAGCCTGAAGAAGAGAAGGCTGCGAGGGGACCTAATATATACTTACAAATATCTGAAGAGTGGGTGTCAGGAGGATGGGGCCAAGCTCTTTTCAGTGGTGCCCAGCGACAGGACAAGGGGCAATGGGCACAAACTGTAGCAGAGGAAGTTCCATCTGAACATGAGGAAGAATTTCTGACCTCTGAGGGTGACGGAGCACTGGAACAGGCTGCCCAGGGAGGTTGTGGAGTCTCCTTCTCTGGAGATATTCAAGACCCACCTGGACAAGGTCCTCTACAGCCTACTGTAGGTGACTCTGCTTCAGCAGGAGGGTTGGACTAGATGACCCACAGAGGTCCCTTCCAACCCCTACCATTCTGTGATTCTGTGTAATCCAGAAACTAACCGCTACTATTCAGTGACTACTGGTTAAATCTAGTTTATGGCCCAGAATTAAACAGGAGTCATAATGGGATCAAAAAATAAAATAAGAATAAAAAAATCTCACAACTTGGTTTTGCTATTGCTGCCTTGCTACCAAGGAGGCTTTCTGCTTGTTAGCTGCGTTATCGTATTATAATTCTCTTGGCAAAATCTCTGTTCCCCAAAGTATTTGAGCATGCCATAGTCCTAGACAGCATTCTCATTTCTGCAACGGCATGGTATCTGCCATGCACTTAGATTATGTTTTTCTCATGCAATTTCTGTATTAAGACCTACTGGGGCCTAGAAAAACACATATTTTCCTCACAAAAAGGCAGCAGACATTAAAGTTTGTTTCTATATGAGCTTGGCTCGCTATTTCTTCCAACAGAATGAAAGGTGGGGTTTTTGTGACTTGGTACAAGGTACTGCTCCAGCCTTCTGTAAAATCATGGTTTTGACCATTTGAGAAACACAATGGAAAAACATCACAGAACATGAAAATAAAACACCTTATACAAGAGCTATAGTGATACCTTAGGTGACTCTTTTTCCAAGAAACAATATGAAATACTGTGGAGACAATGAAGAGCGCGCAGAGCCCCATGCCGTACATCCACGCTGTTATCTTTTCCCATCGATCATCGGAAAGCCGGTGGAGAAGGGCACTCCCCACAATCGCAGGGACAATGAGGAACTAAGAAAACAAAAGGCTGTTGTTAAATCTTTCCTCGCAGCCAGCCCCAGCTGTACCACCCACAGCACAGCAACAGCAGGGCAGATAACACCGCAGTATGCCATATAAGCCCGCATGTACAACATCTGACAGCATGCTCCTAACCGGAGCAAGTTTTTCTTTTAGTTGTATGTTGATATACCAGCATCAAGGCTTTGGCAATGTCTCAGACATCTAGATTATACCCATTTGTGACAAATTTCTCCTCACGGGGTGTTCAGCTAGGTTACTAGCTTCTCTAGCCGTGACACAACATCAGAGAAACAAAAGAATTTGCTAAGCCTTAGTAGTGTTTTTATTTCCACATTCTGCTTTATATTCTAAAAGAAGTTTTTGGTCTTACTCTAGGCTTGGACCTAAACCACCTCTTGTGCACAGAGGCTGAGCACAGGACAGACCAAAAGAAACTTCAATTCTACATGAAAAACTTCAGCATTTAGAAGTATGCAGTTAAGTAGAAGATAATTAAGCAAAGGCTTTGCAGAACTTGGGTTTTAGATATCGTAAATAAATCAGCTGCAAACTTCTTTTATGAATAGATTCTTCATCCACAAAGATGATGTTCTTTTCATGCAGTGTATCCAAGTCTGTTTTCCTTACCACCTGCCTCTCAAGCAGCTTTAATTCACGTCTTCCAAAACAACCACTGTTAGAACACCATGATGGAATTAGCATGCTCGCATGAAGGATCTAAGAAGTGGGCTGCAGGCTTCATATACATTTAAAACTACACTCCTTTCCAGAATAAATTACATCATGTAGCTTTGTCTCATTCAGAAAAAAACAAAGCGGGGGGAGGAGCACATGCCACAAGTATTTAAAGAAAAGAACCTGCTGGCTCAGACGTTTCTGCCTGTCTCCTTCCACTATGAAGGTGTATCTTTGTCAGCCTTCTAAGTTAGGCGCACAAGCTCCCTTCCAGCCCCGCTGGCGTGTCTTACGATGTTAATTTGTCCACTTGAATTGTAAATAAGCTGCATAGGTTAAATTCTTCGTAGTTTCACCTAAGTCTCACATGGTAAACAATCAAGCTAGGAACAAGCAATGTTGAAACAAATCTGGCACCTCTGCTTTGCATTACAAGTTCGACAGCTCAGAGTGCGAAGTTCTGGTCTGGCCTGCGCTGTCTCTGTCCTCCAGCTGCGTACAGACTAGGAGAAACTGAGGCTCCGATCACAGCTCCAGGGCAGAACACGCAAAGTATACCGAATGAATCTGAGAAGTAGTTAGTTAATCCAAAGAGTTAAAAAAAAAAAAATAAAAAGGTGGCTTTTACTTCTGGCTTTTGAAGTATGCCAACTGTAGCTTCATTACTATTATATTTCCTTCCTTTTCGCAAAATTTAGTACATTTACTCTGAAAGCTGTAGAGCCGTGGAAATGAAAAGCATGGCATTCCTACAGCCACAGCATTTGGACCAGAGGTGAAAACACTTTCCGAGTTTTGGAATGAGACTATGGAAGTTGACCTTATGCACTCTAAGGCCAAAATAGTCTGCCAGCCTGACTTCTCATTTATCACAAACCATAAATTTCCACAAACATATCCTGGACAGCCCCCAGATTCAAGAGAGGTTAAAGTGTTTCACTCCTCAGGAGATTAGTCCCTCCTGTTTTCCATGCACGGCATACAGTTTCAAGTGCGGCTGAAGCCCTTGCAACAGCAAGGAACTGATTAAATGTGGCAGTTGTTTAATTTAGTTCTTGCAGGAGGCAGGAAGATGCTAAACTCCAGAAATAGCTGTTTAGCTGTGTTTCTTCAAGTTGTGCAGTCATGCTGTATCCATCAGTTTCCTCCCCAATATCAAGTGCAAATTTAAATTTTAACTATACTTGACAGAGAACTAAAAGTTTGCAGAGAGATTATGTACGTGCAAGAGTCATGAACACAAGTAACTGGATAAAATAGCAATTCCCTACTAACTCCCTGGCAAAAGTCTGCGTGTGAGCTGCTCAGATTCTGCCTGGAGCACCGACTGACCGCATTTTATAGGCATGAAGACCTCTTTGGAAACCAGTCTGGATATTACACAGAACAACCTGCCTTTCTTACACAGGTATCCCAGCTTTTTACTAGTCTACTAAAATAAATATTTCACAAGTTAAGCCATGGTGTGTAATGCTCAATTGGTCCAACAGAGTTTGCTGCCAATCATTTTTCTAGCAATTATTGTATATAAATTTACAGAGTTAAAACAAATAAGAAGTTCTCTTATCACCTCTTTCTTTGCACCTTCAGAATGAAGAATACACTACAAATGAGTACATGGATGAAGAGCTGAATTAATCTATTTTCTGCCTTGTCCTGGCTCTGAGGAACGATTCTGCTTCTCACAGGGAACAGCACTATACTAACATGAGAAGGATTTGTTGTTTTTTCCAAGTATTCTATTTGGAAACACTTTCCCTCTGTGCCTGATAGGCATCATGGGAACTGTTAGACTAAACAAGAGATGGTTTATTACTCTTTTTCTGACCAAAAATAGCTAGATTGAAGACAAAATCCAGAAACGATACCCTGCTGTTCCAGCCAACTGGATAAGAGGTCTTTAGACACTAATGCCATACCAGACAACGTATGATATGATGGACTTCATTGTATCTAACATTCATCTTACAAAAGAAATATAACAATTTGAAAACATCTCTAGCACAAGAATTGCATTTTAATCACCGGAACAGAGAAGCAATCAATCGGTCCTTTAATAGAAGGGGTATTTACAAAAAAAATAGTCAAAGAATCAGAACTAATAGCATGAGCGTGATTGTGCTGTGTCATGTTACAGCAATGACACAGCATTTCCAAGTTGCCAGCATTCCTAGTAATAAAACTAGCCACAAACTAGTCACAAAAAGCTTTGCTTATTTCATCAGGAAGTGCAACTCTTCCAAATCAATATCGCCAAATCCACCAACTTAATGTACTATGAACAAAACCAGAACTGTGATGCTCCAATTTGCTAATTTTAGCACCTTGATTTATACTTGCTAAATCAGAAATAGGGCTGGAAGAGAGAGCTACAGAACAAGAGAAGAGGCAATAGTTTCACTAAGTTTTCTAGAGAAATGCCAGAACAAAATGAGAGCATGAAGTTACAACCCCCTTTGCAATAAGAAGGAAGACAAAGGATGTATTTATTTACAGCTATAGGTGGGAATCTTTAAGAGGAGACTTGGGCACAACGCCCACGTGATGTATTTTGGGAAACCAGCTACCACAACCCCTACTGTCACGAACAGCAGCCACTGCAAAAAGCGTTAAGGCACAAAGAAAGACGCTGACACAGTAAGCTGTAAACCCAACCAGGCATCCTTCAGGGAAATTAAACTCTCTGGTTACTAACTTACGCATCTGATACCTTCCCTCTGTTCAGGGTTGCTAAGGACACTGGCACGTTGGTCAGTATTTTACCTGCATTCTTTCCATATTTCTGTAGACAATCTTTCCCATAAAGAGGTTTAAAAATCTGTTCAAAAACTTTGCTTTTGTATGTAACATTCATGGCAAATTATGTTATTTTCTTTGCTCGCAAGGCTATGCACGTCATGTAGTCAGCAACAATGACCCTGGATGCACAAGCCACTGCGTGGTGTTACTGTTGCGATCTCATGTGCCTTTCATTGCGAGGGAAACACTAACAACATGAAGACAGTCCCTACATTTCCTCTTCGGGAGGCAAGGCAATGGAAAGATCAGCAATGAAGCCAAATTCACACACAACACTTAGAGGGAACCATGAAGGGCTGTGTCCATCTCAAGCTGCCTGCGCCAGGAGTGCAGCCCTGAGGCCAAGCACAGAGTCCCCCTGTTCATCATCTTCTCTCCTCAAACAAGGAGACGAGCATCGTGGAGCAGGAAGCCTACTGGCAACCAGGGCTGCGTGATACATAGAGAGCAGAGAAACTGCTAATATCAGTCACGTAGAATGGAGACATTTTCATCGTAAGAGCCCTTCTGAAATTTTGATGATCCCTTTTTCCATGCTCAGATGGCCTGGCAAATGCTCCAAGCCTCATTTTTGAAATATTTACACTTCTTTCTTCATTTTTCCATGCCTACACAACCCAAGACTGAAATAGCGAGACTATAACTTATTTTAAGAATAGTTCCTGCTTTTAAGGCAATTGCAAGAAACTTTCAGAGCAGTATAAGGCAAGCTGTGCCTAAATTCTGAGGTTTTAATACAACAGAGCATATCTTCTGTCTCATAAACCTTACATACACTAGAACATTGCACAATGAAAGAGCCACCCCACCCCCCTTAGATTTAGCTTACAACTCAAATTCTTATGTCTCCTGCTTCTCTCACACACTGTGTCCCTCCTGTTCTTCGAAACAGAAAGCAGTCCTTTCTGTCTCTGTATTCAACTGCTCAGCTGCCCTTCCTGCTTCCTGGTGTCTAGAGACAAGCCAGCGCTTCCCGATTTTATACAGCCTTACCAGTCAGAAATTGGAAGATAACTTACTATCCAACACAAAGCTACCTTTTAAGTATTATAACAAAAAACTATGCATGGGATTCTGTACCGCCATCTATTGTAGTTGTTCATGTGTGGGTTTGCTTGGGTTTTGTTTGTTTGTTTGCTTTTAAGCAGCTGCCTAAACTGACTAATGTGTATTTTTAAGTCAAAAACCAGACAGATACCTACTGAAGCAGTACCACCAGGCTCGTAAAATACAAGTTGACTACTTTTTGAATTATGAATAAAGCTTTGGAAAAAAAATATATGGAGAACCAGCACTAAACTCTGTTTTGCAGAAATTACATCAATGTCTAATCGAAAACTCAGACTGTAATCTAGTGGCAAAGACTCAGCCACTTGACGGTCTAACATTTAGTAAAACGGTCTGTAACATAGAGCAGAAGCAAGCAACCCTCTCAGCTTCTTCTGTATAATCCACTGTGCTTTCCCAGATTAGATTGCCATTTCAAGGCTTCAAATTTTAATCAAAAGTTATTCGTTGCATACAATTTTATTTAAGGAGTAACAATCCCTCCTTTATACTACACTTTATTTTCTTCCAAAGAGTATGTTAACATTGCCTATCCCCAAGCTGTTAACAGTTCATGGTAGGTTTCAGCACATAGCTTGACTGTTCAGAAAGTAATTAGAGAGCTTTGCCAGAAACTGTAGCATACCAGAAAATCCCGATATGACATCTTGGCCGTAACCTACTGCCAATAGGCAGGAATACAACATGCCTGTTTTTCAACTGGATGAAGGCTAGAATTGCTAAGGAGTATAGCAACTTCTGCCAGGTACTTTGAAATCAAACTTTTTGGCCAGAGTAAACAAGATTTGTACAAGGATTATGAGATAAACTTCATATTTGTGCTAACAGAATATTGCTTCATTCTCTAGGCAAATAAGCATGTATTTACATAATGCCATGCATGAGATCCTTGGCTTAAAAACACATAAGCTTCAGTCAGCTCTTCTATATGTAAACCAAGGTGGTTCTGTTTTTACCAGCACCACAGAACTGCATGTTGTTTTTTTATAAAATACACAAAGGATCCTTAAGAACAGAGCTCTTTCTGAACTGAAGAGTCTCGTGCAGTACCTTGAGCATTTGTTTCTGTAGCTCACTCAGACACGCTGCAGATAAGAGACCAAGGACAAAGTCAAACATACTTCAGATGTTTGGAGTTAAACAAGGGATGGAGGAGAAGCACAAGCTGCTTTTATAAAAGGGCAAATGCTATCTTAAAAAAATAAACACACACTTTTAAGTCCTTTTCAAAGTTCCAGACAGCAAATTAAACTTCCCAATTACTAAAAAAACAAACAAAAAAAAAATAAAAGAGGGGATGGCACTTTCATTTTGTGTATATCATATATTCAAGTCTAACTTGGGTCCATACATCGTGAGAATAAGGACAGACTAGGATTTGTAGTAGGGCTGTCAGCATTATTAGTGTCTCTTTCAAAATAGGAGATTTCTCGAAGAATCAATTCATAAATATTAAGTATCAGAACTAAGCCATTCTAGCTCTTCTAGCTAACACCCACATGACAGTCTAATGAAGCCTTCCACTTCTAACATGGATAAATCTTTCATATACTTGCAGTATACAATTCACACAATACTACATGAGCACAGTACTGGGAAATCTGCCTTGCAAGACTAGCTAGTATACACCTATATTCACTTCACCATAGTCATCCTTTGACTGGGACAGAGGAAAAACATCTAAAGACATGTAACTCACTTTGGTGAAAAAGAATCTTATGAAGCATGTGGAGACCCTAGAGATTCAGAACAGGGACTAGTGATTACCAGCCATCTCATTAACATTACGTTTTCTGGACTGTTCTAGCTGAAGCTTACAGAACAAAACCAGAGAGGCCATAAATATGAATACACTCGGGTAAAGGTAAGCATTTAGCTATCCAAACACACAAAAATTTACCACAACATCTTGTTTAAAAAAAAACAAAAGGAAGTGTACTTACTGCATGTGTGTAACAGTTAGCAGCATGTTCATAGCAAGTGGGTTTGTAGCGGCTGTTTGCTGGAGCTGGGTGGTTCATGAACCTGTTGAACAATTAAGAAGCATTTTTAGGAAAGTTAATAAACCATCTCCCTAGAGTGTCATGAAGGAAAACCTCCAACCTAGCAGTGTTAAATTATGAGTTACTTGTTAAAAGTAACTTTTTTAAAAATTGTAAGTTCTTTTAAATTTATTTAAGATATGTTTCTGTTATCTGACTACCTGTCACAGTGGATGGTTATCTTTAATCAAGACTCTGCATATAGAAGTCAGACTCCCTCTTTTTTGACAGCTTGGTCCGATGAAGAATGAACTATTTCCTATCTAAATTACATAATAGGAACTCAGATTTCTCTTGAAGTACAGACTTCATCATTGCTTCTTTTAAGAAGTTCTTGAAACTACAACACCTTGGAATAAACCAACTTGGACATTGCCTTTCCAATTCCTACAGCAACCGATATTGGTGTTTGGAGTGTTAGATGGTTGGGATTTCAGTTTGAGGCTAATCCTATCTTCTGCCTGTAACTAAGACCCAAGCTACACAGGGATGAAAGGAGACTAAGAGTTAACTCTGCAGAGGAAAAATTTCCATACACATTCCACCATACATTTACCATACACATTCCACCTTTTTCTCGAAGAATTTTCAAACATTCCCTAACAAACAAATGGTCACATCAAACACAGCCTACGCAAATCAAACCAAGTATGACGAAACTTGAGAAAGTTTTGGAAGAACTTGCCAATACAAACGTTGCATCTAACTATTCTAAAAAACCCAAACACTTGAGTTGTTTCCGTGAAGCTACACAATTTAAATCTGTGTACAGAAACCTCTAAAAGACGGTGCACGTTTATACTCAACCAGACAGTGCAATCAAAGCTATGCACTGCTCCAGCTACAGTGCTCTGTACATTATCCCAGCACAGCCTACTATCATACAGAAGTGATTATCTTGCACTAAGAAATTCCAGTTTACTCCAGACTATTATAAAACTCTGCACTGACAATTAGTCAGGTATCCAACAAGCCAGGAACAGTTTCACAACAAATACAGAACATGCCTGTATGCTCAGAACTGAGAGCAGCTTTGTTAGCTAGATTTATATAAAGAGCCTGTTAGACAAACTTTGGTCCTCCCCCATGTCCCTCCTGGTTTAAGTCAAAACCAGTCCTATTCTTATGGCATCTATAAGATACTGGCTGATCTCAAACTGGGGAAAAAACAACCAACCAACCAACCAAACCCAGCCAGAATCTCAGAGTTTGAGTAAGCAGTTCCCGATTTCTGGGATATAAGACACTTGGTTTACAAATTACTCAATAAATCAGTCAAGAAAACAGTTTGTTTTTTTCTAAGCTGATACCCAAAAATTTAACAGCATTGATAAAACAACACAGTGTGATGATCACTCTCCCAGTTGCGGCAATTTCAAAAACCAGTTTCAACTGTTACTAATACAAAGGATAAGAAAAATGTAAATTTCGATAACATTTGCCAAGTATAAATGGTTGTTACCAAATGAGTAATTCCACAGCAGTTAATATATCGTTTAAAAATGGCAATTCTTTTGTCAGTGACAAATGCCACCTTGCTCTTGTCTCCAAGACTATGACGACATTGTGGTCATAGACATAGGCTCACAGAATGTTTGGAGAATTATTTTGTTGCCCAGTGTGTACAGGTCTTCAGCAGCTGCTGAAGACCATCTCAGCACCCTCTAAAGACGGAACATTCAGTTTACTCAGTTCTGCTTCCAAGTTAGGAAAACATTTAAAAATAAGAGCATCTGTTGGCTCAGCTGAGTGATCGGGATTAGGCTGCCCTTGCCCAACTCCATGAACGCAAAGTCACAAGAAACCTTTCACTGATTACATCTAGAATATTATTATATTTCTCCAAAGGCCACAGTGGTACCTTGGAAGTCTCACAAGAAGTAAGAAATAAAACAAAACTAAAGAAACCAAAGGAATAAGATCATTCTCAGTATTAGCTTTTTAATTTCTATTGTTCCAAATTTCTATATGAGGTATTACCATAATCTAAAAATCTATAAATAATTTAAGGTAGCCTGATAATGGGACCTTCTATTATCCATTGGAGGATTATTTTAAATTTTTTTTCATTTATATTTATTTAGTAGAAAAGATACTAGACATGACTAAAGCAGTCACAACAGAGCCTCGGGTAATGTCAGATTTCAGACAGAATTGTGAAAAAACACTTCAGAAAAGCCCATTTATTAGGACCTCTTATTCTCACTAATTTAAAGACAGTGTTGTTAGCAGTAAAACAGAACATAAAGACATTAACAAAGGTATCCTTTATCTGCTTTCTGCACAAAGGGTTGGGTTTTTTTTCCTCCTTTGTTTGTGCCAGCACAGGAATGATGCAAATATTCCTTTATCTGTGTGGTAACTTTAGGTTGGCAAAACAGACAAACATCACTTTTCAGAAAACTTTGCACTTACAAAACATTTCAAGCTTTTTTTTTTTTAATATATACTTAATTTCTGATTTTTAATTTAAAACAACAATAAAAATGGCTAGTAACATGGCTATTGAACAGCAGGCTTTACTGGACTCTCACAACAGCTTTACCCATCCCCTTCACCTGCGTGTTTATACTCATAGTACCACCACCCGGGTGTCTTGGCAGGAGAGGAGGAGTGAGACTTCACCTCTACCTGAAAGAAAAGGATCTCAAAACACCCCAGTACAGAACGGTGCTGTACCTGTGACACACCTGCACCTCTCCTTTCCGCCAGCTACCTCCGCAACAGGCCGCAAGACCCGGGCCGCAAATGCTGGAGCACATTCGCTCAGGCTACTACTCACAGATAACATTTTCAGTGAAGCAAAGCTTCAGTTATTTCCCCGTGCCCTTCCATAATACTGTTTATAAACATTATCAAGAACAACTTTGGAGGAAGGATCAGTGGTTGTACGGGGCAGTAACTCCAGCCAATGCTTCTCTTCAGTTTGTTTCATTTCCAGTCTCACAGTTCATGTTTAATGCCTTAAGAAACAGACCTGAAGTTTCAACACAGCTGCTTTGTGGTACTGCACTGAAGTACTCATCAAAACCAGGACAAATTATTTTGACACATACTATTTAAAAAGCCAGTCATATACTCCTGTAGTTATCTATACTTATGGCATTGCAATATGAAGGCATTAAGAATATGGCTGCAGATTTATTTAAAATCTAGAGGCAAAAATTGTTCTGTTCTTTCTTAAAGATAAATAAATAAAAGCCACACCACCACCGGATGCTTTTTATTTTCTGCCACATGAATACTACAACACAGGGACACTGTTCTTCCTCCTACCCACAGTTCAGGTTTGCCTCTTCCGAAGAAGATAATTGTGAGGAATATAATCTCACCTTCCTAAAAGCAGAAACTTGATATACAGCATCCAGATGCTGTTCACTCCTAAATAAAGGCTCTCTACAACACAGCCATTAAGGTTATTATCAAACGCAGGACAGTCTGATAAGGTCCCACTGAACTGGGCTACAATTTACAGGAAACATCTTTAAGTGAAGCCTTTTGGTTCTCTAACAAATCTCTAATGCATCCTTCAATAGGAGCTCTAGTGAAATCGGAGTCATTTATCCAGGGGATATGCAGCATTATCTCACAAGAAAGCATAAATACTTCTCCACTGAAGATACTGACAATTCAAGATTTCTAATACAAAATATTAACTCCTTCAGTATCGGAATGCGAAACTTCTGAAATGATCAGACTGGTAACTACTTGCAGCCAGCCATGAGGGCAGAATGCTTTTGCACTGAACTGAGTTACGAGTTCATTTTCAGAATTTAAATGCATTCTTACAGCTCAAGAACTACCTGAGGCCAAGAAGTCCAAGCTTTACAGTTTCACAGCACATAACCAACCTTCTCTGATGAGCACATGCCCGATGTAAGCGGAAAAGGGGTATCAAGAGAGACGTATGACAATCCAACACAAGAGAGAAGAAACTCCTGCCCCTCCCTTTACACTACTTCAACTTTGATCTTGAAACACTTCAAATATTTCAAGTGTTAAACATACGGGCTAATCCATTCTTTGTGAGAGACCCCTGGTCTCCAGTCTCTGTTCATGTCCAAGGAGTAGATGCTGTACATTTCACAGCAATTCCAGAACTAAGAGATCACAGTATTTAAGAAAGAAAGGAGGAGGAAAACCTGAGGGTTCTTAGTGCTCTGTCTTTGCATGCAAACCCAACTTAGAAAAAAGAATGATAAAATCCCCAAACTGTTGCACATATTTGTACAGCGTTTGTCTGGTACTGCAGCAAGCCTATACACAAAACTGCACCTTTCAAACCCTGCCTTACGCTCAATTCCCGTCTGCTGAATGAATTATTCTTTGAAGCATGAAGGAAACTGTCAGTAAAAACACCAAGCACTGATAACACCCTCAAAGATCTGGATTATTTTAGTCTTTTCAGGAAGTACATTTCCTTTACACAGCTCAAATGGCCTCATACTTCCTTTCACTAGCCCAAAAGCACATTACCCATTTTCGTATCTTTTTTTTTTTTCTTGTGCTTTCCAGCAGCAGGAGAAGCCATTTAGACCTAATAAGCAACAAACAACAGCAAATGAGAAAATTCAACCAGGTGGGGATAACTACAAAACCAGCCACAGCATACATCAGATGCGGTTACATTTTTAGATAGAAGAAATTTTTATGTTTCCTAGGCCTTTTGCTTTTGAAAGGGGGGGGGGAGAACCACAAGCAGGTCAAAATAGATCAGCACTACATTTTCATGATGACCGCATAGGTAAGATATTGAAGAGAAATGAATGGGTTTATAAAAAGCTTGCTTTCTTTGATCAAATTGGCAGATATTTCCTCTTTACAAATTCAGTCCATTCAGTTCAAAATAGAGCCATGTTCCTCTGGACTAGGCATGTTCCTTCCTCAGTTAGGAAACATCTAATTGCAGTTTGTAAATGTTCACATTCTTGGCTATGGCTGAACATCTGAGTCACAGAAATAATTCAGATCAGTACACAAGCAGACCACTTCTTCGGAAATACCAGTGAAATCACATGCTGTGTGGAGGTTTGTGTACTTACAGCAAGATACTAGAGATAAAATGAAACTTGCAATACTCTGAGAATCCATCAACAATTGTGGTGTCACACATAGATCAGGACATGGAAAAAAGCGTCTGTGCATCCTACTGACCTCCCAGAAGACGCCTCAACCTCCTGGCAAGTATGAAAGGCAAAATTTCCAGGGAGGAGTGGGGAGCACAGCGAAGCCCCATCAGGTGCTGCAGCCTGTCTGAGCGCAGGGTCAGCGCATCAGCCAGCCCAACCGCGTGGGCTGGGACAGAAACCAGGTCTGACCACGCTCCTATTGCTCTCTCTTCCAATTTTTTTTCTCTTTTAATACTCGGGCTTTGATTTCTTGAGCAAGTTGGCGAAAGGAGAGTGGGGCAGCCCTACGGCGGTGTCCTCGCCGAGGGAAACCATCGCAGAAACGGGTCTGATCTGGGAAGAGCAGACTGTCACTCAGCAACCACCGGCCCTGCGTCTGGACTTGGGGCCATGGGGCACCTGCAGCCCCCGCACACCCACGCTTACCCGAGACCCCCGACCGACGCCCCGCGAACACGGGCACGCTCCCCAGGCGCCCCGAGAGACCCCGGCAAAGGGGGATGGGGGAGGCAGGCGGGGGGGCCGGGGCAGCCCAGCCCGGCTCGGCAGCCACAGGTCGGGCTCCGCAGGAGACACTGCCGGGGCCGTGACACACGGCCGGATGCGTGAACCTTCACCCATTTAAAGAAGCAGAGGAAGAAATAAAATAAATAAACAAAGGACATGCCGAGCCCCCCCCCCCCCCCCCCCCCCCCCAGCGGGACGGCGTGGCTCTCCCCGCCCGGCACCGGCGATGCCGCGGGCCCTGGGCCCCGGGGGCGGCGAGCGGCGCCTCAGCAGCGCGGCCGGGCGGGGAGAGGCGAAATCGGGCGGGAGGAGGAGGAGGAAATCTCGGCTATCCCCGGCCCAGCGCTCACAGGACCCCGCGCTCCGCCGCCCCCGCCCGGGACCCCAGCCCCAGCGCGCCCGCCCGGCCGCGAGAGGAACGCGGGGGGCGGCCGGGGGGTCCCGACCCTCAGGGCGACCGGGGGAGCGGCGCGAAGGAAAGGGGGTGTGTGGGGGGTGTCCCCGCCGGGGGACGGGGCGTCCTCACCTCCTGAACCTCTCCTGGAGCCGCCGCATGGGGCAGGGCGGCGGGCGGGGGGTCGGGACGGGAGGCTGCGGGCGGCTCCTGAGGCGGCGAGGGCCGGAGTCCGGGCCCTCATTGGCGTACGAGCCGCCGCGGCCCGTCCGTCCGCCCGTCCGTGAGGCGCGGGAGCCGAGCGGGCGGCTGCGGGCGGCCGCTTTAACCGGCCTCGCGGCTCCGCTCAGCCCGCCCGGCCCGCGCTTCCCCCCGCCCCGGCCCGCCCCGGCCCGCCCCCGAGCAATGGCGGGAGGGCGCGGGCGATGGCGGCGGCGGGGGTGGCCTGGAGCGGGGAGGCCGCGGCTGCCGGCGGAGGGCGGCCCCCTCTGCCCCGGGAGATGGGGCTCGGGCGGGCCCGGGCCGAGCCGGGTTTCCAGGGTCGGGCTGGGGAGCAGCGGCAGCAGCGGAGCAGCGGGAGCAATGCCGGGGGATGCGGGCTCCCCCAGGCCGGGGCTGCAGCTCGTCCCCCGCAGCCCTGGGACGGGCGGCCGCGGCTGGACGGCCCCGAGGGACTGGAGAGAGTGGCTGAGCTGCCATCGTCCCGACGCGTCCACCCGGAGAAGCAGACACGGCTCGACCATGGCGAGGCGCCCGGTTTTTAAGCCCCGGGAGCTGCAGGAGCCCTCGCCCAGGGGACGTGGCGGGGGCTGAGCGAGCCACGGGCCCTGGCCCGGCGCAGGGTGGGCTGCCCAGCGTGGCACCGGAGCGGGCAACGCGCTCCTCCGGCAACGCCGGGGCTCTGCCGCCGCAGAAAGCTGCGCGCGGAATCATTTACTCTGCTCTAAATCAAGGTTGCGGTGGCTTGCGATAACCTGGCTAGCTATCTTCCCAGTTCCCCCAGCTGTAAGCCACAATCTTATCTGCGCTAACCAAACTTTTCCAAGCAAGGGTTATTTTACGCGAGTGAAGAGATTGTCAAGCATTTTTCTGTAAGATGAACGTGGGGTTGCCTTGTACGCTACAAATCATGGCATGAATTAGGAGAATCTTGAGATCGATTCAAGCTTCTGTTTTCTAATCTAAGATCTTCTTTACAATGGGATTTTGAACAGTTCCAGCCCTCAACAAAAGCAATTAGTATAGGCACACCAAAGCAAACCGCGGGTTGAGACAAGCTCTGTCCAGCATCAGCATCTTGCATGGTAGGACTGAGGCAGATGGGATCTGCTGCCTGCTGTGCCTTACAAGCCACCTCCCCAGCTGACCGTGCCACCTCCACCACGGCAGCAGAAGGAAGCGCGGGTGTCATGGCTTGGCTGGCAGTCGGGCTAAATCTGGCTTTTCATGGCCCTCAGTCCCTTTTACTAACTCTCCTCCGTGCTGGGAGTGAGCAAACAGCGAGGTGGTACCAGCTCTGTAAAGTGCCGCAGCAGGATTTGCTTGCCCCGCAGTTTCTCTAGTTTTGGGGTGGAATAAGCTCTTCTGGTACAAATTGCAGGTTTTGGTCTCCAGCAGGGGCTTGCTGCAAGGATGGCTGGGGCTGGGCCAGAGGACCACTGCAGGCAGTCGGTTGCTCAGCTTTGCTGTAAGGGGAGGGCAGAGCTTCTTGCTGGAAAGGAGAGCTCCTGAAATGCAGAGCCAAGCTAGTTTCCCGAGAAATACTTCCATTAATCTCAGTGAGGTATCACTGTTAATAGGTTGGTACAATCTGTCATCCGATTTAGCAGTGTCACTGCTAATAAAGTTTCATATTGCTTATGTTATCTGTTAATCCAAACGGAAAAAAGTTTGAGGACACCGCTGAAGAGCCCAGGCAGGCACACGTGGCTGCATTTGAACAGCTGAAGCTTCACTGGTATCCCAACAGCATGGCTTTGTTTGGAGGTAGGACTTGTGGTAGCGCATCTACCTTCCTGCTCAATACCACGCGCCCCTCCTTGCATTCCTCTGCCCCAATAATTCGCTCTTTCAGGCTGTAAAGGTGTTCAGGAATGTGTGACATTATGGACACCATGACTGGAAGGCTGGCTGCTTTGTGCTTCTGGTAAAAAAGCTGGCCTGACTGACTCCCGTAAAATGAATCTGCTGAGACCTTCAAAGGTGCCCACAGAGGTGCTGCATTTTGTCTCCATCTTCTCTCGCCCCCTCTGCTCCTCTTCAGCTGTTTTTCTGTCTCTTCCCGAACAACTCTCATTTTCATTTCCTTCCCTGCCGCCTCTGACATTTAATATAGACTCTACCGGCAGATGTGTCACAGACAGTTTTTCTCCTCACAGTTTTCAAAGCCTGTTTTTCCACCTTTGTTCTGTCGTCACAGATCTCACAAATTGTGAGATCTGTAAAACAACAATTGGTGTAGCTTCCTGTTGCTGGAGCAAAGATTTACAGATTCAAGATCAAGTTTGAAAAATGTCACTGTTTCAAACTTTTTTATTTTGAATGACAACGAGAACATTCAGATCATGAAGCTTGACCGAGAGGCGCCAGGTTAAGAAGACCACCAACCGTCGTGACAGCGGTGATGAGACTGGAAGATTTTGAAACCGAACGTCTGTGTCTCTTAAGGACACCACTAAACTACTCAGCACAGATATAGTTACAGTGGTCCTGACCAATCACATGTTTTTAGTACCAGTGACTCTTGTTGAACTCATCTCTGTAATTGCTTTTTATGATCTAATGAATCAGAATGCCTTAAAAAAATAATCACAACAAAAGAAACCCCTTATTATGGACCAAGTAACCATTAAGTCTAAATCCTAAAAACTGGCATTAAGCATTGGCATTAAGCGTACAAAATTAAGGAAGTAAAAACCTTATTAGTTTGATTACTCTTATTTCAAAGTCTGAAAGAAGAAAACCTTCAACTATCCAATGTCCATTTGATTATTCTTAAGACTAGAAATATGTCATAGTGAGCTCAGCCAGAAACGTGTTTTAACAGATGAGTCAGGGTTGCAAGAAGATGGAAGAACTTTCCCGACTGAATGCATCCCTGCTGTGGGGCACCGTCACGTAGTGCAGTTGGAAGAAGGAGCAATGTATTGAAAATGAACAGCCAAGGGCTCGTTAATAAGAAATTGAACCTACCATTTTTTAATTGGGCAAAGAGAATTTAGTTCTGATCAGGGCTGTGAGGTATTTGTAAAATGGATTGTCCAAAGTGAAATAGGCAATCCCAGTCTGACACCTAATAGACACCCATTTGACACCTAATAGAAGGTGTTTGAGTAGCAAATCTCTTGCTAATTGCAATTCTTGACAGTCTCAGCAGTGAAGTCAATGAGTGTGTGAGCTATGTGGTTTGCCCTTAGTATTTCTAGGTCAAATTTTACCCATGCAGAATCTCCTGCCGGTCCTTCGTGGGCACTATCCACTTGTCTAGGAATGGAGGAGTTTGTACTCCTGGAATATTTATGAGCATTAAACAGACACATACAGGCATACGTAATTTCTGAATCAGTCATCAAATGGTTTTATAGGATTATGCAAATAGGGACACAAAAGTGGGGTCTGTAGTTTTCACTGCATTGCAAAATTGTCTGGGGTTGCACAAATCTGTCACACGAATAGGCAGGACTTGCTGAAAGCTTCCTTTTCCCCACCCAAGATGAAGATTTAAGTGCCACCTGAGATGTCAGTGCTGAATGGAATTCTATCAGGAGGCTACATTAGTAAAACTAAACATCTCCCACAAAAGCTGAGTTTCTTCTATCCGTTTAGGCACATACAAGCTCTTATTATAAGCCTGCACAAGAACGCATTTCCTGATGTGTTAAACAGATAACAGAGACGCAAACACTCGCAAGCAGCCCCGCGGTTGCCCAAGCGGATGTAGCGGTGACAAGCCATTGCCAACATTCCCAGGTACTCACTTTGCAGGGTGGGCAGTGGTGACAGGCTGGCTCTGGAGGCAGCAGCCAGCGTGCTGCGGCTCGGGAAGGTCTCAGCCAATTTCATGGAGCAGCACGGGGCCCTTCATGAGGCACGGAAACGAGTTTGACAGGTGAAACTCCTCTCCACTCCCAGTCTACACCAGAGAATAAATCAGGCTTTTCTGGTAAATAAGGGCAGAGAAAAATACCCTTCTGTCTTCTTGTGACTTTGTAACAAACAGGATATGAGGCTCTAGCCTTCCGCTCTTAGGGGTGTAGATGATAATGGAGGAAGGTGATGGTTTCGCTAAGGTTTGACTTAGAAGTTTTAGAGGTAAAGCTCTTTCCCTTTCTGAGGTTTAGAGAACAAATTCTGAAATAAGCGTGGTTGTACCCGAGTGCCTGCTTCAGACATGTGTGTGGCTATCGTAGAAATACATTCTGAAAATTACCTTCTTGTAAAACACAACTTACTGATGCAGTTTTGGAAGGAAATTCTATTTCTTCTTAAGTTTCCAATACAAAAATCAGTTTTGCAGTAATGTGGATGCTAAGACCAGGACAGCAATAGGTCTCAGGTGAGCCCAAGATAAAGCGTTGTGTGCTCCACTTTGGGCACAAGCTCATGCTGAAGTGCGAGCTGTGGGGTGCCCTGGAGTGCTGGGGGGAAAGCCTGGGGCTGCGCTCCCCCATAGTGTGTCCTCAGACACATCTCTGCCGTACAGATCAAGTGGGAAAATCAACCCGGAGCCCTTCCAAGAAGGGCTTAGACTTTTTTAGGACATCTGAGGACACACAGCAGCAGAGCTACCCTGTAAAAAGTTATGCTCTAGGTCTGAACCAGGACAAGAGTCCGGCAGGCAGCGTGGATGTAGCTCTTTCTTTTTTTTTCCTCGCTGCAAACTGACCCAGATTTCTGCTTTGTCTAACAGTCTCTTCTGAGCATAGTGTGAAGGAGAAGCATCTCTTTCTGAAATGCATGTCAATGGTCTTGTGAAATGAGCACGTCTCCCTCCCGCAGCCTTCGCCCAAGCTAATTAATAAGGTTATCCCACTGAAGGCAGGTTTATAAATAGCTTTCCAAACACTAATGGAATTAGTTCTGGCCTGGGCAACTTTTCCAGGGTGACACAGGTACCTAAGAAGGGCTGGCTTCTTGGCATGTACAGCCACTTGCAGCAGAAATGTTGAGACATGAACGTTTACCTGGTCTCACAGCGCTCTTGCTGCCAGCATTAAACCTGAAATGGGATTACAGCCTTACCCAGTAACAGAGTAGAGAAGACTTACTGCAAGTAAAACAAGTGATTCTAGAGGGATGTGCCTTGTATTAGATTAGGTAATATGTATTAGGCTAGATAATGAAACTTCAAATTCTGCTGAAGGTTTCTCTTTTGTCAGTATTTCTGAGAAAAGTGTATTATTCATGGCCACAAACCCACAAGATTTTGTGTCAACAATAAACAGTTACCTTGGGGAATAATAGGAAAGTACTTCACATTGATAGGAGTCTTTAATATGAAAGCAATTAATGGGAAATGAGTAGTGTAGCTATAAACTCTCAGAGTGATGTTTTAAAATTATTTGACGATTTAATTCATCTGTGAACTGAGCAATCGAGCCCCTTTGAAAGCAATGGCTGAATTATTAACATTTATAATTTGGTGTGAGCCTGGAATTTTATAACAAAAACCTAAATATGTGATAGAAAAATGTAAGCACTGTTTGTTTAGAAAACTCAAACCAAGATGCAGAGAGAATATATGTTGGCTGTTCACTGATTTAGGGACTTCAACTCAGTGACAGTTAAGCTCCTAGACAAGAGACAGACATGAAATTATAACTTGATTATCTGACTAATGAAGTTTAATTGCATCTTCAGGAAAACAAAAGAGAAACATTATTTTGCAGTCGTTTGGTCTGTGTACCAAACAATAGTCCTGCCATGTATTGCATTTCCAGTAATAAACAAAATTACATAGATTTCAAAATGGATATTGGGAAAACCAAATAAGATCAAATTTGCTATTGATCTATCTTTTCAAACTAAGGAAACTATGAAAAGGTCTTTTTCTGAAAATTGCTAAGGTCCCATGGCACGCTTGATCCTAAAAGCACGTCTTCTAATCTACCGGCTGTTGAGACTGTTTCAAAAACACAGAGATTTTCCTCCTGGTTTGGTTAGCAAACGTGGGTTGGGCTGGCTTCACGATGTACCTCAAATGTATTTCAATCAGTAACATTTTCTAGAGGGATCAGGGTGATTTATTTGTTACAAAGAGAACTTTCTGCTGTTGTTAATAATCAAATTCTTCTTTGTTATGTGTTACAGATTCAACCTTGTCCTGAAATGAAGAAGCTGGCACAAGGGCGGGAGGTGCTTTGTGTGGCTGAGACACGCTCGCAGCTTTGGAGAAGGAGGAGAGAGCAGCAGCGCTCTCAGTCGCCGTGCTGGCCTTGGACCGGCTGCACTGATTCGGAGTCATGAGGTGAATTCAGGCCGTTAATGACTGCAGAAAACTTTCACTTCAAACAATGCAGAAATATCCTACTTTCAGATATTGATTCTGTAGTATTTCCTTTGGGAAGCTTTATTCATAAAGGTATCAAAATTCAAGGCTTGTTTAGAAATATTAAAGGTCAGGTGGTTTTTTGCTTTTAATAGTTGCAACCATAAAAAAGGTGATCGAGGATTTTAACCTGCTGGTTATGGTTGGGTGGCCCATAGCCTATGGAATAGCTGTCAGTTCCTCCAGCAGAATTGGTATATAATTTAAGCTAACAGGCAAATAGGAGTTTATTAAAAGCCAATATAAAGGTAAAATTCACTCATAAAGAGAATTTTGTACAAACGGCCAAATCAGGACAACCTGACTCAGAAGCTCAGCAGCTGCCGTTGTCTTCAGTTTCAGTTTGGACCATAGTAGCCAGAACCCCTGAAAAATCACAGTGCAGTTTCTTAAACCAGAAGGATCACAGAATCATGAGATTCTATGTTGTAGCCTGCCTTTAGGAAGTCTGCAATAGAGAATAAAGAATTACTCTAACTGTATTACAGCAAGGTATACTTTCAGTGTCAGTAGATCCTAGGTGATCGAGTCTCCCAACTGATCCTCCAGCTGATGCAGAGGAAAGCATCCCCACCAGCTGCACCCACTCATGGAAAGAAAAAAGAGCATTAATTGCCCTCTCACAGATGCTGGATTTTGGCACCCACACTAAGCCTCCAAAAGTGGAAGCTTTTGAAGATTTTTTTAGCAATGTGTTACCCATGCAGAACGAATTATTTCTCTTGGGCCCCAATATTTTATGTGTCCACACATTTTTGCCTTTTCAAAAGTAAATGAAAAACGCTCACACTTACACCAAAGCTAGAATAAATCTGTTCTGTTTAACTCCCTTTCCGCAAGCAAAGCAGACCATCTTTAACTGATGTTTGTGACACTAAGATGCAAAAACTTTTACTTTCCTTTTTTCTGCCCAGCACTGGGTTTTGGCTCTGTGAATGTGTCTGCTGTCCATAATCAGTCTTAATACCTCATTTTTGACATCACAATCAATGAAAAAAAAATAAGCTGTTACTTAATGGGTCTGACATAAAATCCATTAAAGTGAATGGAAAGACTCTCATTGTTTCCTACCAGCTCTAGGTCAAGCCTAAAGTGAACGGAGGGAGTGGAATTTAGCCCGTCATTTGTCATCTGAGAGGAAATGATTTCCACATCCCGTTTGGACCGCTTAGAGATTTTAAACCTATTTAGCAAAAGAAAACAAATTGATTTCTTGTCAGTGGTTAAATGGTTGCAATTTTTCTCTGATTGGATAGTGTCTCAGTTTGAGATTTTTACGTGAAGTTTGCTTGAATTGTATTATTTTTTTAAGATTGTATTTTAGCTTAAAATGGTACTTAGTTTTCTCAATAGTTTAGAAATAAACAAATACGGGGAGAAAGATGGAGATGAGTGGAAGTCAGATGAATTGAAGAGGTGCCTGACTGCCCTGCACAGGTCATGAAACACCGGCTTGCACGGGGCTCGGCCTCTCTGGGCGGGCTGCCCAGAGCCCGGGAGCCAGCCAGGCCGTGAGCTCCCTTTGTCCTTCCCGCCAGCAACGCGTGGGGCTTTCTGACAAAGCAGCCCACTGACGGCTTGTTTGTTTCATTTTATTTAGGTTCCTGAAATACATTTGGAAAGGGAGAAAACAGCTATACTCCAATGCACAGCATTATCTCAGGTCTTCTAGGGTTTGTAAGCAGACTTAGTAAATTATGAATCCATTTTTCTCTATTGCTTGCAAATGTTTACAAATATATCTCAGAAGCAAAATGAATATGTTCTTTGCTAGAGCCCAATAAGCATCAGACACGCTGTCCCTACCGTATCTCCCAATCTAAGTAACGCTCGTTAGCCTTGGAAAGAGGGAGTGGAGGGGCTGTCAGGGACACGAAGAGCAGGGTGAACTTGCAATTCCCCTGATATGCTGAGAGACTTTTTTTTCCGAGTTTCTGCAGAAATAACTTATGGTATTCAAGGACAAAAATCTAAACGCTCTTTCTCTTGGGTGTGGTAGGTTACAAAGAGTAAAGGGAGTTTGGTTTCCCAACGTCCCTTCTGGACGACAGGGAACTCTTGGTATGTACCATTGAATTACTGGTGGCCAGGCCAAGTTGCTGAGAGGCTAGAGGGCTTGCAAGAGACAGAGGCATCAAGAGGTTTGATTCCAGCGCAAATTTGTCTACTCGGCTGGAAAACAGAGTGATTGCAAAATGAATGTTGCTGCTATTAGCAACCTTTGTGAGCCGTTGCCTCCAGCATCCAGTTAATTTTCACCCCGCCCTTGAGACAGAGTTATAAATTGTGTTATCTTGGTGGAAGGGATAAGTTTTCAGACAGACTCTGACCTGACTTCTCTTTCTGTTGTGGTGGATGAAAGTCTACAGCGTTCCAGTGATGTAACTGGGTGACTGGGCTTATACCGACGAGACTCTGACCCATCGCTTAGCTGCTGGAAGGCCTAAAGGGAAAAAAAACCCTAGTAATTGTGAGGTTTTAGGAGCCAGTTGGACAGTGAGGGGATAAAAAACAACCCAGAGGGGCACAGGGGTCCCTCAAGCTGTTTTTCAAAATTGGACCCTCAGACAGCAAATTTCCATCCCCCGGGTTCCTGGCTCTTGAGGCTCAATAGCAATATTTACAAGGAGACAATAAGTTAGTTTAACAAAATCAAGATATAAACAGACAATGTCCCTGATGAAGAGCTAAAATAGAGGTGTCTGTGTGAACAGAGCACGGCTTTTCAGAAACTGCACCTTCCCCGGGGCTGTCACATCTGAGCTGCTTCTGGTTACCCAAAGAGAGGAGTGGGAATCCTCACTAGGGCTTACCTTGTTCTGCTGCACTGGACGCTACAGCCTGCTTATCTGTAGCTCTGGATGCAAAATTGCAAGGCCACATTTTTGGGAACGGAACCCAGCGCCTTGGAGGAAGGCCACGCTTTCAAAATCTCTTTCCTCAGTAGCTTCCCCGGTGCTGGCAGCAGATCAAAGCCCGGGAATTCCTGCGCTGTGCTTGGACCATTCCTCCTGGCTGAGGTCACACCACTCTCCTCCTTTCTGTTTGGTTTTAGCAGGATCAATTTTACAAATTACAGGGCAAGATCCAGCCACAGCATGAGAGTGAGGACGGGAAGGCACGCCGCTGCTCACCCGGTGTGCGGCCCACAGTCCGTGTCACCCAGCCGACCACCCCAGGGGCATCTGCCCCTCTGCCCCTGCCCTCGGCTGGCCCCTCGCCTGGCAGCTGCGCCGGCGCTGCTCTCATCGGCTGTGCACGGCTCACTCCAAACAGCCCTGCGTCAAATAGAAATAGGAATGTCGGTTTCTGAATTACTACCAGTTCTTCATAATTGCACTGGAGTCTTGTAATAGTATTTTACTTAAATATTAGCTTTTTTAATTGTAGGAAAGAACCCCAAAGCTATGAGCTCCCTTCGTGCTGGGAAATCCTCTGTGGAGGGTTCAGTGAAAATGACAAAAGTTTTAATCAGAATTTTCTACTGGCACATTTCAGTTTTTTAGTGGAAATCCAAATTCCCACATTTTGACAGTAAGCCAAAATGAACCAATGATAACTGTTTAAAAGGTCTTTTGTGCCCTCCAAGACTAAAAGGAGGGAATCTCCTTTGAGGGAAGATGCCCCTCAGCAGAGGACAGCAGATACTCTGCAGGAGCTCGTCTCTGCTCTTGCTCTAGAGTTCTGGGGAGCAGAGGCCCAACCTTTGGACGTTTACACTGATCCCATCCGAGCCGAGGGGTACGCTGTGCCCCCATCTGCATGCCTGCAGTGTAGGTTAGTGGGAATGGTCTTCACGCTACAGGCTGTGCAGTAAGCATTAGTGCTGCCTTAGTCATCAATATATTGCTATTTGAAGATGACTGATACTTTTAAATCTCTAGATTATTCATATTAAAAGAATGTTTCTTTTCCATTTGAAATTCTATGCTGTCATGCAGACATCTCCATAATTAAATGTGTGCTTGACTCTTTCTGTCTCCAGTTAAGAAGACATTAATAGGGAACTTACTGAAAACAACTGCCAGAAATGTTCCTGTACTTAAACTTCAAAAATATTAGTATCAAATTACAGTGATGATATAAGTCCAATATGAAATCACGAAAGGAAATTAAGGCTAAATGGTTTTGGGTTTAGAATCATCCACAATAGTTTACTCAAACTGTTATTTGTATTACAGTTTTCCTACAGGCACAGCAGAGACCTGTGCTCCACCACGCAAGAGGTGGTTTAGAAATAAACATTTTAAAGTACAAAATCTCCCCACCTACAGCATGAAAGAATAGTATTGAAGTTGCAAAACCAAAGGCCTTAACATTAGGGAGAACTGGAATTAAAGTCAGCTCTAGCTTGTCTTTCTGCATATGTCTAATATGGCACAGTATTTAATGCCATGATCAAATGGTATTTTGCCTGTAGGAAAAATTGCACACTGGGTGCTATGTACACACAGTATGCTCACTTTGGGAGCAGCTATTCAGTATTTCATCTTCGCTTTACTTTTCAGTGTGTGCCCTAAGGTTTAATCCAAACTGGGAGGGAAAGGTTTCATAAACTGTGGTCTTGATAATCAGATCTGACCCCGAGTCATTTGCAGAGCAGTCCTAATCTAACTCGTGCGCTGAATCTGCATGCTAAAATTTTTCCTGTGAATTTTTTTGTCTTGAGAAGGTTTTTTTTCCCTGTAGCAAGAACAGTACCTTTTGATGCAGTTACTGCAGGAGAGACCTTCCTGGGGCAGGCAGGTCTCAGTGGGTAAATAACCACCCGCACAGGGTATGCCGTTGCTTGGATGCTCCTGGCTAGATCCTGCGTTCATGGGGTGCAGATGGCTGCTTGCGATACCTAGATAGAGCTGGAATTGTACTAGTGACTGAGGATCCCAGAGGTGCCCTTTTTACAGCTGCTTGCCAGACCAGAGCTCTTCCCTGTGCAGGAGGATTTCCATCGCTGCAGCATCGCTCTGTCGTGACTCTTGTCCCTATTCCGTGCTCTGGAGTGGGGGCTGAGCCACGCATTACACAACCTACAAAATGAGCTGGAGGTCCGTAACAAATCCAAAATTGGCTAAAGTCTTATGTAACAAGTGACTGGGACCTTAAATGGAGATGTTGTTTGTACTCATCCCTGTGCTGCTAAGGAGCAGAGAACAAATATTTGTACAACTGCCTTTACAAATCCAGTTCACATAAACCCCCTCCCCTCCCCTCCCTGCAATAAAAAGCTGCCCAAAACGTTAGCTGTCCCTTAAACTTTGCTGCAGGTGATAATCGTGCCTGCCTCCGAAAGCAGTCCTGCACTCAGCACCAACCATGGCATGACGGGAATGAACCAGCCATTCTGCTCGGCTTCAAGGGCAGATCCTCAGCCGGTCTCGAGAGCTGTGACTCCAGTGCAGCCGGGGCTGCTCGCTGGAACTTTATTCTGGCTGATCAGCTTCACAGCCTTACATCCCAAATCCTGCTTTTTATACTGAAATGTAAAAACACAAACCAGGCAGCTCAGAGTTTCTGTTTTGGTCACAAGTTACACACTGCAGCTAGGGTTTGGTGTAGGAGGAACGGAGAGCAGCATCACAAAGACAACAGCTCTGCTCATCGGCACTTCAGTCTTAGCACCCATGAAGGACCGACCAGCCTGCGTGGGACTGCATCCCAGTCATCTGCTACTGGTTTTGATGCTTTGTGAGGATGGGACCCCAGCAGGGATGCCCACTCTGGCCCCCCCCAACACACACTGTGCACCCAGCTGCCAAAAAAGGGCTGGTCGCAGCATGGGCTGTGGTGTCTATGCCAACGGGAAATTTTTGCATGCTGCAGAAAGTTCCCAGCTTGGAGGGGAATAGGGTGATGCCCATCCTTCCTCCGATGTTTACACAGAGGAGGTGGTGAAGTGGTTCTTTTTTGTTGTCAAAAACGGACATGATAGCAGGGGACATAGCCCGAGCTTGAGCTAAGCACGTGGGAATGTGGGCAGCCACGCTGCATGCCTGCCCTGGGGAGCTCTGCCAGCTCACCTCCAGCCCTGACCTCACGTAGCCCCTGTTATTCCAGCTCCTGAGGCCAGCTCCGAGCAGCAGATTTGTCCTCGGCACAGGAGAATGGTTTGTTGTGACGGCAGGATAATTGTGCCTCAGCTCCATAGCTGTAAAATCTCTGGGGAGACGAGGCGTGTATAATTTTTACTGCGCCACAGCTAGGTGAGCATAACACAATATTCCTACTTGGGGGTGGCCATGCTTAGCTACCTGACTGTAAAAACTGCAGCTGCTTTCGTCATTTTATAGTGGTGAAGCTGGTGTATATTAAATATCCCACTTGGGAAAACAACACCCAGCTCCCCAGAGAGGCCACAGTCAGAAGCTGTCAGCTACAGTGAACTTTTTTTGACATGATCAAGGAAATTACAATCACTTTTCTTATGCTGGGACCTCAGACAGCATTAAATAAGTCAGCCCTGTCTTCTGTTGCTTGACAGGTGAGATAGTGAAGCTCTTTTTTGTTATACAAAGTGGGCTAAAACCAGCATGGGCTAAAACCAGCATAGGCTAAAGCCATCCTTAATCGAAGAACCCCTTGGCTAATGGCAGGTCCTGCTCTGTGCAGAGCAATCCCGTCCTGGTGCAGCTTCACTGCAAGACTCCTGCCCTGATCTAAGGCATAAAGGAATCTTATATACGCACATACATCCCATCAGCTAGCAACGTCCACGTTTACATACAGCTGCTCCATCAGCAGCAAAGGAAAGGTTTACTGACACTTCTCCCATATTTCAGTATGATTTATTTTTCGTTCACTTCACCATCTGTTTGTGCTAATAAACTTTGCAAATATAATATGGAGCCACACTGTTTTGCATGTGTATTTGACATTGATGGAATAAATTATGTCTCCTACAGATTCTCAATTATATATTGGCTTCCGTTATGTGCTGCACAACATTGATGTGAGAAGGAAATATTTGCCATTACAGCCCTTTGCAAACATAGTTCTCTCCCAAGCTTCCCATCTTGCTACTAAATAAATATGTATGCAAGATAGTGTGTGTGTGTATTACTGCAAAAGACTATTATTTACACAACATCCAAACTTCTAAGAATTCTAATGTAGAGTTCACATAGCAAACATTTTCTAAGACGCGGAGCTGCAGTGCACCTTCTGTACAGCTGTGCTCACACCACCTCCAGGACCAGCAACCCAAAACATACAGTAGAGACCAAACCTGCCTTCTTCCCACTGAAACTTAAGCATCCAAATGAAGTGCCTCACCATCTTCAGCTTTCTCTCGGAAGAGACAAAACCCGACCAAGATCTGAATTTCTTCTGGAGATGCTCATCCCTCTCCCCTGACTGTGAAAGCAGACTGGATTTCTAATCAGGCACTCAGGTTGTTAAGAGAGGAGCAGTGCTTCCATAGCCATGAGTTTGGCCTTGTAATCTACGCTTGAACCCATAACACAAGTTCTGGAAGAAAACATCTCACCCAACAAAAAAGGTAAAACAAGGAAAACGTTCAGTACCCTGAAAGGCAGTAAGACGCCTGGCCAGTTCTGAAGGCATCCTCCTACAAAGGCAGCAGCCGCCTGGCCACAGAGCAGAAGTCACGTCCCAGACAGCGTAGCACAGGACTGCGGACCGGCAGCAATTCCAGGTGCTGGGGTCTGTCTCCACCACCACACGTGGTTCATCCCTGCCTGTAGGCACACATCAAAGTCTCTGTGGCCAAGGAGTGAACCCACAGGGAGGTTAATTGAGCAGCTCCGGGGACCCCCCATCCACCTTTGGGAAAGAGGAAAGCCATGAAATCAGCAGCTCCTGACCTTGTTCTGCTCTTACTGCCATTTCCATTTAGTGTGTTTTCTTCCATTTTGCTTGTATGATTGTGTTGTCAGTTTGGACTCAGCTCCTGGAAGCCTTGCAAAGATCTATCTGTATTGCAAAGATGTATGCGACCCATGGTTTGCCATCTAGAGCTGACTGCAGAAGCGATAGAGAGGAGAGCAAAGACTGGGGTGATTCATACCAGCTGAAGAGTTGGTCTATATGTTGCAACATAACTCACGCAAAGTAAACACGGCCTTGCATCATAAACCATAGGCTGGAGCCAAGAAATAGTGCAGCTGGAGGAGTCACAGAATAAGGAGAGCACAAGCCTGTTCAGGTAAGAGCGCGCTGTATCTACAGACGTGTTCTGACATATTCACAAGAGGAGGCTAGGTATTTTTGAAGCTGATTTTTTTTCTGGCAACTCCCCAATCCTCTGAGCTCATTAAAACGAAGACACTCTAATTTCCAGGAGTGGCCAAGAGAGAAAGGTCGAGGAAGGACTCTTTGTAATGTCAATTCTCGAGTTCCGGTGAGAAGAACAGCAGGGTTTTCATGAAGCCACTGTCAAATAATAAATTACCGCACCGTCAGAAGAAAGTAGAACTGCTATTACCTTATGCACAAAATGTAGTGAAAGAAAAGACCTGGTGATTTACAGCTCGTGTATAAGTCTGCCTTCTGTGATGCACAGGTCACTGTACAGGTCTGCCAGAAATGAGACCTCTGGTCAACAAAAGTCTTGTTACTGGCAGCTGGCCCTGGCTGGGTAAGGAGCAGCCGGCGCTGCTGTATTGGCAGCGTTACACATCCCCTCTGCACGGCAGGTTTTGGGGGGTTATATCCATAGGACCCCAGTTCTGAAGGTGCAAAGCTACTCAGAGAATGAGCTGCTTTGCTGGATACCGAAGTCTTCAAAAGAAGCAAAGAAGCTGTTTTTGTTATTGCACCAAACCTTAAAGAGTGCAAGAAAGCCCTGGCAACCCCATAAAATCTCTGCTGAGCAGGACACTTGGTCTTTTAGGGAGGGACTCGAGTTTTAAGTGCAGAGCTGTTGCTTGCCACTTTGTGTTTCAGGACAGACGTCAGATGAAGAGTCTGACTAGACAAATTATTTTAGTTCAAATTGAAACAAATGTTATTTCATTCATCCTATCTCCACTTGACAAATGCTTTCTGCCCACTATGAAGCATCCTGCCTGGTGACTAAGAAAAAACATTGCTTGAGGCCCTGGAAAGGAAAAGAAAGTGAAGTGCTGCGTCTCCCAGGTGCACACTCTAATGACAAGGTTTTAGGGTGTTCACAACTGTAACTGCCTTTGCTTCTCAGGAAAGCTTTCCTCAAATCCATGGGTTGGTCTGAGGACCAAGTCGCTGTCTTTTAAACAGTTAATTAGCTGGAGCAATTAGTGGTCATATTGTTGTACAAAGAGCAACAAAGGGAGTGTGAAAACTGACAGCTGAAGAGCTGCTGGACCTGAAACCAGAGACGGATGGCAGAAACACTCAGGCAGCACGCCCAGCAGCCAAATCGTGTCTGGACGCAGGCTCTGAAGCATGGCAGCCAACCACTGATCGTGGCTGTACCCGTGCGAATGTGGACCTTCTCTCCCGCATTGCACTTGCACTCATGCCACTCCGGGGTATTTCCACCGAAATCCCCTTGAATGACCTCGAGTAACCTCTTGCCCACAGCAGGGAAAGGGAGAGCAGAGCACAGCCCACCAGCTTCGGAGCCCATCCAGGTGCATGCCCCAGTCCCAAGCAGCATCAGCTGCCCCCTGCAAATCCAAAAACTGGAAAGACCAATGATTTGTGGGGAGACACAAACTGCACAGGGTGAGCTGTGCCTATATCTCAGAACGCGCTTTTTGGAACGATGATGCTGAGGACAGTAGTTGCTTTATGCAGTTGACTCAAATCATCTGCCCTGTCCCAGGAGCTTCTGGAGAAGAGAAAGAGGGTGATCTGAGGCGAGATGAAGAATGGGAATCAAGCTGGGGTGACTTCTCTATAGAATTCAAGATACTGTGATAAGTTAAAACAGAAGCACCTGCAATCTTTATACAACAGCCTGTAATTATGTGCACAAAGGCACATGTCTCTGAGTGTGTAGGTGTGTGCATGTATTATACATTAATATGGGTATAACAAGCAAAGAAGCTGGTATAGTTCCTCTTCTTTCTATATTATCTTTTATTAGGAGACATGCATTATGACTGTTTCAATTTTTTAAATCCGTGGCAAAATATTAAAGCATTTTCTGACTTTGCCACATGCCCCTTGCAGGATGCTGTGCCATGCTAGCAGCGAGGGCTGTACCTACAAACCTATTTCTCTCTCAGAAGTGTGGCAGCCTTGCCCTGCTCCAGTCACCTTGGGCACTTGCTGTCCCCACCCTAGGTTAAAGTCACGATCAGTCATGCGGCAAATTTTAAGCCCAAAGTGCCCCTTTGAACTCACAGCTTATCTGAGCCACCATTGCCTTCTGGTGGGTTACCCTGTGAGTTCAAGACAGACGTGATCTGGCTGACAGAGCTGGTGCCCTGTTGGAGCAGAGCTAATCTGACGGGGTAGCACTTCAATCAAACGAGAGCGGTAAAATGCTTCTGACCCGAGAGGATGCTGGCGAGCCCTGTACAGAACGGGATGCGGTGACAGGAAGGTGCCCCACACTCGCAGCATCATTGCGCACGGCTCCAAGTCAGAGCCGTGCCGCTGGCAGCACGTGCCCTACCTGGCCCTGCTCCGAACATGCATCGCCACAGTCCTGGGGATGGCGGGCGCTGGTCCTGCGGGGTCTGGCCTCTGAGCGTCTGCAGGTGGCTGCTGAGACCCAGCTTTCGCGCCACCCATCTGCATGGGGTGGGAAGTACCTGGAGATCAAAGGGTGCCCTCTGCATTGCAGAGAGGTGAGAATGCTGCTGTACACCTGCCTGGAAAGCAAGCAAGAGCAAAAACCTGGACCTGGTCCAGCCCAGGTAAGAGCAAGCCTTTGCTAAGTGTAGAAACAAAGAGAGGTGCTTCACCCTTGTGTGATGAGGCCATAGCCTGGCCTTAAGCCGTATTCCTTCATCCTTTTCATCCAGCCTTGCCTTCTGCTCTAAAAAAATGGAAATGATCTGGCTTCTCTACTGTCTGTTCCTCCAGGTTACCCTGTGCACTCCGCAGCAGGGCACAGAAAAGCCGTGGTTGCAACCTGCCTCCTCCCAGGCAGCTGTTAAACAAAGCAGGAAACGTCAGCCCTATGGCATGAGCGTGCTTTGAAGCTGTGCCCCGTGGGAGAGGCTCCCGTAACCTTTGGGGGAAGCTTTAACAGGCACCGCTCAGCCCCCCGGCACTGGAAGCTTTCTTTGCCGTCTTGCCGCAAACCCTGCTGCCTGCTCCTCTCAGATCTGTAGGACAGGCTGGGGGATCCTCTCTTCCACCACACACGAACAGAGCAAACAGGCAGCAAAATAAAACCATGCATTCACTTTAAGCAGATGAAGTAGGCAAAGCATATTCTGCTTGCAAAAGGGGAAGAGTGGCGAGTCCATCTGCAGAACTGTTTCCCATTAACCAGCCTGCGATAGTATCTTATGTCCTCTTAACAGCAGTTTATCTGTCATCCCAAGAAGCAGCTGGACTTTCAAAATACTGAGGACACAAACTCACGAGAGGAGGGAGCCCCCAAGATCTGCCACATTGCAAAGCTGGCAAGACAAAGTTAGTTGGAGAGAAAGAAAAAGGGTCCTTTGTTCCTTCAATTCCACAGAAGTAATAAGAGGGCAGCATGTGTCCTCCCAGGCCAAATAACCCTGCCAAGACAGTTGCAAAAACCCACGGACTTGACAATGATGAGCCATATCTTCTCCTCCAGTTACAGCTTAAAGATCCCACTTGTCCAAGCAGTTCTCTAACCTCTACCATAATGAATTGGTAAAAACCTCCATCCTCCCAAGGAACTCTTAAACACCAGCACATTTCATAAATACGTGTCCCAAGGACGCGGTGTTAACACTTCACAATTATTTTTTCCATGCCAGAATGAGTTAAGGTAGGAGTCTCTGTCCTGGCTTCAAATTTCCTGGCTTTCCCCTGTCTGCGTCACGACATAATTCTTTCCAGCCAGCCTTTTCCTCAGATGTTCAGAGTTAGCGTTGGGAACCCTGCCAGCTCTCCTTCCCAAAACAAACACAGAGCCTCCTGATGCCAAAGATTTGCCTTCTATTCAATACCCCAGGGACAAAAGACTTAGCTTTACAAGTGCTGCCCCGATTTTCGGTTCTGCAGAGGTATATAAATAAAAACGCAGCTTTACAGAGCCTTGTCTGCAGTAGAAAAGACTTGGTGGCATGTCCCTACAAGTTGTCTCTCTCCATCAACTGTAAATAGAGCTTCAATTAATTCAGGAGGTGATTTGCCAAGTTAGTACACAGTCTCAGCAAGCAAACTAAGACTTATTGTCAAATTACTTTTTCCTGGTGTCATTGTGTCTGTATCAGAGTTTTTGCTAGTAAAAGAAACATCCACCTGTTATTGGTTCCAGTGTAAACCTGGTGTAAAACTAATGCCATGAGAAGCAATATAATACTGTTCCCATCTCAGTAAAAAGCTTCTCTTTTCCCTTCAGTGTCGCTGGGTTCACGCCTTATCTGCCGTTGTAACCTGCGTGCTTTGCCTGGAGGGCTGGGAACTGCAGAGCTGTTGGTGGCTGATGGGGAATGAGTCAATGGAAACATTGCCATGAGCTGTGCAGATGGCAAATCACATCCCTGCACCGCCTGGAGCAGGGAACCAACTGAAATTCAGACAGTCTTTCGACGATTTATGTCAAGTCTGTGCTTAATACGCTCCTGAGAGGGGAAGAACATGCAGAGAACAGGAAAGAAATCATCTGTAATAAGCCCTATTAACAGGCTTCCATCATGTACTCTGTTTTTTGGGGTTTTTTTTTCTGTTGAGGAAGTTAGGTGGTACAGTGGCTATACCCAATGAACATGGCATGTGCAGACATTAAATCAAGTGCTGCTACTCACAGATCTTTTTGCAGTTCACACTTCTCACCTTTATTAGATTTGATGTATGAATGCCTGGTTTCCAGCAATAAACTTGAGGCAACTCACGTTAATCCCTTGAAACTTCAGGGCTCTGTCGTATCATTTGAAGAAGACATATGTGGAAGGACGTGCCCAGCTCCTGCCTCCCCTCCCCTTTCTTGAAAGCTTTAGGCCCAGAACTGGCCTGAATTTGGTGACTGGGCTAAAAAAAAGAATGTGAAAAAATATTACCTGATAAAACTATGTAAAAGTATTGATGAATGAGGCAATATCATTAATATGAATAGAGGTGGATGCTTAGCCTATATTCTCTTCTAATATTAAAGTCAATAGCAGTTAAGTTCAGTGTATTTTTAGGCTAATAAAGAGCTATACTGTGGGCCCAATAAGCTTCAATACCAAAACAGGACAAAATGTGGGTGCTTCAACAGGATGTCCAAGCTTCCTGTGCGCTCAGGAGGAGGCACAAATATATAATCAGAGTAATTCATAATTAACAATATCTCTATAGCACCGCCCATGAAAGGATCTCATGTTCCTTCATAAATATTAATTAAATCAACCCAACACCCCAGTTGCATAACAATTATTACTGCCATTAACAGACGGAGAAACTAGGGCACAGTTTCATTGCTCACAAAGAGCATCTGCTGCAGATCTGGAAAAAGACCGACCCATCCGCAGCCTAGGTTGAGCGATCAGATGCTGGATTCAGATGCCTCGTGACAAGTATCTGCCTTCAAAAACCGCACCTGGATTGTCACGTTAGGGTGGAAACACCTCTTTGAAATGTTAATGTCAAACAGTGTCACTATTAGAGAGGGAAACTAAGCTGCAGCATCTCCAAGGAAACCAGCACATGTGAGAAGGAGGGAGAGAGAAGACCAGTCTAGGAGTTGGAACAGAAGCTAGAGAGGGCAGCCATTCTGATTTTCCCACTTTTTGTATTTCTAGTATGTTTTTCTCTTGTTAAGTTTGATAGCTTTCCCCTGTGAATGTCAGAGCAATTTATTTATAAACAGTTAATGTAGCTTTCTATCACTCAAGCATAGCATGAAGGACCAGATCTCCACCTCAGAGTCCTTCCAGCTGCCCCAGGAGTCCACCCACTTTCCTCCCGGGCAGCAGCAATGACCAGCAGACTCCAGCACATATCCCCCCATCCTTCACACCTTCCTGGTGCACAGATCCTCACTACAGCTCTGGCTGTCACAGCACCCACCAGTGAAATGCAGCTATTTTGGGTGCAGGCTGCAGAAGTCTCTTTAGGACATCAGCAGTACACGCGCATTTGCCTTCAACACCCAGACCCTACGTGATGGGACACTTTCGGCACAGGGAGTCAAGCACTTTGGAGAGTCACAAAGTCATTTGGGCTGGAGCAGGACCAGGAGACACAGGTCAATGCTTTGCCTTATAAAAAGTACAAAAGTAGCTTGAGAGACTTGGGCTTGCAGGTTTTGATCCATCTGAAAGACCGCACACTGGGCTGTAGGGCTCCCCTAAGCACAAAGTAGTATTGGCTTATGGCTGGGATAACAATATTTTCCGTTAAACACCCAATATCAATTCTTAGCTCTTGGCGTTCCCACCAAAGCACCAACATTACGCAAGCTGAATAGCTGATAACACAAGGTGATGTGGTTCTAGACAGTAAAAACTTTTCTTAAGCTCTTCTTACAGCCAAGGGGTTTGACCTGCACAAATTACTGTGCTTCTATACCTAGCACTATCAGAGGGTTAGCATTTGCTCCAGAAGAACAATGTGCTAATAAAAAATGAGAGAAGATTTATCCCTTTTCAAATTCAAAAATCTTCACTGCATGGGAAGAAATTCTGCCTTGCGAATATGGGTTAGTCTGTCTGGACTAATACTCTGCTCATATGTAGTGGCTTACTAGGGATTTTAAAAAAATCTGAAGGCTTAAACAGTATATTTACAGTGGAGAGGCTCACATGAAAGATGCATTTTCAGTGAATTTAATGACACTTTTGACTTGAAATCATGTTGGTGAAATCTAGAAATCTGGGGGTTTTTTGCCTGTTGTTTCTGTGAAACCCTTTAATAAAAGCTTTACAGAAGCAGTAATATATAACTTTAAAAGGGCTCTGAAGCCAGCTGGAAGAGGACCAGTGCAGACTGAATTCCTGCTTCCTGCAGAACAGCAATAAATCCTCCCACCACCACTCAGTTCCCTTCAAATCACAGAGCTACAGACTGTCAGACTGCCACGATGACCAGAGCCTGCTCAAAGCAAGTGTCTTAAGGCTCTGTGTCCATGGTTTCCTCAGATTTGCTGTGGCTTGTTTGTCAACTTGTCCGCTCCAGCCATTCTTTATTGGATTATATTTCGTTTTCTTTGAACCTGCTGGGTTAATTCATAGAGTGAAATTCAAGTGTGTAGTAACCCCTGAACTGCAGAACTGCAGAAACATCTAAGAGAGAAATTTCAGTGCAGAGGGCAGAAGAGCAGAGAAAATTAATGTGGAGCAGAGAGAAATGGAGAGAAGCAGAATGGGAACACAAGCTGCCCAAGGATGCCCCATAAACCAAGGGCAGCACTGGGAACAAAGCATGTTTGCTAGATCCTTATCTTTCCAACTCATACTGCTTCTAAATAAATGTTCACGTAATTTTTATCAACACCTCATCCATTTGCAAATGGCACCTGCTTCAAAACAGTATTTCAATGCTAGGTATCCAGGCCTTAACATACTGCCTGATTCTGTAGGCAAAACGCACGCCTGCATAGGTGCAGTTCAGATTAAGCAAGGCACAAATCCACCATCAGCTAACAGTGATGGAGAAGCCAGATACAGGGTGTGTGCAACGACCGACGTGCGTGCTGTTTTCCTGCAGCCGTAGATGTCGACGGCGTAACATCCCGACGCCTTCCCCACGCTGCCAGCTGGGGACCAGGGCTCGAAGATGCCGCAGATATCTCAGAGGGAATTATCGGTCTCCGCAGAACTCCCCCGCACGGCTCCGTCTGGTATCACCTCCGCAAAGCCTGCTTTCAGGATGCTTTTTATACCATACAGACTCCAGCAAGGGACACCATACAATTTAGGGAAAATAGCAGCACTGCTATGAGAATATTCATGCCCATTTTTTCGCAATGATGGAAAGGACGCGGCAGAGGACTGCAAGCACACAAGGGACTGCAGTGTCAAGGGTGATTTCTTGCAAGCTTGGCCTGGTAAAAGCCCCTTTGCATGCATTAATCCTGCCACAGTCATTAAGTAAAGCACAGTAGCAGAGACTTCCACAAAGCAGTGATTTCACTTGCAGTGACTTGGTACTTGCAGTTCTCTGTATGTACCCATCCCACTGCTTTAATACATTAATATTGTTTTAGTATAGACAAAACTTTAAGAAAGCCATTTTATTCCCATTGGGAAGGCAAAGTTCTCATGTACGTTAGTCTCTAATTTTCTGGAAGAAGATTTTACCAGCTCTTTAGAAATGCTGTCAGGAAGAAAGTAATTTGCTGCTTTTACCTCCACATTTCAGGGCAGAGTCGGCCAACTCTATCACAACTGATAAATGTCCATACAAGTGAATGCTGCGCTCCTAGGAACAGCTCCCCGGCCTGCAGCCTCCCCCAGCGCTGCCTACGGCGTTACAGCCCGACTGCCAAAAGCTTCAGCCAGAAACCTTGACCACGCCAAAATCAACAACTTTGCCATTGAGTTTCAAGGAGCCAAGAGTCTGTGGCTGGCGTACACAGAAGGTTTGCTGTTAGAGAAAACTACGTATCTGGAGAATCTCAGCTACCTAAAAGTTTTTAGTAACCTAGCCTTGCAAGTCTCTATCTCCGCATGTATCACTTACATAAACAAGCATGGTGGCAAAGATACCGCAGACGTGTCATCGTATCATTACATTATTTGCATGACCTTCGTCAAAGAACCACAGAGCTTTTGTGCTGGCATCATGGTATTTTCTATGATATCTCATCATCAACAAAGACAACAGCTGTGCCACACTTGCTGTGATATTTTTGAGCTCTTTTTGAGGCCTTTAGCTTATAGCTCCCAAATTATGGGAAGAATAACAGGAGCTGATGCAGATAATGTTAGATTTACTGGAGATGCAGTAACACCCTTCACGTGGCCCAAGGAGAGACCAGCTGGAACACGATACAGCTGAAGGAAGGCTCGGGGGCCAGAGGCAGGGTCAGACACATGGAGAGGCACATTGAAAGCCGGGACATAGGGTGTGCTTGCTGCAGAGGGTCAGAAATGCCTGTTTCAGTGGGGCGGTTGGCAGCAATGACTCACGCATATCGCATTACTGGTAAATCTACCCCAGTTCACACTTCCCCTTGGGCAGGAGGCATTGTACCCACCTTTCCCAGGAAGCATATTGTATCCTGGCAGGGCATTTGTACGGGGAAAGGGGTACTCTACCCCCTAAGAGCAGACCTCATGTTCTACCTATGGAAAATAAATGCCAAGACAGGCTTGGCTCTGCCCTCTGGGGAGCTTACAGACAGCACGGAAAGTATTAAATTCTGATGGGAGCAGCAGCTGGCTTCTATCAGAAAGGCACCGTCTCTATCCTTTTAAAGGCCTTAGCATTTCTTTTCTCACTGCAGAGATAAACAGCCTACCAAGGTCATCTGCACGCTGCTGACTGAGGAAGATCATGCCGAGGCTGCGGGGCAGTGCAGCTCAGCCCTTCAGGGTGGGATGCTTTGAAAAACACTGTGTTCCTGCAGAAGTAACGGTACCAAGCTTGACTTGAAATTAAACCAAGGCCCTTCTCTAGTGCCTGAGTGGATAACAGCATCACTGCTTCCAACTGCCAGTGGGCTGCAAGGCAGTGGCAGCAGCAGCGTAAATGGAAATTAGTCTCTTTATGGATGGCAGGCAGGACTGCATTCTGTATCCATGCAGAACACAGCTGAACATAAAACAACCCCCTTGGTAATGGCACCGTATCAAATAAATCGGCGTCTCAACTTACCTTGTGAATGCGTTATCCTTTTGCAAACGGAGAGTAAACATAGCAGGCGAGGCAAGCTGACCAGCAGAAACCGGAGCTCTGAGGCAGGGTCCCCTTACACAACAGTAGTCCTTTTCCCTGGCAGGTCAGAGGAGTTTTCGTAGGCAGAGACGAGCCCCTTTGCCCAGCGGGTGCCGGGAGAGCCCTGCTGCATCACCACCAGCCGGATCGGAGGCTGGCTGTCAGCAGGGACCTCGGGAGCATACTCCTTGCTGGGATCCTTCCCCCTGCAGTCATAGAGCACGCAGGAGATCAGGAAGACCAGAAGCAAAATAACATAACTAGCTACTAGAATGACAAGATTCAAGGTAACGGGGTCAATCTCCAAATAAAACTCCATTTGGTCTCATACTATTGAGTGCAAACCTGGAGAATGAAGTTTCATATGCACGAGTGAGCAACTGCTAACTGATCAGAATAGATGTATTGGCTTTGCGGTAAAAATACACTAATCCTAAGGTCTCCTGTAGCAATGGATTTCCCCGAACTGGATGATTAAAGCAGCTCAGTTTAATAACTTAAGCTCTTTCTTTTAATGCCACATTGCCTACAGTAGCAGAAACTAAATTTGAATAGTATATTGACAGGAAAACATCCCCCTTATTCAGGGACTATCACTTTCCTCGACGGGCAGGTAGCAGGGTCTCCTCAAAGGGCATTTTGCAGAACCTCATTGCTACAAGTGGGTTTGGGCTTGTGGTCTGAAAACTGAGCTGTGTAATTAGTAAATGAATACAGAAATAAATTAGGGAGAAAGTCATTTGCAAGCTAACTTTTCTCAAAACCTAATGAGCCTGATTCTGATTTCTGCTAAGACTTTTTCACCCTGCCCTAGTGCTATAGAAAGGCTTTTAAAGTGAATTAAAGACTTTGATTACTCACTTCCATGTCCGGATTACTGGGACAAGTCACACCACTGTCTCATAGGCTGCCCAGCCAGCCATCGCACAAACTGAGCTGTGGGAGCCTGCTTCCCACCAGCTGCTCTGTCCCCTTCGAGTCTCCTGCGCACGAGAGGGTGCAACACAACTGGGGCATTTCCACAGCCTGGGCACCACCAGGTGTTTTTTTTTTTCCTATGTGGACCCTCTGCTTGCTAAAATAAGGTGAAGTTTGTGATGTGGCTGTCCCCTGCCTGGGAGTAGTGCCAGGCTGCCCAGTCATAAAATCTGCAAGTACTTCAGATTTATGTTTCTGAAGCTTGTGAGTGAGTAAGGACACACACAGCTGCCACACGTTGCTCACACAGTGCTTGCTTGTTTCCCTAGCAAACTCTGCTGGAGAGACCAGCCCCGCTCAAAAAAATAAAGATGTACCAGTGTATAAGATACCAGGAAGGCAGACGGGAAGGGCAGGAGGTGATGCTGATGAGCACCACAGACCCTCTGTCAGCAAGCTTGCTGCTTCTACGCAAAACTCCACGGTTTTGGTCAGCATTACAGCACAGGAGGGTTTTAGGAAGAGATTAGGCTGTCCCAGCTCTTAGCACTGCCAGGGCTGTGGAAAAGGGTTTTACGTGTCAGCAGGAATCTGATCCGGCACGTCTGAGCTGTGAGTAAGAAATATGTCATGGGGCCATCCTGCTGCCACAGACCACGATGCATGCCACTCGCTTTAAGGCCAACATCATCTGCGTCCTCCACCATCTGCCCTCCCAGCTCTCTTCAGCTGAGAAGTTTGTGCTGAGTGGTAATCCTGAGTCTGGCGCTGCAAAAGGCACGCTTTGCAGGAGGAGGGAACCCCACAGCACCTGGCATGCACATCTGCATCACCCTCACGCTGTGTCTGCTGCACATCATGGCCCACGTCTGCAGCAGCCCAGGCATTTGGCTGTTCAACGTAGTTTAGATGAGGCTGAGATTTTTCAAGACAGGCTAAGGCTTTTGATGATGCACTCGCCCTCCAAAGCAACAATGATCAGAGCTGGGACTCGGTTTCAGTGCTCGCTGGGAAAACTGAGAGTCTTTTGAAAATCCCTCCAAAATGCCCAAGAAGCACAAGCACCTTTGAAATGCCGTAGGGTTTATGATCTTAAATTTCAATCATGTTCTGCTACAAAAAAATTAACACCAAAGTAGTATAGTTCACATGTGGAGAGGGATACGGGATTTTACATTCAAGTCTTCTAAATCAGTCCTCAAATGTCAGCCTGGATTCTGAAAACTCAGCACTGTGCTTGCAAAACAAAGTTTATGGGATTTTTCTCCCTTGCATTTATTTAGTACCAGCAAGTTTGCCAAACCTGAATTGACTCCTCTGAAATCCTCCACACTAATAGCTTGGTTTCAGATTTCTGTCTAACATTGCAGCTGGGAGATACGTGACATTAAGTGTTTAATTTAGATAGGCATCATGCCAGCTTTTAGGGAGAACTTTTCAAAAGGTAAATTTAGGGACTGGATTACTGCACCACCTTCTGTGTTGCTGCAGACATGCTCTCTTGGAGACAGAAAAGCCTCCACCTTTCTACATCTCCGCAGCTTCTCAAAACACTGCCTTAGAGTGAAAATATACTTTCAAAACACCTCCCCAAGGCTGTACCCAGGGCCTGGTTTGCAGCAAGGAAGTCTTGGATTTATGCTTTTGTTGTATGCTCCCGAGCCCCATCCTTGAGCTGGAACGGCTCACAGCAGCTTGTGTCTGCAGTGAGCGCACTAAAAACCGAAGTATATGAGGGGATTTGGCTTTGATACCATTACTTATTCCTTCCTCCAAGCCCAAGTCCAGGGCAGACCATAGACATTCACTGTTCGATATTCCTGTGCCCAAGGACCGCCCAGGTCTAATACCGCCTGCCAGCACCCCGTCCCAGGAGCATCACGCTGCCTCGGGAACCTCCTCTGCACACACACTGGGGCTTTTTATAGCGAAGCCTTGCTCCAGAGAGCTGACAATACTCCTGGGGTCAGTGTCCCAAGTTCTCCCCTGCCCAACCGCTCCCTCCTGCGGCCACTGCTCTATAGCTGAACATCCCTCATCAGCCTTTGGCATCTCGCCCTCCTCACACTGTTTATACCTGCATCTTTTTCTTGAGGAAAGTAATTAAAACCTCTTTTTGCATCTGATGGAGTGCTGACAGCTCCCCCGGCTCCACAGTGAGCAGAAACGCAACACTGAGCAACTGAGAGTCTCAGGAGCTTTGGAAGATTGGGAAAAAACCTAAGCAAGTCGTGCGTGTGCTTCGCCAGGCAGTACCAGGAGCCTGGCTGATGGTCAGGGCAAAGTGCTGCCTCGCGCTTGTGCAGGCTGGCTCTAGCAGTGACAGGTAAGACCATGTCTGTGGGACTCACTTTCCTCAGATGTCCAAAATTCATCTGTGCTATAACTGCTTCAAAGGCCAGACCAGCTCTGCCATCAGCTGTGCCGGAGTGCAGAAATGATGGGCTGCACAAAACCTCTGATATATCCTCTAAAGTGGATTAGCTGCAGTCCCCTATTTATTTATTCCACTATTCCATTATTTAATGTTTGACAAAAAGCCTTCCCCAAGGGTCAGAGCTCCCAGCTAGAGACCCAAGGCCACCAGCTGCCACTGATGCAATGCCACAATCAGGTCTGCCCACATTTTTTTCCCCCTTGTCTACCTCAATTTATAGACATTTCTGGACAGAAAGCACCCTTTCTTCTGCAAGTACCCAGTTCAACTGGGATGAGAGGTGAGGGAATAAAACATGCATAACTAAAAATTACATATTTTTAACAATTTTTCCTTGAAGTCATTGTGCAGTGAATTTCACAGTACAAGAGTTCAAAGGTTATTAAAAATAGTAAAGAACTTCTATATGATCAGAGAAAAAGCAAATTTTAAGAAGAAAGTCTTGGGAAGAGGTTCTGGTTGAGACAGCTACAAGTACTCTGTTTTGAGAGCAACTACAGCACAAGCTGCAAAGGGATTGCAGGCAATGGCCACAGAAAAGAAAACAGCAAGAAATTACAACATCTTCTCATCTAAAGCAGGAGTTAAACAGTAGGTCCCTGCTGTGCCAGCTCTTTCTGACTACAGCAGGTTGAGGCTGATCACACAAGCATTTGTCTGGCAGATTGAAGCCACAGCAGCATGCGGACACAACGCACCCAGATGGGTGTATGCAGCAGAATATCTGAAAGGGATCAGGCCTTGCTGGACTCAGCCATGTGGAAGCAACAAGCAGTTTCCAGTCCCAGTGTTTCCCAGACAAAGCCCAAGCAGCCGGAGTGCCAGCAGAGCCTTGTGTGCTGCAGAAAACACTGCTCAACACACCTGGTGCAGCTGACCCGATCCCAGCCAGCTGCACCTCGGAGCTGCGACCCAGTGAGCCATCCCTGCCAGGCTTGATAGGCTTAACTGTGGTGTCATTGTTAAAAATAGCCCCTAGGGAATAAATCTCTTCAGTCCTGGAACAGTGTGAAAGAGAGGAATGCAGATGACAGCAATCCCAGTATATTTCAAACAGAATAACGCACGGACCGAGACAGGGTATCAGAAAGGACGGACCTACCTTCTGTGTAATGCCTTGTCCTGCCTTGTCTCTGCAGCTCAGGTGGTCGCTTACAGGTTGTGGGCAGCTGCCCGAGTCCGTCGCCTTCCTCATACGAGAGGTCATAACTTAAGAGGGAAACCACAGAGAGAAACCTGGTGTGAGCAGGAACCAAACCACAGTTACCCCAGTACCTACAGTCCAAATCTCAGGTACCCAGAGCAAACCCCATGAAAGCAGATTTGTTGTGCACACCATGTGCAGAAACACAGCCACTGATCTCCTCCTTGGGAATGCCTCTGGGGTCCTGCAAGTGCCTCCGTAAAGAGTGTTTGGTGTTGGTAAGGGGTCACTCATGAGCACGTATTTAGCCAATGGCTTTTGGGGTCATACCTTCCTCTAGCAACAGCTCTACCAGGGTGTAAGAGGGCTTGGAGCCCCTCACTTACTCCTCCCATGCTACTAGGGGCCACTGGCCCAGGTCTCCCCTATTGCCTGGCTATTTCCATAGTGCAAGAAGTAATTTAATATATTTGAGAAGAGTGGTGGAAGGGGGCTGGAACTGACCAGCACTACTAAAAATACCGAGAGGCGAGGGACAGACAGCCGCCAGGCAGCGCATGGAAACGGGAGACCAAGGTGGCAGCACCGCGCGTCCAAGCCCTCGGCCAGCGCAGCCCCGCCGGCCGCACCGCGCCCCCCTGCCCGCGGTTTCTCCGCCGGGTCTCCGCCAGCGAGGGTTTCGCGGGCTGCCCTGCCTGGCTCGGGCCGGCCACACGCCGGGGCTGTTGCTCCGCCTTCGGGAGCAGCGCGGGGAGGGGAAGCAGCCGGGCTCGGGGGCCGCAGACCGCCGCCGCCTGACGCTCCTCGGGCCCGGTGCCGCCCCTTCGGCAGCTCCGAAGGGAGGAAGGAGGGCGAAGCGCTGCCGCTTGCGGCTGTGCACCGCTTTTTCTCGGGAAGCGTCTGAGCACAGCGGTTCAACCGTTTCCTTCCTCCGAGGTGCATCTGTTCCCTACGCAACCTCTACAGCGTTAGAGAGCAGCCATTCAAATACTGCTTTTGAGAAAGGAATAGAAATTCAAGAAGGAAGATTAAAAGGAAAAATACGAAATAGTCATTATGATACAGAACTCATGGCAGGGGGGCTGGAAACACATGATCTTTAAGCTCCCTTCCAACCCTTACCACTCGGTGATTCTACTCAGTTATTCATATTGCAGTTCCCGCCTGGGACCCTAAACCCACAAACACACCAGTCAGTGAAATGCCTGACTTTGAGACGATGACTAGTCCTTCAGAGGGAAAGGGACAGCTAGCACTCAACATTGAGCATATCCTGAATCACACAAAAAAAAAGACAGAGGCTTAAAACAAAAGACTGAAGTCTCACTACATTAAGCATTGATAATAAATATTACCTGCACATCTTCAGCTCCTCTGCCTAAAAGTTTAAACAGCACTTCATGAAAACACAACCCTTCACACTCAGCAGAACAATATTTTGACTTAAATCCAATTTCATTTATCTGCAAATCAACCTGCTAGAAAAGTCTCAGCTGGAGAGATTAGGTCCTCAGGAAAATAAAACCAGTTGCCATGAGGTGGCAGATGTTGATCAGCTATTTTTCTGGTTGCTTCTCCCTTGTCTCAGGGCTCCAGGTGAGATGTATCCCTCAAAGCCATGGCCCAGCTGAGATTTATCAAACAGAAATGGAGTGTCGGTGTTTACTCCTATGCGAGCTCCCTGTTGGAGGGCTCTACTGGTATTAGGGCTGGCTCTGGTGCCGCAAAAAGCAAAACCCTGCAGGATGTGATTTTGTGCTGTGACATTTGCTTTGGATATGGATTTTGCAAGCAAAAAATTAATTTTCCTATAGAGGAGTGTGCACAAGTCCAGGATGATGCACAACAAGGGACAGAGGGATTAGAGAGCTTGACCCTAGCTGGTGGGTTCCGGAGAGGTGACAGCCAGACATCACTCCTTTTCATGATCTCCAGTAGCATGTAATTCAAATGATGCTGAAGGTTCATATAGAATAGTTTAACATTTAATTGACTTTTTTGTTAACCACAAAGACAGATTTGATGTGAAAGGTAAAATCCATGACTTGATTTTAGAAGTGATCCAGATCTTCATGTGAGACAAATCTCTATAACTTTATCACCACAACTGGGCTGGTATTGACAGACTATGGGTGCATTTTAGTCTATAACAGAGCCTATAGAGGATTGATACCTGAAGAAAAAGAATGTGTTTATTCTTCATCTCTAGGTAACTTTCTAATGAGAGCTCAACTACCTCAAGCTATAGCAAATCTAGTTTGATGTGCTGTGGAATATTTAGTCAGTTCACTTGTCCTCAGCTACTTGAGAAGCATATGCAAATATAAATGCCTGCTCATTACTAATGCTGAAATGACTTAAAAACAGGAGGAAGAAAATCAAAATGTTTGATGTTGAATGCAAGCCTCCTGGAATGGGTCATGCATGGGTAAAGCAGACAGATTGGGTTTCGATTCTCCTGGAGCTGGGCTGATCGCTTGGTTTGTCTTCTGCCCTGTAACATATCTTCTGCAAGAGCTAATCAAGATAATGAACATACAAAATCAGGATGATATAGACATGGTTGCATAAAATTTAGCAAAATTCTTTTTGCTTGCCCCATGTGAGTTTACTATCAAACTCCAAATTACACTGTGTAAGCTATCCCATCCTTTCCACTGTTCTGACTTGGTGCTGCACAAATAACATTAGCCAAGTCTTTAAGGATACACTTCCCTTATTTCCCCAGCACTGAAGTACACGCTCATATGCTTTGCTGAATTGGAATGGATTTAGGCACACACAGAGTTCAGCTTGGGCACGTGTGTTTAGCTGAACTTGGGCTATTAACTACAATGTGGCTGCCAGAAATACAATCATTATCATAGGTAGTAAAGAACTTAATATGAGAAATCACAAAGTGAGAGCTATAGCTTCTTGTTTTAGAGCACTACAGCTTCTTGTTTTATTGCTTATGAAGATTAAGGGCTATATCCTTTCCTTCTTCATTGCCAGTAAATCAGGATTTTGCCGATCTGGCTCACTGTGACTGGAGCAGCTGGAGCATGGTAGCAAGAGGCATTTGGTGTGCAAGAGCGAGGGGTGTGCTTGGGGGCAGTAACTCCTTCACGTGGGAGAGGAAAACAGGTTCTGGCACCTGTAGGTGACCTCCAAGAAAAGTCAGGTGCTAAAGACAGAGAGGAGCAGCTCCGGTACCCAGGCTGAGAGAGGGAAGGTGAGGAACTGGAGGCTTCGGCTTTTGCCAGTGCTGCACACCAATTTTTGCCATTGCAGACAGAGCAGCTGATCAGTTTCCTGGTTCTGTTTGGCACCAAATCTGTACATCATTCCTCAGGGTGACATATGTGTGTTTGCCTTGGATAAACCTCCGTGGGGTGGGATGGAAGGAATACATCACTATTCCTGGGGCATGTTGGAGTGCCGATGTGATCGTGTTACAAATCTGCGGGCAATAAATCAGTTTTGCTTCCGAATTCAATCTACTTTTTCTTCACTTGCTTTCAAGACTCTGCTACCTTGGGACAACTGGCAACACATAGCTACTTTTCAAGGAACCAGAGGACTTTTATGAGCTGGGAATAGGTAGCGGCTTTTAGCCCAAGCGTGCAGGCTCGCAGGCAGAACGTAACGCATGGGTCACCGTGGTTGTGAGCACCCGCACTGAAGTGGCCCTGCAAAATCAGTGGTCTCCAGCTCTGACTCCTGACACTGCTTTGTTGAATACAATGGCGGGTGAAGAAGACAGAGAGGATTTGGATGATGAGAAGAGGAAGGATTCTCTAAAAATAACGTGGCAACATCAGCCTAAGAAGGTCTTGCAGAGCTCTCTGTTCGATTCAGTGAGGGTGGAACCAGAGAGAAAAAACCCTGAGGTTTCCTGAAGCAGCTTTTCTTGTTTGTTTTAATTTTTCAGGCTCCTTGCTAGGATCTCTGCAAATCTGAATCACATCATGTGTGAAGGCAGCAAAGTGAACTCTGAATTTCATTTTTTTAGAGATTTTCAGGGAATGCAGGCCTCCCTCAAGAGAGGATACTTACGTACCAGTCAGACAGCTGGTGAACAAACCAGCTGTTCACAGCTGCTCTTTCCATCTCTCTTTTTCATTGTTTGCAGAAACAATGAAGTGGTGGAGGACTAAGAGGGTTGAACTGATGAAAAAAAGAGACCCAAGTGCCAAGATCTTTAGTGCTCTTTGTAAAACCCAAATAAATGGAAAAATAAATCAAGCTTAGACATCAACAGGAAATTGAAAAGTTACATCAATGGAAGGACAGAAATGTATACGTCAATCATTTGGCTGGAGATGTTGTGGTATAAACAGATTTTTATCACATATAGCTCTCTATTCAAATAATTATGTCCTAGATTTCTTTTGTGAAAGTACACAAAGTACAAATTTGCCAAGAAGCCTCTGGGAACAAATATGAAAAATAGAGCAAGACTGGCTTTGCTGTCCCTGATTTCAAGTTTGCAAAGTTTTTAAAGCATCAGTTTAATTCAGGAAAACAGAAAAGGCTTATACCTAATTCTCAGTCAAGGCTGAAGGACTTGTTCGATGCCTGTGGCTAGGCACATGCCTACATGTTTTGCTGAATATAGATGGACTCCTTCAAGTGTGCCATTCCCACTATGTTCAGACCTAACCAGCATTGTCACATCTCCTTTCCCTCCTTCACAGCAACCCCCATTTCTTTTAGTTTGTTCATTTGCCCACAGGGAAAGGTTAAATGTGACAGCAGCCTGTCACCACCCCAGTGCCCCGAGCTCCCGTTCCCGTCACCGCACCTCGCAGCCAATGCACAAGGTCAGCCCGGTGCCGTCTCCATCGCTGGGACGTGGTCCCTCGTCACGGGAGCCACACTGCTGCCAGCCGCCCCAGGGGCAGCTAACCGGCCCTTGAGGACAAAGCCTTCGCCTTCCTTTTGAGATGTAAGATATTGGGATACAAACAGTAATAAATAACTGATGTGTCAGTCTGAACTGAATCCTATTCCCCTGCCTCACCCATTTCCACTCTGTTTACCATCAGGCTTTTTTTTTCCCTCTCTGCTGCTTTCACACCCACCTTTTTATTTTGTATTCCCTCGGACAAAAGCAGGGCTCCAGTCTGCAGCAAGGGGCTTTTCCTGGGAGCTTTTTGTCTCTCATGAGGAGATAACCACAACCCTGTGCTGTCAGGAGGTTTGGGCCTCTGATCTCCTCGTTCCAGCCTTGCTCCTGAGACTTGGGCTCTCCCTCTTGCCTAGACCCATCAGTTACACTGCAGTCAATCCTGCTGTATTCCTTGGGTTTCTTTCTTGGCACCAGGCACGGTTTTCTACTGCAAATTTAGCCCCAATCATTTTTTGCATTGTTCTCTCTCAGCCGCTATCTTATCACGGCTGCATTGTTCCTTTTTGGCTTCCTCTGCGGTTCCTATCTGTCTTCTGGCTCTTTGTGTATCACTGTAGGCTTAGCTTCAGTGCAGTTTTGATGTCATTCATCAGACATCTTGTTACTGCTAATTCATAACATTCTGGTTTCACTCCGTTCCTGTCAACGTATTTCAACCTCTCTGAGCGAAAACTCAGCTGAGCTCAAGTTAAATGTATCCTTCGACTGACTGAAAAGCACTGAGGTGAAGTGGAAGTCAAGGTGGTGGGAAGGTGACCATGAAAATGTTCACAAACACAACATGAAATGAGGACTTGTTTGCCCAGAGCCCAGTGGGCCAAAACCCCTGTGATGCTCCACAGACCTGTTTGTGTGAACTCCTGCCAAAACACAGTTCTGTTTTGAAATCAGGCACTGCTCAGAATTTGACATGATTTGTTGCAAAATCCATTCAATAGCCATAGTTCTGGTTGAGCTCTACACTGATAATTGAGGTTGCTTCTCCCTAAAAATGGCCATATTAGCACTTTCATATATTGGTAGGATACAAATGAGATCCACTCCAGTTGGGAACTGAAGTTGAAATGTAAAGATCAAAATAAATTATGACCCCACAAAAACATCGTCAGATGCCTCCATCAGCCCCCAAGTCAATAAACTAGTTCCAAAGTGGGGAGCACATATGGACAGAGCCACGCAGGTGTGTAAATTCCTGTCTCTAAGGTCCCTTGGCTGCTCTGCTTGCAGCCAGAGGCTCACATCCGTTTTCACTGGCATTTACTTTTACTTTGCTGCTATAGAAAATCTTGTATGGAAAAACTATTGTGTGTCCTGTCTCCAAATGAATGCTAGGGTCTTGATTTGCCAGATCTTCAAGCAGATGGCCAACTTGATGCATATGTGAACAAAATTACTTCTCTTCATGCTTCCAAGTAAGTAATTAACTACTCAGTAGCACTTAACTGTGTATTGGGTCATTCAGTGGAGACAAATCAGAAGCAAAATTGACACAAATACACAGTATTCTGAGAATGGTTTCATATTTTTTAGCTAATTGTTCAGCAACTTCTTTTAATTAGCAGTACAGTTAATCTTCATGTAGGAAAGGTGGCCAAAGAGGAAATATTGAGAGCTTAAGCTTTAAATCCCCCCGGCAATAAATCCACTATTTGTGTCAGAAGTATGTCATCCTTTGAAAATGGAGGATGATACAGCAATTTGTGCTCTTGGCCTGAGTGCTGCACTGTATAAGGATGTCTATTTTCAATTTAATATAACAAACCTGTCTTTTGTCTAATAGTTAGTGGCTCTTGGTCACAATTACCCTCAGATAATCAATAATCCCTTGGAACAGAGATGCTCTGGTCAAATTTTTAGCCATGTGCCATTTTTGACTGTGAGCCAATGATTCATTCCAGCAGCCCAGCAGCCACAGCCCACACGAACGCAAGCAGTTCAGAGACATAACCAAATTAAAGCAAAACTTTGTGCGATGTGAGATTGGTACATGCCAACCCCCTCTCTGGTCTCACTTCACCCATCACACTTCGGTTACATGGGGGTTACATCTGGGCAGTGACGGCTGAACATCCTGATAGTGAAAAGTCTGAACTCCACCACCAGCATTGTCCTGGTTTGGGCAGTACCTCCATAAACTAAGTGCAGCCAAGTGTTGTTTTCATTCTTATTCTGACAGATCAGCTAATTAGAGTGCAAAATAATATTCTCATGCTTGGCAAATATTGACTTTGAAAGACAACATGGAGACTCTGTGCTAAACTACACAAAACAAATTAAATATACAAGTCTGAAGCACTTCAGTTGATTGCCGTGATCCAAAGAGAAAAATTATTTCATTTTGAATACTGTAATGCTTTTTAAACAGCACATTGGCTGACCCCTCCTGGGTCATGACCTCAAGAGCTTCACATCCATGTTTTTGAAAATAAGGTTTGTGCTTTGCCCCGTCAAACGGATGCTCAAGCTTCACAGCTGTGGTAAGGGGAGCAGAGTTGCCCATCCACCCCTTGACACTGTTTCAAGGGAGACAGGAGACACACTGAGGTCTAGAGTGACCCACAATGGCATGTTATCCTAAACCCAACCCCAGCCCCGGCCCCAACTGCACGGTCCTGAACCACAAAGCAAAGTACAAGAAGCCCCGTAGTAGAAGTGGGCCGTTCTTCAATGATGCCAGGAATGGCTCACTTGTAGAAGTGTGTGTGTGTGTCGATAAGTGTAAGGATTTAAAAAATCCTGGAAAAAAGGTGGAGAGTGTATTTTTTTCACAGATTCAGCAACTTCACTTTAGGGCTTTCCATACATCCCACCACTTTCTAAAGATCCTTCCTCCTTTCTGTTGAGTATTTTTTTGAGATTGTTGTTTCTAAGAGCAGGGGTCAGTCTGCCCCCAACAAGCCTGCCTTGCCCCTGTTGTTGGAGGAGAAGGGCTGAGCCACCACTTGCTGGGGCCCATCTGCACCAGGAGCACTTGGAGACCACAGGATAGCAAGGAAGGGGCATGCTGCTCCACGGGTGGTGGGTTTATATGGGTGACCTGACCCAGGCTGTGAGGGCAGAGAGCCATATCAGCTGTGCTGAAGGCCATCACAAGCTCAGACCACCAGAAGAGACTGTGGTCAGTGACACCCGGGTGTATTACATCCCCAGATCTTCTGCAGCAGTATCTGCAGTTGCTGCCATCAGAGGCTGACTGAAGAAACCTATCCTTTTGGGCTGGATTCACACCAAAGGGTGTTTTTCAGATCCAAAGCTGAAACATCCTAAGAAGCCACAAATCTTTATGACTCAGGTGGCAACAAGCAGCCATCCCCCAGTACCTCTTCTTCAGCTTCACAAAGGGCAGAGTTTTACAGCAGAAGCCCATGGCTTTAGGAAAAGTCTTGTGACATAACAGGAGGTAAATGAGATGGCTGATCCTGCAGAGGAGATGTTTGTGCTCAGAGGTGTGTTAAGTTTCACAAGAGTCAGCACAACACTCAGGCTCCATGTGGACCACCCAGTTGCCTGGCAAGAAACCCATTTTTCTTATGGTTTTGGCCATGTCTTTGCTGGACTGCTGCTTTTACAGCTCTCTTGTTTTCCCAGCTGGTTTGTGTGCCTGAGATCAGGTCACTGAAAGCAAAGGGCTTGCTCAGAAGTTAAACAAAAGTTCTTTCAAGTTTAAAAAGAAGGAAAAAGAAAAAAGCCCACCTGCAGGGAGCCCCCTTCTCCAAGGAGGAAAGGTTTGCTTTGGAGGCTTTTCTCCAAGAAATCCAAGGCTGAACTGGCCCATGACTAACATTGCCAAGGTGTGTGCGGGAGCAAGATCTGACTACCTCTTTAAGACAAGAGAAATTCAGGAAGAGACTTCAGCAACAGAAATACACACCCAGGATTTAAGACAAGGAATCAAATCCCCTTCCTGATAGACAGACATCAGGAAAACTAAGGACATAAGGGACTGGCTAAAAGGAGATCGATACTCAAATGGATAGATACAGAACATAGAAGCTCAGTTCCCACCACAGCTACAAACTTCACATGTGATTGTAAAGCTAAAGTCACTGAAAGGAGGAAATCCAAGACTGGCTGCAAGGTAACAGGAGCTGTTAAGTCACCTGAATAACAGAGGGAGAAGGGAGGAGACAGAAGGGAGAAGTCCATCTACTCCCAGCCCCAGTCCCAGTTTTCCTCCCCAGTCCTCATCTTTTCTCACTGAATACCCTGGAGAGCAAAAGCGAAGAAGACACTTCTCTCATAATTTTGTTTTTCTTAGAATATGGGTCCGGCCACTGCTCTGTGGGAAAACAGAGACAGGCCCATCTTGCACTGTCATAAAAGGGTGATCCCACCCCAGACACCTGCAGACTCTCACAGATATTTTGGGAAACACCAAAAGTAACTGCTCTGATTTTACTCTTTGGGACCAAGGTGCACAATCTGTAGCTAAGAGCAAATTGCAGTCAGCCAACAAAACACACCCAGCTGGCGATGTAACCCCTTCTGCCCTGCTCGAAGGTGGTCAGAAGGCAGGCGTCTGCCCCAGCTTTTCCCAGCCCTGTTCCCCTGAGCATGTTCAGGCCACTGGTCCTGGCAGAGGACCTACAGGATATGGTCCAAGGGAGGAAAATCCATAGCACGTGCCTAGGGAGCTGCCAGCATGAAGTCCCATATGTCCTTTGGGAGGTACCACCTGCCCTGGTGCTGTCACAGTAATTTAAGAAGCTCAGCCATGCGCAGCCACAAGTGAAATACAGCCATGTGTCCCGGTGGGACAGCCATCTCCATAGCGTGGCTGGGCTGCAGTGCAACGAGGAGGAGCTGGTGAGCTGGTGAGGGGGGAGATTTTAGAATAACAACGTTAAGTGCTTTGTGGGCACATCGGGGTGTCATACATCGATCCCCTGATATTTTATGTCATTGTAGACATACTGTCTTGATTTTTAAACAACTGCAAGAGCAGAAATTTTGTTCCCGTGGAACCTATTTTTTGTTACACTCCTAAACCTAATCTTAATCCTTCCAAGTGTACTTTGGACTGTGGCCAATCCATGCACGTGTGGTAGGAAGCTGCCTCGCACAGCTCCCTGCAAAATGGGACAACTGAGAGTGGCTCCATGCGTTCCCGTGGCACCCAAGTCCATGAGAAGCAGAAGGCAGCAAGAGCAGCTCAGCTGGCGAGGAGAGGGCAAGCAGCACGCCTCAGGGGCCAGGGAATAGGCTGTGTTACGGTAACAGGGTGGAGACAAAACACGTAGAGATTAAAAAAAAGAGGAGAGTGAGCTACTTTGATAGGCTTAATATCACAATCAGGAGAAACTTCCTGGCCTCATATTTTCCATATAAACACTCTCCACTGAATAAAGTTAATGGTTCCCTAACTGCAACGCAGAAGGGCTTGATCAGTTCGATTGACGTCACAGATTGAGTATTTTAATGAAATGTGCTGTACTTCCCCCATTTATATGTTTGACCCTAACCTTTACCAGATGTTCAATTCATGCTCACTCACAGGCACTGCAGCACTGTGTTTCGGAGGCTCTCGGAAATCTGAAATGCTGAAGTGGAAATAAAATCCTCTGACACGAACCCTTTTGTTTGAGCTGCTCCCCACCATGGGTGACGGGCTGCATGGAGAGCTCTACTCTGCTTACGCAGGAGCGTACTCAGGAGAGAAGGGGAAAAAGGGGACAAAAGGGTTATGCTGTGCACTGCCTGCCTATGCGGGAGCGTAAAGGATCCCTCTGCTGCTGAACAGTGCCAAAATCACAGCTCTCCCCTACACACCCTGAACAGTGGCCCTGAGACGAGCAAGGAAAGGTGAGCCTGTGTCAGAGGGAGCAGAAACAGAGCTAGAAACCCTGAATTCAACCTCTGTCTGTGCTGTGTCTTCTTGGGTAAACTGTTTCTGCTGTTCAGCCTTGTTTCCCAGCCACAAAACAGGACAATGTCCCTTTGCCCGGTTACATCCTGGGTTATCAGGGGCAGGGCTAGGCTGGGAAGAGGCTGCGTGGTCACTCCTGTCCCCTGGGACAGCCCACGCTCTTCCCTGGGTGTGAGCAAACTAGTATCGGCACTGCAGTCCCACCGCCCTGGTGTTGCTCTGGACGCAAATCTGCTCCACACTGAGATTCGCCCCCCACAGTCACACCTCCAAAGCAGTGGGTCGCTGAGCTCTGCAAGAAGTGAAACCAGCTGGAAATAAGTCACAATCAGGAAAAAGCACATCATCAAAAAAGATGCCATCAAAGTTTTCTGGTATTTGATGCTCAGTTAGAAAGTCTCCTGCTCATTCTTTCTGCAAAGAGAAGATAAAATGATGGAGCAAGAGAGGGTTAAAAGGAGATCTATGTTCCCAAACCTCATCTTTGGTTTTCAATCACTTCATTTTAGATAAATTGGAAGCTGGACCCAAGCCACCCTTTAGTTCTGGGTTTGGAGTAGCAAATTGAAAGTTACTGATGAGGTTTTGCAAAACCAAACCCATATACTCCCTGGCCTGCTCCTAGCTGAAAATGAGGTAGCCCAGAGCAAAAATAAGTGATTCACTCCTTAAAACACACCCACCAAAAATGCTGAACTCAACAACCACAAACTGAGAGAAGGAGCATATGAAAGCCTGTGCAAGGCACTCATTCCTTTTAACCCAGGACCAAACTTGCAGCGCCAGCACTTTGCAACAGATTATACAGTAAAAATGTTAGGAAATGTTAAAAAATAAAAATTACTGGTTTTGTTTTTAGTAATTCCATGCACACATATAAAAACTATGTATTCTGAGGCCAAACAGTTTGCATTTGTCCCCGAGCAGATGAGAGTGGCTGTTCGTGCGGCAGCCTCAGACCTGCTCATGTTTCGCTTTGGCATCGATCCTGCCAACAGAGTTCAGTGGATTGAATCAAAGCAGGGCTGAGGTTCTCCTGACCCCAGGATAAAAGCAGCCACGTATGGAGCCAGACCAGCACAGCTGCCTTGCCTCAAGTGCACACCTTGCTATAACACAAAACAATATCCGTGTTTAGGTGAGTCTAAATTGTTGATTATGTTCTCGAAAGTCACAGCTGCCTCTCAGCCCTATCTAATTGCAAAGGAAATCTGCCTCCTGCCTGGTGTGGCCCAAGGATGAAGCAATGCTCACACAGGACGAGCCCTCCCCTGCCCGAGTGCCACAGGCAAAACGTGGGGACAGGACCCCTCGGCTGGGTGCAGGCGGTGTGCAGCAATACAGATACCCGAGCTCTGGCTGTGGGCTGGGTACCGTGTGCCACAGGAGATGCAGCAGCACCCTGGGAGTTGTGGGTGAGGGGCTGGGTGAGGGCTGCGCACCACCACAGTGATGCCACTGCAGCACTGCCCATGTCAGCAGCCACTGCCCCATGGCACCACCAGCCTGGGGTTTTCTTCCCAGAAGTTGCAAAAAGAAGTGGGAATTACACAGGAACTCAAACCATGCTGCAGAAAGCAGATGCTTGCTGCAGCTGAGGTGCACAGGGCTTGCTGCAGGGTATGCGTGGTGTCCCAGACCTGCATGGCCGCTGCGGCAATGCCCCTCTTAATCCTGTCTCCTGATCACCAGCCCATTAACAACACCACACTTTTATTAGCAGGAAATCCTAAATCCAACAATGTAATTGCAGTCCGATAAAAACAGCAGGTAGAGCTCCTCTCGGCCCTGAGGCAGGCAGATGGGCTCCTCTGAGTTCCCAGCATCACAGTAAATACAACCTGAGCATCAACAGTTAAGAGTATTTTATCAGTGGCAACAAGAGGGATTGAAGCAGAGTAGGAAATGATAACATCTTCACTTGGATCTGGGCCGTGAACTTGACCAGGCTGCCTTCCCTGCCATAATTTATACATCTTCACAGACATACATGTTGGAAGTGATTTTTACAGCTAGCCAGGAGACGGCCACACAACCCACACCAGCTCTGGCAGGAATCAGATGCCTCAGTCCCCTGCAATGTATCTGCCTCTCTGGTAAGAAGAATGCAGAGGGTTGTTTTTCTGGTATCCCTTAAAACCATTTGTTTTTATTCTCCTTTACTTACTGGCAATAAATTGCTCCACTTCTCTTGCTCACCAAACACTTTTCTTTATATTGTGAGGTGTTTTGTTTGCTCATTTGTTGTGACACGAGTGATGAAAGACTCTGTGTGGGTTCGCCAGATCACGCACCAAAGCTAGTACAAGGTATACTGATTCTTTGGAGTCACTTCTTAAAACCCTGCTTTCAGCTTCCAATCCCAGCCTGCCCCCGAGGGCCAGAGCCATGCAGGAAGAGGTCCGGACCCTGGATCATCCAGGCTTTCCTATCTCCTGCCTTCCTACTCATGGCTTTTCCACCAGCCCTTTATCCCAGAGAGGGTTCAGGGACTGATGCATCTCATAGGTGCTTGTTGTGTAAGGGTTTGTACCCCGAGGACAAGCAGCTAAAAGGGAATTCTGGCTTCCCTTTCTGAGCAAAATCACTTATCGAGGGAAAAGCTCTGTCCCTGAGAAGCTCTTCTTTAAAAAGTCAGCTATGGCATAGTCTTACACAGTGGGGTGGAGAAGATAATTCGAGTATCACCTGGTGTGCATTGTTTGGAGATCAGTTAGCTTTTCCCAGTTTATGTACCTTTTTCCCTGGCTGAAAAAGCGCTAAAAGCAATAACCTGTAATACCGAAAGTGTCAAGACCAGAGATGCACTGATCCCAGTTAACCAACAGCTCCTTTTGCAGCAACTGTCTCCCTGGACGGCTTAACTCAACTGCAGAGGGAAATTGCCTCAAGTGAAGGAAAGTGGACCCAACAAAGCAGAGAGTATAATCTTTTTTCTTTTTTCTGTTTTCACAACTGGGCACAGAGGACTGACAGTCTGGATTTATGGCTGAGTTTACAGCCTTTGTTGCCTCCTAGCAGCTGTTGTGCAAAATAAACCACCATCCAAACCAAAAATCACCGAGTCAAGAACACTCCACCTGAGAGGAAAAAGTGCAGGCACTTATTAATGAAATTAATCATTGATAATAAAATATCCAACAGGAAAAAGTATTTATCATCTTCTTATCGAGATGAGATGTGTAACTCCCTCTTTCTTGTATTCATGAATACCTGCACACTCAGGAGAAACGTTTGGCAACTCTGGTGCTGGTCCGGCACACAGGCTTTTGCTGAAGGCTTTACCCAGCTCTCCCACTCCAGCTGGGGCTGAACCAGAGGAATAAACTAAGAAAAATGTGGAGGAAAAATTGCAGAAGGTAACTGAACCCCAAAGAAGTGTGGGAGCCACAAAGAACAATCCGGCCTTTCTTGCTGGGTTGCAGTATTGGATGCACCATGCAGCACCAAGGTCCGACCAGGCTCCCAGGCAAGATGTGCAGGCCCCGGTCCAACCCAAGTGGCAAAGCTGCCCCTGGCATTTCAAGCCCTGCTCATCTGAAAAACCTGCCCAGAGCCTGCAGCCTCAAGCAATCAGAAAAACTCGGGGCAGGGGGGGGAAGAAAGAGTGGGTCAATAGCATGGATAAAAGTCGGGTTGCTGTTAGGGCTCAAGCGCAGTGTTCGGTCTGATGAGCAGGGACGGGGTCACTTTGGGGCCAGGCTGGCAGGAAGGTGATAACCGCAGCGAGTTCGGCAGCTCTGAGCTGAGCTCCCTGGCTCACACGGGAGGGGAAGGGAGAAATGGGATTTGAAGATGGCTGTTTTATTGGACATGCAGGAGTCGCTGTTGACTTTAGGCCAGGGAAGAATGATCTGCTGTGTTCCCTGGTTGTCTTGGCTCCCACTCATAAAGGCACTTAAAAAGCTGTCTAGCTTCAAGTATGTGCTTAAGTGCTTTGCTGAATTAGTCAATTAGCATATTTAGTTGCCTGCAATCTTTGCAAATGTCAATGGAGAGCACTGGGATTTTGATGAATGCTTTCGATGGCCTCTGGAGCTGACCACAGGTACCAAGCCACCCTCCCCGATCACACCTCCACAGCCTGTGGCAGCCCTGCCCTGCGGAGCTGCTGTGTGAGCAAAAGCTGACTTTGGCTGCTTGTCTCTGGTCGTCTCTAAGCTATATCAAGGCAATTTCTGTGACCAGCTTCGTCGTGTCACTCAGTGCCATTTGGAAATTCCTGGCTGCATGAAGCAGAGCTCAGTGTGTCCTGCCGGAAATGGTTTTAAATGCTTATGTTTGGAGTTTGCTTTTCTTGCTAGTTGAGGCTCTGAACTCCAGTGATGCTTTTCTTTTGATTTAATTAAGGGAAGCTGTTTCCAAGGAATCATACTTATAGCTCACATCAGAGTCTTCAAGAGCAGTGATGCACCCCAAGATGCAACAGATGTGATTCAGCGTGATTCACGGGCTGTGTCCAGCTGCCAAATGAGTCAGCATTGGCAGCAACCTCGTCATAATCCACCTGCCAAAATTAAGGACCTGTGGTACTTTGTCCATGCCAGGTGGAAGGAGATGAGCCCCAGACATCCTATGGCTCCTCAGACCACAGCACCCAGCAGTGTCCCATCCCCAGGACGGTGTCCCATGGGACCTGCAGCTCTGCACCATCATGGACAAACTCCCCAATAGGGAATTAAAAATCTTGCCTTGCTCATGTCTCTAGTTTGCTCATGGAAGTATATAGCAAAAAAAGAGCTGAATTTCTGGTGAATATCAAGCCTGGGTGCCGAAGACCTGAAGTCTTCTCAGCTCATTAAAAGCCAGACTCGAGCCAATTCCAGAGAAACTTGTAGCCAAATGAAGTGCTGAAACAAGTTATGTCTTATAAAACTTCTGCGGAAGCAATATTCTCGCTGGTGCAGCCCAAGGGGAGGATCACAGCGCTGGCCTGTGTGCCCCTTCTCCTCTCACATTTGCCAAACAGCAGCAAATAATGGATTTTTTTCCTTTTCCACAGAAAGTTTAATCTGAATTCTTGCCAATTCTTGTAAAATTTGAAAGCTGAGCAAGCCTGAATTTTACACACACACATGTGAACACACACACCCCGCCCGCGTAATCTATGGTGCATTTCTGCAGATGCAGGGGAGGACGGCGAGCATCTGTTTCTCTGGATGGGAGAGCGAAAGAGCCGCGAGGAGAGTTCTGGTGAGGCGGTTCAGCTCAGGGCTGTGATTTATAACTGTTAATACAACAAATCCTCTCCAGTTGCCCTGGCGTTGCTCAGGAACCAGCATCCAGCTAACAGAGCAAGCTAAAGTCAGGCGAGTTTAAAGACAGCTGACTTCACTGGGAAAGCGAGGGAAAGGCCAGATAAATTGCTGCCCTTGGGGCCAAGCTAACAGGCTGTGGCTCCACAGTTGCCAGCCAGGATGGAGCAATGGGCGCTGCCATGTCCTGGTAGCCTCGCTCAAAAAATGGGGATTAAACTGCAAATGCAAGGGCTCATCCCTCGCCTCTGCCCTCCCGGAGACATCGCTGGAGACCAAGGGCAGTGGTCGGCTCTGTCCCAGTATGTCTGAGTCTGGACTGCTGCATCTGCAGTTGTGAGGAGGTGGCAAGGCTGAAATTTTATTTTGGATTGACTGAAAAAATAGCTCAACAAATCCAAACTTTTTATTTCAAATTTTTAGGGGTTTAAATTTTTTCTTTTTTTTTTTTTTTTTAAATAATTACTCAGTTGGAGGAAACACTGAAGCTGTTTCCATTACCCTGTCCCAAAATGGGGCACCACCTTAGTTCTGAGAATGTTAGAAGAGGACATTGAAGTTATTTTTGGAGAAAAACCTAATAATCTAAACAAAAGCTTCAGCAAACACAACATAGGCTCAGAAAACATCCTGATGTCACCAAATCTGTACTTTTCACTGCAAAAAGACGCATGAGAACTGTTTGCCTCTGTTTACAGAGAGCCGATGGGAACAGACTGGCTGCTGCCACCCCACTGGGGCCCATTTCTGTCCCCTCCCAACCATCCCTTCCAAACTGGGAACAGCCCGCACGCCTGCATGCATGTTGCAACTGGCAGCACCAGTGTTGAAGACATGAGTTACAGGATGGGCAAAGAGCCAAAACTGTGCCTGGAGCCCCCCGAGCCACTCTCTCCACATGCAGTCCCTCGTGGGTCTGTCCTTCCAAGGACCAGGCTGGCTCATGGCAGAGCACATCCCTTAAACCATTGCTGGAAGAAGTCAGCAGGAGCAAAACTGTCCTGTCCTTGCTGAATTCCATGTACAAAATAGCTTGGTGTGTTATTTAATTTAAATGATATTTTTTCTTTTCACATCCAGCAGGGCAGAGTAAAGAAGTCTGAGCTGGGATACTATGCCATGCACCACAACGCCCGGAGATACCCAGCTGGGGCTTGCTCACGCTGCAGCAGTTGGGTGCTTCCCTCTGTGTTCCCCACAGCAGAGCGTGCAAACAAACACTGACAACAAAACATCCTTGCACACCTACGCGGGCACCGTGAGGGCTCAGCAGCCTGCAGGGATGCCCCGAGGAGCGTGGCTGTGGGCACACAGCTAAAAATCCAACAAGAGGAACACATTCTCAAGCTTTCCTTGCCTGCTTCACCCCTGCAGCTAAATCACTGCTTTTATGAGGCATTATTTAATTCTTTTCACGCTGACCATCCAGCCCCTCCACAGCCATGGAGCAGACTGGCACAGGGTGGTCTCAGACAGGATATCCTCCAGGGAACAGCCTCTGCACAACGTCCAAACAATAGAGCCCTGCCTTTCGAACTGTAGGCATTTTAAAATATATACAGTGTGCCCAGCCTCTCCTCCCCACAAACCTCGGATATCTGCTATCTGCACAGCGGTCAGCACCACAGTATCAGATCTACACAGTAATTTATTTCCTGCTGTTTGTGAGCAATTCCCACCAACGTCAAAGGGAGCGGAGCAGAGTCTGGTCCTGAATCTCTGTCCCTCCTTCAGATGCTGCGGGTTTCGAGAGCTCAGGTGTTTGTACTTTCGTACACTGAGCCTAGATAGGTTGCTGTGCTCCCAGTGCTCGGTGGCGTGACAAACCCACCAGCCAGTCTTACCCATGGCAACAGCTACAGAGGCCTTGAGCACCTCACTTCCATAGGTACTGCCAGTGTTCTGGAATCACGCCATATGCAGATGTACACAACATCATACTGAAGCCTTTCACAGGGGCTTTAAAGAAACTGCTGGACAGAAGCATCTTCTAATCACCTTACGCACCAGGTGTAGAAGCAATATTTACAGTGATCCATCTGGTCATAAAACAACAAGGGGTTCATGGTCACTCTGGTTCAGTCACGCTAAGTTGCACTGACTCCACTGCTGTCAGCCAAGCTGCTGGGCCCTATTCTGCTCTCACTTATGTCAATGCAAATTTGGAACAACTCCACTGACTTCACAGCATAATCTAATTTAGTGGAAGGCAGGATCTGATGTGCTTTCTAGATTCATGCTGTGTAATAGGGAACAGACTTGAACTCGTTAGCAAGGGAACATATATTGAAATGAAGTTACCCACAGGTAAACATCTCTCGAGCCCATTTTTTTGTTGTTGTTGTGGAAACAGCATGACTTACCGCTGAACTGTAGCCTGATACCTACTGCCTGCAATGGGCCGCTTCTGGAGCAGCGAAAAGGTTTTCGCCTGCTTGACAGAGTGAAAAGGAAAGTCTCTTTAAAAGCCATTTCAGACTTAAAGCAAAGCCCTGAAATCTGGCCCATGGGAGTATGTGCACCCTGAGAGGTCTTGATCGAGCAGACGAGTCTGAGATGATGGCACAGCACTAGTAGCACTCAGTGATGGAGATCACGATTCCGAGAGATATTTCTTGTGTGTGGATCATATCTAGTTCCTCCCTAGTAAGTCCACTGAAGCTAAGTTTTATTAATGTATTCATCAGAGTGGAAACTGTTTATACTGGGCTTTGGGAAGAAAACCCTTAATGGAGGAGCGTGCCACTGTGGGTCGGCTGCACGCAGGGCCAGGTGGCTCCTTTCCGTCCAGCAGCGGCCTCCGGCGTGCCCTTCCCTGCAGCACTCACATTTTCACATGCACATGAAGACCAACAGCACAGAAGGTAGCCGCTTTTCTCCCGCAGGCGAAGCCGCCCCACGCTGCCAGCAGGAGCAGGACATGCCGCCGGGCCCCAGTCGTGCAGGCAGAGCCCTGGGGACAGGCTGCCCGGCTGCCAGCACCGCACACCGCTCCAGGGAATGCACTGCGAGGGGGGCCCGCAATAGAGCCCTAACTGGTCGAAGATCACTTATACCCAAAGACCTGGCCATTGCTGAGGATTTTGATTCTTTGGGATCTTTTGTCACCTTTGAAGAGGGCTCAATGGTGAGCTGTGCCTCAGTTTACCAGCCTCCGCGGGCAGACAACATACTGCATCACGTCAGTGTGTGAGCACAGATCGGGAGTGAAAGCCCCGTGACTTTGGACCATCTGTTTCCAAAGACTTAAAAGAGGTTCAAGCAATTTATTTTAGCACTCATTCTCCTTCAAGCCCCAGCAGTTACTGTGCTACAGGTGGCTGCAGGGTTGAGCTCCATGCCTGCTCCTTCACTCCCTTGCCTCAATGTGGAGTGGCCAGGCCAGCTCTCCCCACAGCCCTTGCTGCCTGAAACCCAGGTAATGCTAATTTTTATGGGCAGTCTTTTAGAAAATGGCTGCTTTTTGTAAATGCCTCTTCTCCCGCAAACAGATTTCTTTGTATTTGGTGAGGACATGGGACACAACCTACACTGTGAATTACAAATAAGGAGCAGGTCACAAAAGGAAACCTCAAAAATCCCTCAAGACAAACTCCATCACAAGTGGAGTCCCAGCTGGTGGTGCTGGGCATATTTCACAGTAAGAGAAGTATTTTGCTTCATCCCAGGCAGAAATCAGCCGTTCCAACGTGCGGTTTCTTTGCTGGGTATTTGTCTTTCATTCTGCATCCCTTAGCCAGTGAAGGATTTGCAAACATTTAATAATTCCAAGAACAAGCGCATTAAAGCCTCAGAGCAAGGGGAAAGCCCTTTTCCTGCCAGCGAGGCACATTATTGTCAATACCCCATTGTTGTACTCGCACTCACCACCCCTTAAAGTAATTAATGGATAAATCAGGGTTTTTTCTGTGGCATTTCTGTGGGTGGAGTTTATTCCCATCCTTATCTGAGCAGAGGATCTTTCCCACCAGTAACCTGGTGCCAGGGTGTCCCACAGCCCATGACGCCGGAGCACGCTGCAGAACAAACAAACTCAATTATGGGAGGATATTTACAGTTGCTGACCAAACTCTCGATTTCCTTGGTAAACTCCTCAAGACAATACGCTCCCGGCACTGGCCTCCAATTGTACTGTCAGAAATTGATACAAGCCCAAGAATGAGAAAATATTGTGTTTAGATTAGTGATAGGCAAGTAAAACAAGTGCGCGATGTTTTTGGAGGGTTCGCCCCCCCCCATGTGTTTGTTTATTTTTACAGCCACAGGACGGAGCAGGGCAAGCACAGAGCCTCTCCTTGCCCACCTTGCCCTCCCTGGCTCCCGCCAGCAGCGAGCCACACCATGCTGCTGGGCACCGGCACGATTTCCCTGGGAGGACGACAAAGAGGGACAGTGCTGCACCTTGTGTGTGAGGCTCGTTGTTGCCCAAAACATATAGTGCCTTTACTGAGCTCCTTAAAACAGCCTTGCCAGGATTCAAGCAGGAAACCGTGATGCCAGCACGTGGGAGTTTGCAATGGGGGGATGAAGGAAGCCTTCACCTCCTGTCACAGGTGTAATCGCTGCTGACCCAAGGGGTGCCCTGCACACTGCAGCTCCCAGCCCTGTCCTGCCGCGTCTCTTCAGAACCCCTTCCCCATGCAGCACTCATAAGTAAAGTTAAAATCCCCCCCCAAGCAGGGAAGCCAGGCTTTACTCCCTTTCGGCACTGGTTGCATTGCATTTGCAACCCAGTCCCTTCACAGGTCTGGCTCAGAGCAGGGCATGTGCCCGAACTGTGGGCTGAGACCAAGCACACTCCAGCCAAACCCATCCTGCAATGCACGCTCACCGCAGGCTGCTCTCAAGCATGAAATTCCTAAATCACTTGAAATGAGAAGTCACTCCTGAATTTGAGCTGCCCTGGCACACCCTGGGACGAGCACAGTGTCCCTCCTGGAGATGGTCCGACAGCCACCCCTGCGGCAAGTGGTGCCTTTCACAGAGCCTGGCCTCGAGCTCCTTCCAGAAACGAGCCCTGCGGCGAACAGCGCAGCCCTGGCTTATTGCTGGGCTGGAGCAACGTGGCCAGGGCTACACTTTCCCACAGGGTGCTTAAAGGTGCCATATTACACACAAGGTCTTCAGGGATTTTGACACAGAGAAGCTCAGGTTCAGCCCCCACTTTTGCCCCAAGCAAAAATCAGGCTTACACCTGCGTATACCCAGATTAACAGCCTTAACTCCATGTGTGTTGGGGGTTTAATGTTTGGACCAACTCTCTGTTTCTTATTACACCAAGAGAAAATCTTGAGCGACAGCACTGTAAGCAGCGTTTTCCAGATTTGCACCAGTTTAATGATAACCAGAATTGGGCTCCACATCTTAAGAGATCACACTCTCTGTACTCATGGCCAATATGTTAATGTCTTCCAGCATTGTGCATCTTTCTCCAAAACCTTTGTAAGCCTTCCCTTATAGGTTATCCAGGGATCAAGGTCTGAAAAACCATAAAATAGACTGGCTGTGCAAGATTCGCATTTAATATAGCATGCCTTTTCTTATCACTAGTCACTCTTGTTTGACTGAAAATGTCCATTTGTTTTTTAGTGGATTAGGAACATTCAACAATAAAAGAGGAGAAGGGGCAGGTTCTGATAGCTGTGGGACTTGAATTAAGTAAAACACTGAAGTAGAGGCATTTGTCCAGATTTACACCAGACTAATATCAAACTCCAGTCCAGAAAAGGAATATAAATTAGTCAGTTAATGAGAACTGGATTCCAGCCAGCTGGATTAGGGTCCTGTAATATTCATATATTCTACTCTTCTCCCCTTGCCCTGTTAATTGACTGCAGGCCACCCAGGGTAACAAAGACATATGACAGAAATATAGTGTATATTTATGTTGGCTTGTCTTGCTGTAACAAGGGCTTCAGGGTATGACCCAACTTCAATAACTCAGACTTACCCTATCACTTTCTGGCTCATTTCCTTGTGGGCTTATAACATACGGTGCTTTTCAGTTTATTCTTTCACTACATTTGGAAAAAAAAGAAAAAAAAGGAGAGAGGGAAAAAGAAATTGTCTACAAAAATTTGTTAAAATCCATCGCAGAGGCTCTGCTTACATGTCCCATTGCTTAGGGGCTCCTACAAAATATTTATTAGCACAGGTCATCTCCTGACAACGTTTCCCCATAACCAGTAACAGCATCTTCAGAGAACAACTGGAAGATGTGAGCACTGGTATCTGTTCCACCCTCAGTGGACTGAGAACTATGAACATCTCCAAGGCTCGGTAATTTATCATTACAAGAAATTATACAAAGAGGCAGAAGTTGACGTAAAATCAGGTTATATCATGGGAGGAAATCTGATTGTAAAGGCATACCAAAATATCTTCTAATGTATCAGCTTTCCAAACTATCCAGAAGGAAGAAAAAAAGTCTTCTGAAACTCAGTTGTTTAGGATGGAGCAGACAGGTTTTTTGGGATGGAAGTCTGTAGTCAATGATTTTACCTCAAGATCCACAAACAGGGACCAGAGGCAGACCTTTTAGTTCCTACAAGCCTCTCTTCCACACTGTTTATTTACCCTGTCTCAAACCAGGTTGCTCCTAAAACTGAGATTAGAAGAGGTGACAAGTATGGAGATAATTTAGGCCTAACAGGGAGGCTGATCCCAACTAGAAGAATGAGAACTGCCAGCCAAAGAAGAGGAAAAAGCAGCTGTGAGCAGGTTGAAGGGGTGAGCTACAAACACACAGTTGGGCCCTTAGGATGCAACAAAGGATTCAAAGGAGCCAAACATCTTGAGGAAAGAAAAGAAAAGAACTGGCCTTATATGAACTTTAATTTTGCCCAGAAATTCCACCATAGATCAAAGAACTACAATGAAGGTTTAGTTGGAAACAGCATTTTCCTGCCCAGAAGTTCAACTTCAGCAAGTGGGAAACCTTTTTCACCCCATGAAAAGCTATTTTCGTCAAATTCCTGTCCTGTTCTAGAGTAGGTTCAGTCCAAAGGCGGGGTTTTTTTTGAGAAAAGTGCAGGATATGTTGGGACTGTTATCTGGGTGGATGGGGCAAGGTCACTGGGGTACTGCTTCAGTGACTAGTCTGCCAAAGGCCTGAGTCATGAACTCTGACAATACTTCTACTGAATTTAGTCCTTTTCCTAGGGACGAAAGCACCTCTTGGGCAATGCCGAGGGAAGAAGCTACTGTAAACATTGAGGATGTAGAGGAAAAGACAGTGAAGAGCAAGCAGAGGCTCTTGCTTGTCCCTCAGTCAGTCATTTCAGTGCAACAGAGCAGATAGGAGGACATGGACACGGAGTTGCATCGCACCACGTGATGAAATTTTACCTTTCAGAAACGGAAGAGGCATACCGGCTCTGAGTATAAACCACACTTACAGCCTTTAGAATAGTTGAGGATTTCATGATTTGGTTTACAGAGATGAGACACGACAGATTTTCTATCTTCTCCCTGCAGTTTATTATCTATTGACATGATTTTCTTTGCAAATTCCAGTTTCCAATGACTTGCTGGTTGGCACTGGAAAAGTGAATTGCAGAATGATGCCAGTTAGCTCTGCTAGCTGTTCTTCACAATGCTCTTCAGCTGGTGCTCTCAGTTGTTCTGAATAGACTCAAAAAGTCATTGGAAATCTGAAGTCTTTTGTCTGAAGGTAGTATTACAATTGCTTGTGTTTAAGGAACTGCACAGGAAGTTCTTCTTTACAAAAATTAACTGAAGTAGGGTGATGAAAATCTGACTTTTTCCTTTGAAATAGGAGCACAGATCAGGAAGGGGTCTGCAGAATTGCAGACAGCAGTTGTGATATGTAATTTTTCATATACACTTACTAAGCTTTATCTTAGGGAGAAAAAAAAAAAAAAAATCAGTTTTTTTCCCCACACTCCTTTAACTGAAAGAAATTCTCTCTGATGGCCAGAGACCTTCTTCCAAATTCCACCCCAAGTATATTTACGGCCAGCCTACACTCAATTGTTCTTGTGCCAACATTGTCCTGTTTAAATAGCTCTTCTTCCTCCCTGGTGCTTACACCTCTGATGTATTTATTACCCTCATGATATAGCTAAATGAGGACGGCTTGTATTCAGAAAGCTTTTATATCTTTCCCATTGGTTACTTTCTTATTGACAGAAACTATAAGTGCTTGTCCCAAGCCACTCAAAAGAAAGAGACCAATGCAACGCTCACTGCAGCTGGTGGCTCTCCCCACATCAACACCTGGCTATTCAGGATCAACTCACAGTTTAGAGTTGTTAAACACCTTCTAATTAAGTCCTGCTCATTCATGGTTAACTTCCCTGTGAAAATGGATACAGAAAGAGGGGTCTGACTTTTAATCATAAACTTACCCTTAAGTTAGTAAAACCCTGTGGCTGTTGGAAGTCAAGGCACTAAGACATTAGCACTTCCTTAACAACTGTGCCATCCTAGAAAGCAAGTCATGGAGATGCAGGCTATAAATGCACATCTTGACCCAAACATCACTAAAAGTCAATCTTAGACCTTCATATCAGCAGCCACTACTGGAGACAGGACCTGACAGATCAGCATCATATCCCACAATGCCCCTTACTATGTGCTGCTGGTATTCAGTGCTCACACAATAGCAGGGCTCCAACACACACATGTAATGGTATTTCAGGAGAGCAGAAACATGATACATCATTCTTGCAAAAGGCAGGGTATAAAGAAAGGCCATAAAAAGTCACATCACACAGATCTGAGTATTGATTCTGTCCATCTCAAGATCTGAGGTTGCTCGTTCCTGAATGTTTTTGCTCAAGCTGAAGTTGGAAAGCAATTAGCTTGGCACGTTTGCACTTTGGTGTCTTTCTTTTGCAGTGATCTTATTGTTCTGAAACATAATGGGGCAGAGCTTTCTATAGTCCCACTGGGACTGTATCAAAATTGACATCAGTAATGAAAAGCGTGCTGTGTAATGCTGCTGCCGCCTGCTCTTAACACCACGATTTCAGCCAAGAAACAGTAAGTTACACACATTTACTCTCAGTGAACTGGAAGGCCTTTTATTCAGGCTCCACATTAAATTTCAGCTGCCCAAAATGGTCTCATTCTTATTCAGGTCAGTGCTTTTGACTTCTTAGGCTTGTACAGTTCCCAGGGCAGCTCAGGCCTGCAGCAGCTCTGAGGAGCTCTGTTTTCTGTGGTGTTGTTACTTGATAGCATGTTGATTTAAGGCACTGTTATTCTTCAGACTCCTTCAAGCAATATCCAGTAACAGCGCATGGAAAACAAGCTAGGCAAAGACATCGTATTTTTCCTGAAATTCTGAATTCTTATCCACATCCTCACCTTTAAAATTTTCTACTTAGATTTGTACTTGAAGTTAGAGCTGATTTAAGATTAGTTCATATCTTTGGCCTTACACCAATATTACTTACGTATGGTTGAGGTAAGCAATGCAGGAAGTCAAAGACTGATGAATAGGCATACTTCAGTACCACATGCTGTCAAGTATAAAACTTCTAATAGTGTCCTGTTGTTCAGACTACATTTCTTTAGAAAAGCCACTGAAGCATTTTTTCCTGCCATTTACACTGGTAACATCACTGTGCTGAACTCAAGAGACTGAACTGATGCTACATGCTGGGAGACAGAGGAGCATCAGGAGCCTGGGGAGGGTGCTGGCTCCTGTGGGAGAGACGGCATGCAAGGCTGTTACCCTCAGGAGAAAGGGCTGACAAACCTGTGAATGCTGCAGTTGCTGTGGTTCTATAGGGACTTAAAAAAGGGGTGTCCATGAGAATCATGATAGAAGCCGAGAAATTATCAGACTGCTTGAGAACTTAGAAAAATTTCAGAGATAACTCAATATAAATTTTTCCTCTGCATAAATGGGCTGCCAGTTTGCATTCAGGTCTCCAGGATTGTCCCACTACATTGTGGTCTCCCAGGACACCGCTCTGAACTGATGGAGTCCACTGCTGCCACTCCAGCCATGCCTCTCCCTATGCCGAGAGATCTGCTGGTGTTCACCCTGGGGAGATGATGCTCATTCTCACTCAGTGTTTTGAGGTGAGATCCAGGGATATCCAAGTGGCCTGATTGCCCTTTCCCTCATGCAGGTTGAGACAAAGCACTGGCACAGAGGCAGTAGGGAAAAGAAAACAACATTAATTGCAGCTGCTCAGTAAATGCTGGCCCATAGCCACCAAAAGTGACTGCCTCCACAAGCCCCGAGCTGGACAAGAAGCATTGGACAGCATTGTAGTTTGCACCAGAGCTCTCCAAAGAAGAGCTCTGTTTTTCATTTTCCCTTTCCATAGAAGCTGTGCCAGCACAAAGCTGGGGAAATGGAGTATTTTCTTTGGAAATGCCTCAGAGATAAACACGGTCTCAGAAATGGCTGCAGATATGGCATCTTGACGTGCACCTTGGCAGCAGACTGCAGGGGATGTTTGAGCAAGCAGCTGAATGTCCCTTGGCTGTGCTGTGCTCCTGCTCCATCTTGGGGCAAAGCCCTGAGCAGAGCTGACGCAGTCCTCGGCTCCCCAGTGGGTGCCGGTTCCTGGCAGCAAAGAGTCCCTGGGGAGAAATGGACTCTTGTGCATCTGTACAAGAAGATTGCCTCCTCCTGGACGTGCCTCATCGTGGTAAAAGCCATTTCACCACATGCAGTTTCCCACTAGCTTGACACAGCAGTGCACAGGCTGCGCTCACAGTCGTTTCTGTTGTCACAGGCTCTGCTGTGACCAACACAATTCCCTGCTGGGTAAAGCTGCTGGGTGTATTGGGCACCTTTACATAAAGCACCAGGCCAGAACTGAGCAAAATCCACAGTTTACACCAACAACACAGGGAGAAGAGAGAAGCTGGGAGGAAGGTGCTTAGCTTCCTTCTAAGAGATCAACCAAGAAGGCATTTAAAACTGAGCCTGATGACACGTGGCACACATACGCTGCAAAGGATGGAACACCAACGCACCCAATCTCAGTGCTCTCTGCTGCTCCACAGGTTTGGGTGCTGGAAACCCCAGAGAGACACACTGAGGAATTTTGGGACCTGTGGATGTGTCAGCACCTGTTTGTAAATGCAGCTAATCCAAAATTAGCCAGGAGAACTGGAAGAATCATTTGTCAGCTCCTGGTCTCCTCAGCCATCTTTAAAAAAAAAATGTCACAGATGCATTGACACTTCTGCTGTAGATTTAAATAGCAGCCACCATCCAGGATCGGCTGCTGGGCAAGTGGGCAACATGTAGCTTGCTGTCTTGGACTCCTCCTGTATCAGATGACTCACCAACATGCCTGAGAAACTCCCTTATACCACAGACTCCAGTAGCAACCCCACAACAAACAGTTGTCTGGGGCTTGCAGTCATCCTTTGGGGTTTAGGATGTAATCCTGCCAGCACTCAGAGAGTGGGGCGTGAGATGGCAGCACTTTGCTGCTCCCTTCTCCTGCTGCCTCATGGCCACATTGCCGCACTGGGATGCAGGCGACATGGAAATCCCTGCTTTGCCATAATATCCTTTGCGCCCTAATAAGCTATTCAGTGTCTTGATCCTGTTTTTTTTGCTAGTACACTAGTGATAGCAAAACTTCCTCCCCAGCTTTTCCAGCAGATCCCTGAACTCCTCAAACAAGAGGATGTTCACACCCACATTTAACTGGGTATTGTGCACTGCAGCAGCTGGGCCCTGTGTGCTGCCCTGTCTCTGGATCGTAACTGCTTTTGTGGAACTCCACTGAAGCATCTTGATGTGCAAAGGCATCCTCAGAACACTTTGAATTTGTAAAGCAGAAAAAGTCTCATCCCGAAGCAGCTAGTGCAGCTGTCTAGTATCTCCTGTCTGCAAAACAGGCTAGGAGGAGTTTCTACTCCAGCCAATGCTTTGGCAGCGTGATCTGTCAAGCCTGCCTTTTTGACATGAAAATACAGAGCTCCTAGCAGTGACTTGGAAAACCATTTCCCCTCCACCTCTCCTATCAAGCTGAGGGCAGGAGCCTTGATTGCAATGCTCCCACCTCTACCCCAGGAGAATTGTAGCTCTACCTCCGAAATGCAAGTTAAGTGTTATGACTCTGCTGCTGCCCAGCTCTGGGGAGGACACTCCTAAACAAACACTTCTCTCATCTGGACCAAGAGAAACTACAGAGCTTCCTATTACCTCATTGTGATCTGCACCGTGACCCTCTGCAGCTGCATCAGACACACCTTCATCCTTCTCTAAAAGCAACGTTTGTGCCTGAGTCCACACAGCTTTACTCACAAGAGTCGTTTCTGTTCATACTTTTTCACCAGAATTAGTGGAGCTGCACACACAGTGAAGGGCAGCTCTTTAATATGGGTTCACAGGAGCAGGCACTTCATTATTTAAGATATGTTAGGATGATATTAGCACACCAAATATTCTCTTCATTTATCAAGAGAACTTGACCAGTATCCAGGGATTTCTCAGCAACACTGGGAAAACACTGAGCTACAGATGATGTATCATTTTTGATATGACAGTGAAACTATTATATAAATGACTCCAGGGCCAATACAAGTCAACATCCTGTGAGGTTCTCGTATATCTTCCAAAGCAGGTTCTGCTCTGGCCACACCAGTTCCAGATTTAGTTTTTTTTGTATAGAGGTTTGGATTTTTCTCCTTTTGAGATAACAGTTACAGGAAGGGATTACTTACATTTTAATGAGAAACAAATGATTTTGTTAAAAAGGCAGTTGCTGGAATAAACCTTTGCAGATCTCAGAATATAACCACTAGGCCAAGTACCATGATCCTTCTTCACAACATGAAAAGGGTAATCTTTCGTAGGTGACATTCATTTTATACTTAATTTTAATATTGAACTTTTCCTGCTGTAACTTCACTTAAAAATCAATGAAGAAAAGATGGGTCAAGTTTCTAAACACACACTAACTCAGCCTAGTAGAGTTAGAAATTTACTTTGTGGAAGTTTTTAACGCTTTGAAGAAAGATAATGTATGTTTATAGCTAAAATTATGTCTTTATTTGGAACCCAATTCTTCAAGCACATAATTATGTAAATAGTCCCTGGTCAGGCAAAAAAAAATTGTGTTCAGGATTCATAAGCTATGAGCCACGATTCTCAATCTGTTGGAGGTGTGTGAGGAGAGAGCCAGCTACAGGCTGCAGAGCGGCAAACGCACACAGGAGACCCAGCTCAAACTGGGCCTCAGTGTTTGCCTGTGTTTATTCCCCATTCAATGCTCACCCTCTTTTTGCACTGTTAAGGAGCAGTTGTCTCTGCCGGTGAGCCGGCTGCAACAATTAGCATCACTAACTATTATCTAACAAGCAGGAACTCACACTCTTGCTGCCCCGGGTCAGAGGCAGGTCTCACCAACCCAGTGCCCCATCCCCAACGGCCAGCGGTGCCAGCGGTTTTGGGAGGTGGTGGTCCACAGCCCAGGAGCCAGCCTTAAAATACATGATATATAATTCATTGTTCTTGCGTATCCATGAGAGATCCAGGTCTGTGTATACATTCAGATGGAACCGCAACCCTTTCCTACTGCTATCTACTACACAATGTTTATCAGGGCTTACAGACCACTTCCTTTTTAAAACCCTTATTGAAATTTGCACAATAAACAATTTGCCCAATTGGTTTTAGGAAGCCCTCAGCCCTTTTCCTTTCAAGGCAAGGGAAACCAAATTATTTATTATATAGAAGTGGGATGGGCTCTGGAGAGGCCAAGGGAGGAAAGTGAGATGGCTCAAGGCTCTGGGTGTGAGCATGGATGCTGGGAGGGCATGTACCTGCCCCATGAGGCTGTCGGACCTCAAGAGACAAGGGTGTAACACCCATCCTCCAATCTAGACACCAAAATCATCACAGAATGGTTTGGGTTGGAAGGGACTTTAAAGATCATCTGGTTCCAACCCCTGCCACAGGCAGGGACCCTGTCCACCAGACCAGGCTGCTCAAAGCCCCAGCCAGTATGGCTTTGGACACTGCCAGGGAGGGGGCAGCCACAGCTTCTCTGGGCAACCTGGGCCAGGGCCTCACCACCCTCATGGTGAAGAATTTCTTCCATATACCTAATCTACATCTACCCTCTTTCACCTTGAAGCCATCACCCCTTGTCCTGTCAGACAAATCACAAGTCCAATCATACCCAAATCATCCAGATCACAACTTTAAAGCCCCTTTGCTGAAGTAAGGTAGCAGCACAGGCTTCCTGCAGGTACCAGGGTTAGGAGTCACATGCAGCATGGACTTGGCTGCTCCCCTCGTACTGCCTGTTCACCATTAATCACAGGCAGGCTAGCTTTAGTATCAGTGACAATTCTTCCAGCTGAATGTATAGCATACATACAGCTCTGGTCTAGATGATGAGCGAGGACCAAAACTGCTCCTTTACCATCTGCCTACAAAGCCTCTGAGTTCCTGGAGCCCACTGTACCCAGGTTTGCTGCAGCCAGAAGCAGCTTGGGCGCCCATTGTGGTTTTGGTCCCTGGATTTTTGTTTCCAAGGAAGCCATGGAAGGCAGCCTCAGGGACACAGGAGCTGCCAACAAAATGTCCCGTACCAGACATGGGTGCCACACCTGGGAGCACAGACACTTTCCTCTTATTGAGTTTGACTTTCATTTATCATCCAACTTTTCCAGGTGAAAAACACTGCGTGAACATTGCATCCCGTAGGAATCTGACTGCCCGGTACATTAAGAGGAAGACCAGGTGCTACAAGCCATGCATGCAGTTTTTCTGAGTTCAGGGCATCAGACATGAGGCCAAGAGAGAAAGAAAGAAGGAAAATCTTTCTGAACAGAGAAGGCACATCTTTAACATCATTCCTACAAAAAGAGGAGACAAGATAAACAAGGTAGTACTTGCTCCTTGGGAGAAGCCATCCATTCAAACTAAGTTTTCAGAAAGCCACAGCTGTATGAAGGACTGAGGTACATGGTTTCTAGCTGAGAGCTACTAAAATGAAACCCCTACCCTAGCTGAGCCAGGCAAGGGCCAGTAATGTAAGCGCAGTAGCAGGGGAAGCTTTGAGCCTAAAGCAATTCAAAGGTATAGAGGACTCCCAAAGGAGAACACCACCTTCTCCTATTCTTTTGATAAATCAAGGATTTCTGTCAGCCTGAAGCCTGAACATCTTCCTCTCCCTTTCCCACCATGGGAAATCCTCTGTTGCATTTTCAGTGGGATTTTTAGTTTTTCTTTCTGAAGCTGCTTGTATTATAGGGTACAGAAGGAAAACAGCTGTCACCCAGGAGCAGTAGCTTTAATGCAAGATAAATGATTTACTTTCTTTACCTCTTTGTCTGAACTGTTGTTATCTGCAAGGGACAGAAGAGCCAGGACCCCCTTCCCACCCTGAGGAGCGCAGGCAGATTTCAACCCTTTGCCCAGCCACCTTCAGACCCCCAAGCAGTAGGAATATGTTTGCTGGGGAAGTGTCGACCTTTCTGCATATCAGGAATTCATGGCAATGCTTTGAATGCAAGAAGTGTGGCAGCACTTGATAAGAGATGCAACATTAATGATATACCCAACACTAACAGAGCAACTTTCATGTTAGAGAGCTCCATATTTTTGTGACCTTTACACCACTTCAGATCTTGTATGAAATGTGGCCACATCTGGAGGTGAAGGAGTTAACCAGCCTCTACCGGACATGCTGCAGACAGAAGGGGAGAACTTGGGGCTGGATAGAGTGGCAACAGGCATCTATCAAGTACAAGATCATTAGTGCTTTTATAAAGTGCTTTCAAAAAAACCATCAAGGGCAGAGCACGATTTTTTTGCTGGAATGCTTGGGGTAGGAAGCATCACAGCTGGAGCTGGGATAGTTCAGTCTTGCAACATTCTGTTTGTATTCTCTCAAGGCAATGAATGCTTGCTGGGCAAGCCAAATACAATTAATTCATGGCAAGAGCTGGCGAGTACAGTTCCATCCCCAGATTTCCACCCTTCCCCTCCATCCTGACACAAACATTCTGCCTCCAAAAAAATATATGCTCATCAAGAAAGTGAGGCAGAGTGCTGTGTCCTGGTCTCTAGCTCTGCCTCTAACACTGAGCTCCAATATCCGTTTATTCTCTCTATTTGGCTGTGGTTAGCTTCTTTTGGGGAGGGAATGGCAGTCAAATTCACAATTAATCACGATTTTAAAGCACTTTACTACTTTTCAAAGCAGAGATGTTACAGATGGGGAGGCATTAGAAGTGAGCAGTAAACTGCTGTGATTAACCACCTGAAGGTCATGGATGTCCTCTACAGAGAGGAGGGAAAGCTTTCCTCCCACCAACACCCTCATCCCTTCTTGATAGCACAAATTAAAAACAAAGCCAGCTGTTCAGTCGGGAGTGACTTTAGTTTAAATCTTTCTGTTTCTTGCTCAATAACCCTTTCATTATAAGGTTCCTGCTGGGAAAGTTTGTGAGCCAAGGCATGCTACTGAACACGCAGCACACTGTCTGCAGAGGACAAGCGTCCAGTGAGCCCACATCCACATCTTTGTTGAATTGTTACAATTTCTACATTTGATGAGGCAAATCAGAGAACGTTGGTTTAAAAATGAAAAATAAAGAGATTAAGATACAAACTGCTCTCCATGAGAAGCTAATCATGTGCTGGAAAGTTCTCTAGCAGTTTGAAGAGGAGGCAAGAAACAGAAGGAAGCAGCTCAGGCATTTGTGTGCAGCAGGCTGTTTCTTGCCCTGCATGGATTACATTCATAACATAACCTTTCTAATTGAAACATTTTGTTCACCTATGAGCTAGCTCTAAAGTCCTTTGAGGTCTGTAAGGAATTCCCAAGATCCTAGGGAATCTAGGGTAAATTAACTTTTTCTCAAGTTGTCTGTTCGCATGAAGGGAAAAATCTGAATATTGATATAAGCCCAGCAACTAGGAAGCCTCGTGAGCAAACACTGGATCTAGACAAGGGAGGATGGAGAGAAATAAAACATGAACAGAAAGCTAGCATTGTCCACTGAAAGAGTGTTTACAACTGTCTATGGCTCTGGTCTAAGCCTGGAACATTTAAGTCACTCATATTTGATACATAAATTGAAAAACCCAAGAGCATCCCACATTGCCTCTCAAATGCCTTCTCTGAAACACTCTGTGCTCAGAAGTGAGATTTGTGCAGTCACTCACTCAGAGGCTGGGTGACATCACTTTGTAGATTTATGGCAAATAACACTGTTCTGCGCTACCTGCCTACATATATAACTCCAGGGGAAGTTGTTATCATGGTGTACCGAGCCCGAACAAACCAGTCGTGGACTGTGATCTGATGGAAACCGCACACAGGGAAGGCCTGCTCAGTGACCCCCACAAAATCCAAATATCTACTCAAGCCGGGAGCATCAAGCTTTCCACCTTTTAAGTACCTCTAGCTCAATTTTTACTTCTGCTGAACCATGATGCAAGTCAATGACCTCTTGTAAGCTGCAGATCAGTCCATGCAAGCTTTGTTTATACAGACTTGTCAGAAATTTAAGAAACCATACTTAATTGGGCTGACTACATCCCCGCAAGAACACAGCAGTCATTCTTTTCTCTTCAAACACTTCTTGACCCAACACGTTACTGAAACTAGACAGCTCACACCAGTCCTCCTCTCCTAATTGCTTGAGTGTACATTGCATTCAAACAGGTTCACCACCTTCACTCGGTTACTCATTTTTGGTATATTTATTTGCGTAGTTCTGGAATGTCCCATCTCTGCCGACATAACTGATTGCACAGCAGCTGAGGCTCTTCTCCCACACACAGAGTGTGTTTAGGCTCTTTTGGGGTTCGCACATCCCAGACCTCACAGGCAGCTGGACACAGTCCTGTTAGTCATCGATCAATCTTTCAGAGCAGTGACTGACAAATTTGTTTTAACACAAGTGTCTAAAGACAAAAAATCCTACTGCTCTTTTACTGCAAGAGTGAAGGGCAAAAAAATTTCTTTTCCTACAGTGAAACCTGAATACCAGGTCTGTTTCAAATGATTTAAAACATAAATGTTATGATTACAGAATTTAGCATTCAAATGGAAGAGAATACTGCCTGATACCTCAGAGTGAGATTCCACTGTGCAGCTACAAAAACATGCTGGGGAAGGTAAAGTCAATGCCAAGTGCTAATGACTTTCAGTAGCACTGAAGTACACTCAAGAGTTTTACTCCTACAGCAATGGTCTCTTGGGAGAGTATCACACCGCTTCATCTAAAGCCCTCTAAACTGAGCCTGAGCAAAACACCATTCCCAGGATTTCATCCAGTAATTTCTTTAGTTTGCCAACAGCCTAAGCTAGAATACACCTTTTAAGATAAATCAAATCTATAAAAGTTTTAGAGCAATACAACTGTCTGTTTAATCCCATGTCTTAAAGGCAGAACATTCATTAAACAAGCTTGTAATGTGCTAATTCAGGGGGAATATCTTTTTTCCAAAAGGCTAGCATTACAAAATAGTGTCACTAAATACTACCAGAAAAACAATCCAGTCGTCTCAAGTTCAGCAGTGTTCATGACGACATTCCTGCCTGAGACTGCCACCAAGATGTTCTCATACAACCCAGTCATATGGAAATCATAGCTCTCACAGAGCAGCTGTGTTTTTTGGAAGTGACTTCATATTTTTGGATGTTGTCTACCACATGAAATCGAACATCTTCAACAGCAAATAAAGCTCTTTCTTTCATCCCATGCCATGTTTCCTCCATGTAATAAAGCTGGTAGATGATTTTTAACTCTACAATGACTTTTTTTCTGCCTTCCCTTAAAACACAGGGACTGTATCTCTGTAAATGCCTCTGCAAGCTTCTGGTATTTGTAACATAAATTGAGCTGAGATTTTACACAAGACTGGAAGGATTCTTATTCCCACTCGCCTCACATTTGTGCTGATGTGGATCTACTGACTCATTCCAAAATAGTCACTCTTGCAAGTAAGTTCCTTTCCCAAAACTACATGTTTCATAATGAAAATTCCACCACATGTCTGTCTGTTAAACCACAAGGATTGTTGGCTACCATCTTCGGGAGAGGTCCAGGCTGTAGGGCACATGCCAAAACACACCCCTGGACACTGCCCCAGAGGCCATGTGAACCAGCAGCTCAGATCTCAGGGCTGCCAACAGCCAACACCTCCGCAGCCTCCTCTTGTTACAGTGATGGTTGACAACTCTTGCAAGAGGGTAATGAGAGAGGACACGTCAACCTGCAGTGACATGGTGAGACGAAGGGCTAGGGTACACCTTTTTCATGGGGGGAACTGGAAGGAATTTTGCTCTTCATTAGCGCCTCACCTTCCTCAGCAGTTCTTACTGGAGCAGTTCATGCAGAGGAAGCAACGCTGCTCCCCATGCGTTCAGGCAGATGAGCCTAGGTACAATGCCAGCCAGTTGAGTCACAGCACAGTTCCCACAAACATCAGCCAAGGCAAAAGCTAACTCTCCAGTTATCCCTCCTGCCTTGCGTGACAACAAGGCCTTTCTCAGCTTTCCCTTCTACAGTAAACAGTGCTCAAGCCTCACTACAAACAGAGAAATCCTTTTATCTGCTCAGGAACATATTTCACAAATAAAAACCAAACGTTTCATTTGAAATAACAACTATCTGCACATACTGCTATAGTGTATCTGCCATTTTGTCTCACCAGTCAGCTGCTCACCCCTGGAAAGCAGCTGGATCTCTACAAGCGCCAGATGGACGTGCACCAAACATAGCTAATGAAGCACAGGGAATACTGCTCCGAGACCCTGCAGTCAGGATCTGCCCCAGCTTTTTGAGAAGTTCTGTGAGTGACTCCCAGATCCATTGGCCTACGGCTCTTGTCAGTCCAACTCCTGCAGGTCCAGGTGACCGTATTTACTCCCTGGAGTGCCAGGAATTGATAAAACAACATTTGTCTTCAGCATTTTGGAGTAAACTCCAGACACACACCAGGATGTTCAGTTGTTCCAGACTCAGCTCATTTTCCACCTCGCCCAGATCCCTGCAATCTAATGGCAAACTGCAGATTTCACAGAAGTGCCTGAGGATGCAGATGCTCAAAACAGCACCAGGTTCCTAAGGGGCTTTAAAGGATCTACTGGATTTTTTAAATCCCTAAAAGTCTTATATGTATTTTAAGGTACCTTTGAAACTGGGAGATATCTAGGTGTAACTAATTAAGGCACTAAACACCTTCACTTCAAACAGACCTAGAACATCAGTGTTTTCCCTCAAAGTCTCTACCAAGTGCATTTGCTTTCCAGCTTTCTTATGCTGAGAACACTGCTCAAGACCAATGTAAATCCAGTCCTATTAACCAAGTTATGAGGTTCTGCGTATAGTGGTTGAAAGATGCAAAAGTGATAACATATATACACATTTAAAAAAAGTTACATTAGACATTTTCTATCATCTAGCTTAAAGGCAGCAATTCTTACCAATAGACAATAACTCCGCAAGGTAAATAAAAGTTTCTAACAGAACCTAGGTGATGAGTCTCAGTTACATTTTCCTCATACAACTGCTTGAAGGTTGAGTGCCTGACCTCGGAGGCCTTGGTGGGGCTTCCCATTGTGGCACCAGGTAAGAACCTGATTTTGCAACAGTGCTGGCCCACACTAATATCCCACTCTAACATATTCTTACCCAGGAAGGTGCCCTACACAGCTGGGCAGAAGCTCACTAGCGTGCGCATGTACCTCCCTCGTCATTATGCTCCACCCCATCAACCACTATTTATGTAAAGCAAAGCATTTTTCTTTAGCCTACACAGTAAGGGATTAAATTAAAAATAATTGCACTAGCAAGACAGGGGAGAAAGAGTAGAACCACTGCTGCTAGGTCAGCTCAGGGCACTTGGACTGGGACAAGGACACCCACCTGTTGGGTGCTGGAGCACTCAGCATTCCAGTGGGAAGCAGCGTCTGAGTCAGCTGGGCTGCTCGTATATGGGAAATCCCCAGTAAATACGCTCCAGTAATCACCCACCTCAGGGAACATTGCGGGGTGGGCGTGAGATGGTTCAGTCCTTCCATAGACCTAACCATGCAGTACTTTGGGAAGAGCTACCCAGATTGTTTTGTTTCCTTGGGTAAGATCTATCTGGAATTGAAAATTTGCGTACATATATAAATATATATGCAAGCTACTGCTAGCCAGGAGGGAAGTAAACAAGGAAATAGTCAGGAATTGGGAATAGCAGGGTGTCTTTTAGTCATTTAAGGTATTAGCTGAGCCAATGGGCATGCTTTTCCTGTTTTAAATAGACACAATAAGATAAAGGTCAGCAGGGGAATTGGTTACATTTCTCTTTCCCATGTATAGGTATACTGCTGTGGAGGATGTAATCCTGCCCAGAACACTTTAAAGTTACAGAATGATTTGGAGATTTTAGAAGGATCATATTGGCTTCATCAGCTCAGAGCGTAGTGTTTATAGGTACTAATTCCCTGTGAAAACCAGAAGAATTTGAGTATTCTGATAACTCAAACAGCAAAACTAAATCCTGCTATGCAACTAAAGTCCCACAGGAAAACTTACTTAACATCAAAGCTAACTACCCTGTACACTTATCTTTATAAAAGAAAATATTACATTGTAGGGAAAGTTTATTTTCTAATCAGCTTTCTTATGCTTCAGCAGATATTTGAACTCTAAATCAGCCTCAAAGTGCACCAAGAGGCTTAATAAATACCACCAAAAATGATAACGACTTAGGCCAGGCAACAAGATACTCTTTGGCACTCTTCCAGATCTATTAACATGCAAACGTGACACAGATACTAGGCTATGCATGGAACCCACCTTTAATTTAGTGGCTTACTATCTTAATTTGTAATTAAGCCTACATTTTTTCAGTATACTAAACAATTATAAAAGCAGCTTTTTCAGAACAAAAACAAATCACAATCTTACAAACCTGCACATCCTGTCAAGATCAGTAAGAGCCTTCAGTTTACTGGGAGTTCAAGCTGAATTGCAATTACATTTATAATGCATTCTGGCTCATTAGAAACCAATTAAGATCACTGGCAGCTGTAAATAATTCAGTTAATCAATTGCTAGTTTTAAAGTGCAAAGAAAGTGATGCTTCTGATTATAAAAGTACTTTTAAAGATTATACCATTTCTTGAAGGGAGAATATTAGAGGTTGGGTTTTATATCTATATACACACATATACATACACACACACACACACATTCACACACAGGCATGTATATAAAAGCTGAAGAGAATTTGTTTCATGGAGAAATGTAGAGGGACCTTTACAATGGGCACAATTGACATACTGTGTTGCTTCCCTAGCATTAAACATGGGAAGCCTAAGACTGACTATGCAAAACATACAGCATTCTGTCTGAGGTCTCAAGCATGTTGTATCCAGGTTCCGTTTTACAGTTTCCTTATTGCCTCCAGAATCATTACTCTGGAGAACTTGCTGTTAACTCAGCATAAGTCAGAACCCTGCTGTCAAGAGCTCAGGGAAAAGCTATTCCAGAAGCCAAAGCATAAGGTGTGATGTTATTGGAATGTTCCTGAATAAGGAACTTAAAGCAATCAATTTGTTTTACTTTTGTTTTGGAAAGAGACTAATGAAATATTACTCTTAGGATCCAAAATGAACAAGAGATCTATTCCCTTCCTCTATTGTAAAAAAAACCCCACCTCTTGCAAAATCTGTTTTAATGGCTTATTTCTAGTCCAGGGATTTCAAAACGTATATGGCTATCCTCCAAACCTTCCTTGAAAGACATGAAATGAAACCATGTTTTCTTTTAACTTAGAAAAAATATTCTCATTGTATGCAAATTCCTTCCCTGGCCTATGGGAAAAAATACATCATAGTGACCATGAGTTCTGAAACCTTCATTGTACGAATGTTGATGTGTGGTTTGAAAGACACCTTGTTTCACCTTTCTGCTTGACCAGTTGAGCTGTCACTGTAGGGCAGAGGTATAAGACATCGAACAGTGTTTGGTTCAGAGGTTACATGCATTAGCTTGGGCTTGGTTCAGCAGAGCATTAGCACCCTAGTTTAACCTTGAGCATCTCTGTATTTGCTGAATTTGCAACAATAGCAGAAAATCATCCCAAAGTGCAGTCCTCACAGTGACTTTTATCTGAATAAATGTATTCAATGATTTCCAAATAAACTATGTAGACTAGGGAATAAGGGGATTTCATACTGAGTTTAACTGCTGTTCTTTGGATGCATTCAGATAATACTAGTTTTTGGAAAGGCTGCTTTCTCAGCTCATTGTGATACTACCAAGAGCACCTGGCATCTGAACAAACAAAGTGAACGTTGAAGAGGAGTGAGCTGGCATTGTGATATGGCAATATTCAGAATAATGGACTTCTAGTGACAGAGTCACCACATTGTGCTATTATGTTAGCAGTTCTTGCAGAGGAAGTTTGTTTAGGATTTAGGCCCAAGTTTCCCTAAACGAGGCTTGTAAACAGTGTGGAAGTTGACTTTCTTGTTGGTGATAGAAAGACTGACAGCTAACAGCAGCATTTTGTGTAGCAATGACAACTGTGATTATTTTGCAGTTTCGCTGCAATGTGATTAGATTGTAATTAGACTGTGGCTCTGCTGGATTTTTGGATTGCTTAATTGATGGCCCCAAACCAAATGACTTTCACTATGATAAAAAAAACCTTGAAACTTGAATTCCCTGCCACTGAGTTGCTTTAATGCATTCTAGTGCAGTTTCATGCTTGTAGCAAATGAACCTTCTTTCTTTGCACACTTTGAATAAAACCCATGGAAAGTGTGGAAAGATCCACTAACGGATTCTGGACCTGGGTCTCTGCTGGAGGCATCTGCTACTGAAAAGTTCCTCAAATTTGGTTGAGAGAAATGGTTTCTTACTTTGATTTAGAGAATAGAATAAATTTCTTTTCTCTGTTCCATAAGACTGTCATGAAGATGAAATTCCTTTTATAATGAAGAAATAATTGTCACCAGATAGACAACTGTGGGTAGAATCTTGTTTTTATGGAAATCTGAAAGTGGTATTATTATCTCCAGTGAGACAAAGATATCATCTGGTGGATTCAGCATGAAGGAAGCGCTGTAGTTTCTTTGTATGGTATATTTTTATAGGTGTGTTGCTCAGGGCACATTTCTAAACTTGGAGAATAAATAATTTAAGCTCATCTGCATTAGTGAAGTAAAGAGTAAGGCATAATATGATGGTTGTTTATATGTTGCTCTAATTGAACAAATGTTAAAAACAAACAACAAAACAAATAATGTCTGCAAAAAATAGCTTTGAGAAAATCAAATCAGAATTAATGTCATCAGTTAGAAGCAAGTGTCTAATGGGAAGTGTAGCTAATAAGCCCATCTTGGAAAAATTTTAAATATATCCAGAAACTTGAGCCACTAGCTTATATTTGGCAAATACTATCAAAATGTTTCAACATCATATGATAAGACTGCATTATATAAAGACAGCCCATGCATGAGAAAGTTGCCTATTTGTGCTTTATATATCAAAGAAGATGATGGAAATATCTCAGTATTAAAAAAGATCCTATTAAAAAGTAGAGACTTTTCCTTCTCTTCTCTACAAGAAACAGTAAATTTAGAGAAGATATGAGTTCTCTTGTTGGACCCACTATCAAGGTCCTCATTCAAAAAGCAACACAGCTATTTATTTTCTCCTCTTCTAGCATCTAGGTACGCTCACTGATCGCATGGAAGGAGGCCACTTTGGGGATGTACATGTTCATTTACAAACATACTTAAATATACTTTAAAATGAGCTAATGCTTTAGAATATGTTCTTCCTCCGTTAGAAGCCTGGAGCGTTTCTCTGCAGTTCAAGGCCATTCATTAGCAGCTGCCAGCTATGCTACAGGCTCCTCTCTAATCAGTCATTCCATCATCACTTTAGAACACTTGTAATACTTGACAGTACTTTAATATAAAACTTCCCCAGGCAGTTGTTCGATGGCCATGAGTTCTGACCATGATATAATTCACATGTTTCATGCTATGCGTGTTGCTGAACTGCAAGCTTTTAGTTCTGACTTCATGGTACTTAATCTCTTCCATGCCAAAAACTGCTTCAATAGCATCTTTTATGTTCAGCTGAACATAGCCCAAGGGAAAATCTTGTTTCAAGGTGGATTTAAATTTTGCTGAAAAAAACAATCTAATCAGACCATTTAATACAATTTACACTGTTGGTCCTTCTGCCTGTGATGTGCAGGGGGTGCAGAACAGCTCTGCCCACCTCACCCCTGTCAACGACTGGCACACAGCATCTCTCTCCCCTGGAAATGAGGATTTCTTCTCCTCTCCTGCCCGTAATATTTGTTCTCCGGGGACTTCTGAGTGACTGGTGTCCTGAACACCTTGCTGGTCTGCTGGAGCTGCATGGGCATTGGACTGCTGGAGACGGCTGCTTGCTGCTGCGCTGTGCCAGACACCCCTACCCGGGCAGAGGCAGCCCTGCTCCAGGGAACTTGCAGTCTCACCAGCGAGGCAGATTCAAAGCACCTTCTGTGATGTGTTCCATGGTCACCACAAAGACTGCGAGGGCCTCACTCCCGGGCAGATGTAGAAGTTCAACATAAATCCCCAAGCACCATCATATCCACTGAACAACTCTCCTTCTGCTACCACTTCTACACTGGAAAGAAAGTGAAGAGTGACTTTGCAGAGTGTCCTTCACATGGCTCCTTCTCAGACTTGTCCCTGTGACCAAATGATCCCTCTGCACAGCTAGCCTGTCCCAAAGCAGCTAAAATGCGTGGCTGAGTGAGATGGAAATGGTAGTTGTCCCTCACAGATGGTATGTCAACATCAGGAGCTAACAGTCCTTGAGTCTGAACAACAGCCTTCTAACTCCTGATAAAAAATGGCTATTTTTTGCAAGTTATTTGGAGAGCAAGCTCTGACTAATACTTTTCTCCCAAACACTTCTCTTTCTCCTTTGCTCCAAAGCATATTTCACCCCAATTATATGTCTGCTGTCCTGTGTTCAGACTACAGCTTTCTGCAACAGGGGCTGGCTTCCCAAATACCTGAAGTTCAGGGCATGATGCTAGGGAGGTCTGAGGAGGAGGTTTTTCTTGATTTTACTTCTTTCAAATGACACATTGGTGCAAATGAGAACTCTCTCAAAGTACGCAGCAGATGCCAGTCACATTTGCAGAGTTCCAGCGTTGAACAAAGACTTCACTCTGGGGACAAGAGCATTGTCCAGCAAAGGAGGTGACAGAGACGTCAAATCTATATGCCAGATGTCGGTGTCGTAACTTGCACCGAGACTGCTTTCTCTTTGTACACTTGGCCTCGCTGTCTGCAACGTGCATTTCCCAGCTGGAAAGGCCTTGCACACTTCTAACACTGGGAAAAAGAAAATTGCCCAGAGGGAAAAAGTACAAAAGGTTTGCGTCTGCTACAGGAAACTGAAACTGCCAACAGTCTGCTTTGCTGAACTGAGTGCGTCGGCAGAATCAGGGTCTAGCAAGGTATCAGCAGCGTGTGCACGGACAGAAATGGAGAGAAAGAATTTCTCAAGTCAGGTTATTTTCTCTCAAAACAACATAGAACAGAAATAAAAATTCATGGATCAGAGCTCTTTGCAGTCTGGAATTTCAATACATGAAAAATTCCAGGATTCTTCTCATTTTGTTACCTTCCCAAATTGCGACGCAAATCTGTCTCAGGAGTTTATCTATGCATAGATTTAGGTATAGAGCTTTCATATATGTGTATAATATTTCATTTCAGTGAGACGAAAATGTTTCATGTCATCTTTCTCTTTTTGATTTTTTAAAAACAATGCAGCTGAAAATTAAACCTGTTAATACAATGATTACAATTTCCTGTAAAAATGAATAAGAAACAGCATTGTTACATTGCTATGAAGTGTTTTGAGTTAATCAGATCGTCATTTTCCAGTGGAAGACCATTGACCTGGGAGTTTCTGACCAGCTGTAACTCCAGCATTTGGAAATCTTTCACCCTGGGAAATTAATATCAGAATGATGAAAACACAGGAGCATGTTGAAGTGCTTGCTGTGATGCCACAGAGACGCCTATCAGCCGTGGGAGCACCGTCGTGCTCAAGTCTTGCTTTCTCATTCTTCTCCTCAATTTGAAATCCTTCATGCCTCTTAACACAGAGTGTTTTATCTGTATGAATATTTAAGCTGTACACTTCGTGTGCAAACAGTCAGAAAACGGGTAAAACTCCAGTAGATGGCGCTCAAAAATATCCCAAATTTGGGTCCCTGCGCGGCTCCAGCAAGACCCCGGTGCTGAGCAGGGGCTGGGGCCGGCGGCTGTGGCAGCCGCTCCCTGCAAGGCTGCGGCCTGGGGACGCGGCACAGGCGCTGGGCTGGGGCAGCGGTGGCACCGGGACTCCGGGAGACAGGAGACGACAGGACCCCAGGACCCCGACACAACGGTTGGCTCAGCAGTGGCAGGCGGCTGCTGCTCACCCGTGCAGTGGGAAATGGGACCATGTGTGTCCCAGTTCCTCCCAGTTCCCCTTCAGCCCCCTGCTCTGTCATGCACGGCCATCGGTTGTGCTTACTGGTCACTCTCTAGCTCAGTGTGAAGCTAACAGAAAATACACATAAAGTTAATTGATAAAGAGATCCGAATACTGTAAAACACAGCAAAGTTTTGGGAAAGTGCAGAGATCTGCGGCAGTTGCAGAGCACGGCTTGCTGGTTAGGGCACTGTCTGTCTGCCAGCTCCTGTGCAGTTGTGTTGTTTAGTAATGGCCAGTCCTGGTGCCAGTTTTAAATTTTGTAGCTCTGACTGGAAAGAACTTGTTGTATTATGAAGGCGATTCAGTAGGTTATTCAACAGAAGCACAAATGGTTTTACCACCACCAGGGGAATGGTTTATATTGACCATCTTCACCAAAGACCAGAGTGAAAGCTGATCCCATATGATCGAGTCCCCGGCTGGTAGCCCATGGGAAATGATCTAAGGACCAGTTCCCCCGAAGTTCCACAAAGCCGCTGCCGGAAGTGCATTACCAACAACACACTGGGATTCATCGGATGCTCCAGGGCATCCAGCAACACTCTGTGTGGAGCCCAGATCTCCTGACTGCCATCCGCTTTATACAAAGCAAACCAAAGCCCTTTATCTAGCCAGGGAACAGATACATCATGAGCACCAATAGTGAAAGCCTTCCCAAGCAAGTTGCTAATGTGCTTCAGTCCTGCTCCGGAGAACTTATCTCTGCTTTAACATTAATATGAGCAAAATACACATGTCCACATGGATCCTCCCTGATTTTTTTTTGTCCCATCCTGAGCTGCAGGCTTGATGCTTTCATTTCTGGTCACTTCGAAGTCCAACTGTACTTTTGTGTGTCTGGAGATAAGTCCCTCCAGTCTCACCTGGCTTGATCAAGCAGCCTGGTCTACAGTGAGGGAGAGGTGGCTGCTCAGAAAAGCCAACTTAGCCCCACTGCTCTCAGCACACAGTGGGGCAGAACTTGAGCAAGTCAGTGAACGTGATGGGAACGCTGTGCCCAACACTGATGGTTTACATCTTTCACTGTAGTTGGAGCTGGTGGCAATTGAAGCTACAACACTTGTCATGTCCCAGCTACTGTGACAGAGGAATTGAAATATTTTGCCAAAGGAAGAAAAGCTTGTTTTCTAGGTTGTTGAGGGCTTTTTTAACTTTAAAAAGGCAAATTAAATTGTTGATCTTATTACACTTAAGCACTCATCTTGCAAGAGCTGAAACGTTAGCAATAACTTGACCGTCTTTCTGGTCTTTGCACAGGAATTGCATTATTCACTTCAGCAATTTTGCCTTTGGGCAAAAGGGTAAGGGGTAACAGGATGGTTTGCTTCAAGCCTGGATTTCATTAAACTTAAGCTGTACCAGTTTTGTTCCAGATCAGGCAACAATTGATCCAGTCACTGGACTTTCTTATGAAAACTATTTACTGGCAAATGCCTAAGACATCAGGATGTTTATTTACAAATTTATTTTATAAGTCAGAGTGATGGCTGAAAGACTCTTTGCTTGTGTGATAGCAGAGGTCATTCTATGAAACACCATCAATTTGTAGGCAAAGAATGAAATTTTGTCTCTATCTAGCTAAAAACAAAACAGAAGTGGCAACACAGAGTGTCATACATAACACACCCCATCAATTCCAGGGGACTAAGCCTATTCACACTAACTGTGTGTCTGACCCCAGCACTCTTAACTGAGGTGCTCTTGAGTAACATGATGTGAAATACAGTGGGATTTCAGCTCTTCCGTTAAATTGAAGATGAGGAAAATGATCATGGCTTGATTCAGAGGAGGAGACACCTCACCACAAGAAGCCAGAACTAGCTGGTGGCATCAGACATTTCTTAAGCATCAGACTGCAAAGGGATTCGGGAGGTGGCGAGCACTGGCTTAGAAACAAACTTCCATTTCAGTTGCAGTCTCAACATATCCAAATTGCAGCCTCAACATATCCAGCCCTTCCAGCAATTATTCTGGCTCTTGGCCACCAGTCCTGGGGAGAAGCTTCCTTCTGGGGAGTGAATTTTTATGCTACAGGCATTAGAAGTCTACATATCTCAGGCTGTTTGCCCTACATGTACTCACAGAAGCATGGGGGGGGGGGTATGATCTTTCCTTTGTCTTTGTTTGTTTGTTTGTTTGTTTTTAACCACCACAGAACAGTTCAAGATATTAAAAAATTTACTAGTGACTTTGGGTTTAAAAATGAACTGTCCTTCAGGAGAGGACAGCTATCTGCTGCACCTTTGACATGAGGAGCATGGGGACTATTATTCCAGATTAACACTCCTGAGTACCTCAGAGAGGAATGGCCATATGAGAACCCAAACAGATTTTGTCACATGTGGTCTGGCAGAGGTGAAAGTGGGAATAAGAAGTATTCCCATTGTCGTCTCTGCACTCTGTCCAAAGTCTGCGAAGGATTTGGGGATGCCAGCTACCCAGATCAACAAGGGGCTGGTGAATACACACTTCAGTTCTCACCATGTCACAAACTGAACCTAAGTCTCATTTAAGCGATGATTTGGGCTTCCCCAACTCACATTTAATCTCCCAAGAGTTTGTCGTGTTAAATACTGAATTGAACTACCTTTCCCAGGGATAATGGTGCAGTATCAGGAGAAAGCTAGCTGCAAAACATTTCAAGCTAATAGCTTATGTTCCCTTGACAGTGCATTTCCCTTGAGAACTGGTGAAAGTTGTTCAATTAAGCTTTTGTGCTCTTTTGGGGAACCTCAGCTAACTCACATACAGCGTACTTTGTATACTTTTTTTCTTTGTTAAGCAGCCATTGTACTATCCACAGCACAAGGAGAGTGAAAGAACAAAGAGCAGCAGGCAGCGAGAATGTGACACCATTTCTTCCCATGCAACTCTGTTGCTGCGGCTCGGCTGGCTGGATGTTATTTTAGTGGCTGTGCATCCCACCCATGCGTTTCTGTGGGCCCAGAAGCCGTGCTGCTGTGACGCCTTGTGAGCTCGAAGCTTATTCATGTTCAGGAATGGGAGGGTCAGGGCCATCGACACACACCAGCATCCTGCTGCCTATTATTTCCTGCCAGTGCTGGCGTCGCACCAAGCCCTAACATGACAGGTGGATGGAGTTCACAAGGAAATAATGTCATGGTCCAGTTTTCCAGGAAAGCTGTTAACTCTGTTCACAAACTCGGGCCTTCAGATTGAAAGGGAATGTGGCTGAGAAGAGGTGGTGAAGGGCTGCTCTGATGTTATTTACTTTTTTTTTTAAAATAGATTATTCACTGACATCTCTTGCTGCAGTACAGAAATCACTACCTCTATATAGTGCCTACCTCTTCAAGAGCAGACTGCGGCTGAATGCCTTATAACTCACAAAACCTCAAGGGCACTGCCTCTGCAAATCCCAAATGGCCATTTTAATTTCAGTCAGATTGCAAAAGATGGTAAGAAATGAAACTTCTGCCCTTTGCTGAGCTAACTGGTTCCTGGGAAACAGAAAATGAGAAGAAATATGAGCTGAGATCTAAGACTGATGTTAACCTGGGGACTCAGGCATTTTCTAAGAACGAAACTGAGGATACAGGCAAGGATGTATCAGAAGCAACTTACGTATTTTTAAAAGTCTCTGTCTTTGAACAAGGCACTTGTGTAAAGCTTTGCTATCCCTCCATGACTTTATGCAATATGTCCAACATTTGCTGCTCTGTGTTCTTCCCTTTCTTTCCTATTTTCCTCTCTGTTTTTGAAGTTGAATACTTTTTTTTCTCTTACTCTAGAAAGCACAGAAGAGTTAAGAAGTTAAAGCAATCAATCAAAAAGCAGTGTTTTTCAAAAATCCCGTGTTTGCCACAAATGCAAATTTTTGGATGCATGAGTTAGGACAATAGGACTCCAACTGGCTGCTCAGAAGAGGAAGGATTAGGTCCTCTGACATGTTAATAGTGACATCAACAACCTGAATAAAAGCCAAAAAATTCAAGTTGATTCTGCAGTTTAAGACCATTGTTCTCCCATATGGTTTAGCCTGTAAGATTTAATCTACAGACAGAGTTTTGCCAGGATTTATAGCATTTTTCATATTATACAGTGCGATTCTTTATATGTTAATGTACTTTTATGTATAAAAGCCCTTTGTAATTGATGAAGATATATACTGACATAGCTAAAATATCCTACAATCTAAAGACATCAGAGGTATTGGAAATACATATGTAAAATGATAGCTGCCAATATTGTTCTGCTCTTCTTATTTTGGAACCTGTTGTAAAAACATATTAGTAGAAACCTGCTAATAATATGCAACAACCTCCATGCCAGATATTAGAAGTGCAGTAGCCCTGAACTTTGACTCTGCATAAGCAAAGCTGAGGGATGAACACGGGCTATTCCAGAGGGCTTGTTCCTGGCCTGACCCTTCTGGATCCTGTTGAGACTCTCAGGCTTTTCTTCGTTCCATACTCTGAGTCTTGTTCCTGTTCTGTGGAGCTGCAGTAATATTGTACATTCATTGTTTGGTAACAGGAGCTCTCCCAAGTGTCCAAGGCAGAGAAACTTAATTCTTGACACAAGTGCACAAAACTAACCTTTCTCTCTCTCTCTCTCTCTTTTTCTTTTTTATTTTTAAAAAACCTGGCAAATTATGGTATTAGAACCACAGTCACATACAAAACATAACACGTTAAGTGACTGGGGAATCGTAAATTGGGCGTTTTGACTTGAACAAATACTAAGCATTGTCATACCAAACTGATTATTATTTTAAAATATTGTCCCAGGCTATAACCGGCTTTGTGTACAATAGCAATACAGGGTGTAGTTACAGACACAATTTCCTGTGCTTAGGTTTTGAATTTATTATTTAAGATCCCTGTAACATTTGCCCAGTACACCAGCGCAATTCCCCTATTAGATAATTTTCTATCCTTGTAAGGGCAATTTTGCTTGCGCAATGCTGCCAGAGCTTTCAGGAAGGGAGAGACAAGCAATTGTGACAATAAAATTTGCATCAGATCCCACCCAACCTCTCCCAGAACCGAAATACCATTTGTCGCATTCAACGCCTTTTCACACCAGAAGGGAAGGTGTTTCTCAACTGGGAAGTCATTGTGATCTCCACAGGGTTGCATCCTCCAGGCTGACTTTTGCCTCTCAGATTCCCATGAGAAACACCAACCAGTAACTGTGGAGTTCCAAATGGCTTCATATCAAAGACTTGGTGGATTACACGACCCCGCATCCAAGCATGAAACCCCAAATCAATCCAGTTTAGGTCCTGGGGTTCAAAAGCTGAAGCAGAAATTCTGCTGTTTGTAGCTGACCAGTTTGAGGGAATCGATCCTTGTAAAACCATTGCAAATGTGCCCTTGTAAAAAACATTTCAGATCTAACAATATCACCAGTTTCTGGAAAAATAAAGGTGCTAAGCTTGCCACACTATACTCACATAGCACCTGTCCCAGAATAATTGTTTTTTAAGGGCTGAAAAGAATGTATTGTTCTTGTGTTGGAACCAAGACAAAGGGTGCAGGGAGAGAGAGGATAGTAACGAAAATGTCTCTAGTGTAGATTTGCAGGAAGAAAAAACATAGACTGTGAGACTTGTGTTGGATGTCACCACTGGTCATTCAGAAAAGATGCTACTACTACTTCAGATTGTCCCAAAATCAATGTACACAAATCATGGTGGAGAAGTCTGTGCCAGTTTCTAAGGCCATGTGGCAATTTAGTGATGAAACACATGAAAACATCTTCAACAGCTTGAGGTCTCTGACTAAACTGTTCACAACCTCTGCCTTGCTCCTGCAGGACACCAGAACCAGGCACTGGGACTCCTCTCCATAAAGTCACTATTTTGATTATCTGAATAAAGGACAAACAAAAGTGAATTCCTGCACAGACTTTCACTCACTGCTTGATATGAAGATGCTTGTGCATGTACCTTGTCTCATTAGCATACAGCCGATGCTGCCGAGCTCACCAGTGTGTCCTGTGGCAGCCCCATATTACTCAGAGGCCTCTCAACCTGTCAATTAGCTGGTATTATGGGACACCAATGTTGTATCTGAAGCTTTGCTATGCTAGCAGATCATGCGTAGGGTCATTGCAATGCTGTTTGCCACTGCTTACACACCGCTTTATGCCTAGATTCCCCACAATTAGCAAGGCAGAGGGTGGTGCAGGCACTCTGCTGTGTCCTTGTATATGCAGTGCAAATATGAAAGAAAGCAGGGACAAGGGAAAGGAAATCTCCTCTATTAGCAGCAGAGCAACTCTTATTCACTCTTATTTACCCTTCCTGAAAAAACTGCTCCCAAAGCCCTACTGCCTCCGTTTCACTGAGTTTGGCCTTTTCTTTTGACTTGGAGCAGAGCCTCACCTTGCACCTCTACTTTCCTTCCACACGCCGCATGCAAGCTTGCCTGTATCACAGCAACGGTGAAGAGAGGACCCACATATGGGAAAGTCTTCTGAAGAGGGCAACAGGCTGCTTCTGCTCTGGAGTCAGCCTGGGAATCATGGGGCTGAGCTGCTACACATGTGTAGTGGAAATCACTGCATCTCTACAGCCCCTGCAAATGCTCTCCTCGGCAGCCTGCAAAATTCCACTGAGGAAAAAGAAATGGGGAGGGGGAAGAAGGAGTCAGGAAAACTATTGTGTTCCCAGGGGGGACAGGGAAATAAATAGCCCTTTTTAGCTTATCCAGCTTTGCTAATGTCAATCACTTTTCTCATTTTAAACAGGAAATACACCACTTTAGTCCACCTGTTCCATTATTTATCATGCTATGCATTTCCCATGAATTGTCACTCATGCAAAACCTGTACATCGTAAGGGGACACCCTAATATTTTTAATGACCTTAAGCAAAGTGATTGACATTAGACACCGGTGTCAGATGTTCTGGTGACGCAACATGTTCTCCTAGCAGTAGGAAAGCTTCCTGCTGCGATTAAGTTAGGGCTATGGAAGTGCTAAAATGTGTTGTCAGCTTTCCTCTGATGCAAGTGATTTTATTATAGCGTCTGGTAACCACGGAGTGTGGCAATGCAAATACTGACTCCAAACATCCCCTCCCATACATATAGCTTGCTCTATTTAAAACACGAAGTGCACTTTGCAAATCCAGGGGTAAGTTATGGATGTAATAAGCTTAAACCATGGAGGGCAGAGGAAAAGGCGGCACCAAAGCCAGAATGCGTGGGTGATTTCAGCCGGAGAAGCACACAGCTCCAAGATGACCCACAGAAGGCTATCCACTGCGGTACCTGTTCAGCAGGTGTGCTCTGCACCAGCATCGCCATAGACGTTGTGGATGCCAGAGGCTCCGGAGGGCAAGGAGGAGGCATGCTAGCACAGGCCTCGCTCACTGTAACAGTGGAAAGCTGGCCCTTTTGAGTCTGGAGAAAGTAAGGAAAACAAACAAACAAACAAACAAAATGATAGAGAGAGAAAAAAAAAAAGAAAGAGGACTCCATGCAGCTCCTCTGCCTTTCGATACCCTCATACATGCTGGGGTGGAAGTCTGTGACTTGGCTCAGCACCACTTGTCCTTCAACATACAGATGAAGAAATAATATTCTGGTTTGCTTCAGTTTGGGACCAGCCCCTCAATTATTCATTACCTGAGAGACTCTGGAAGCCCTCTAGAACACAAGGGTTACAGGATCAAACATCTCAGACACTCACGGGGGACACTTGGCACCTGCTTCTCATGCAGATTTGCAATCCCAAAGCTCATTCAGCAAACACTTACTACACAGATGATTTTGCTTCCACAAGTAATTATTAATAGTTGTGTCTAAAACTGACTATGCCAGTAAGTGTCTGCGGAACTGACCGTTATGATTTTTCAATAACTGAATTGTTAATCAAGCTGCAAGAGGCATGGGCTATCAAACCAAAATCCATAGTCTACAGAGATTTTTGGAAGAGCTCAGCAGTACATATGTTCACAATTACTGCCACAGGTGTTGTTCTACAAAAATAGAATCATAAAGCAGTCAAAGTTGAAGATACACGCTATCTTGATAGCAATAAAAAAAAGATTTTCCAAGGGTCTAGCAGCACTGAATATTATTTTAATGAAATTTACTTTTTAATTTTATAGCAAAATAATCAAAAGTGCTAAACCTGACCACTTTCATTTACAAAAAAAGTCTCATGTTTTAAGCTATAATCATACCTCATTATTTAGGTTAGACAATATAATTACACATTTCTACCTATTTCTATTCAATAGTAAAATAAAATAATATTAGTTGGTTTAAAACAGGGGGAAAGTACCACAGATATTGGGAGGGGAAAGTTACATAAAATATAAGAATCAGCTTATTGAGCAATCTGCACTGTGTTTGGTTGTTATTGCCTTTTTTTTTTTTTTTTTGAGCCACAATCTAAGTCACAGAAAATCTGACCGTAAGCTTGCAGTCACTTCAAATGCTATGACTTCTCCCTTGGTCAAATGTCACAGTGTGTATTTTAAGGAGATCTCTGGCATTTCAAGTCAGTTCAAATTATTTTCTTAGTTCTCACAAGTTCCCTTTCCAACATGATCAGCATGTTGGAGAACACAGTTATGATGATTGCAGTTATGACGACACTCTTTTCTGTGAAGAAAAAGAGTTTTTTCCTCCATCTTGGAAAGAATCACTGCCAAGTCTGCAGTAAGAAAAGTATTAAGAGCACTTGCAGAGTTTTTAAGAGTATTTCTTAATCCGTTCCATTTTCATTTCAGTTCATTTCCAAAGTTAAATTAAAACCTGCAGTCTCTCCTATTGATAAATAGTCAGGTTGACTTACAAAGGTTCTGTCTTCTGTCCAGCCTTCTCTTGGTTGTCTTTAACCAAACAAGGTTCGCTGATTGGCTACAAGCGCTGTTTGGCTCTCTCGCCTCTTTGCTTTCTTGTTTTGCTGCCTGATTTTCCAGCACACTGCACTAGAAGCCAGCAAAAGGAGTCCTGATGACAAGAGGACTAATCCAAACACTGAGATGATTGATCCATGGGAATTGAAGCTGTATGCCACAGCAGTAACCACAATGCCGGCTATGAGGATAACCACACCGAAGGGAATGGTACAGCGGTAACAGGAGAGTTCTGCTCCCCCTGTTGCTGCAGTCAGCTGGCATTCACTGACAAGAGGGATGGTGGTTATCACACAGTCATTGTTATTACTCTTCTCCGTGGTTACAGAATCAGGATGCTTTGGAGTGCCCAGGATCTCTTTAATAGGTTCGTTTGTCATGTTGATTGTCTTCACTTCTTCAGTTCTTAGGCTAGAGCAGGCTCTGCTGAACACGCATTGCACTGTGGAGAGAAGAGCACGAGTTCAACTCAGAAGCATTACCATTATGTGACAAATGCCTGACACAAGAGTATCCCCCTTGGGATCACAAACAAGCAGACACTCTCACCCCAGAAGGATTTACGCACAAGTTTCATTGTAACACTACTGATTGTGGAAGATCTGAATCAATTCTTCTCATAGTCATGAGCACATGCATAAGTGCTAGAAAGAACAGAGTCACAGACCGAGACAGACACCAACCTTAAAGTGTTGTTGGCCAAATCCCAGTTTAACTTACATCCTGAAGTCAGTATTTCTGGATTTAATTTAGATTTCAATAGCATTACATCTTCTTATGAGAAGGTGAATTCCACAGGCTGTTTTAGCTAAAAATTCTACTCTTGCTCACACACTTTTTCAAATTGTTTCTTCATATTTACACCTGCACACACATTACACAGATTTGCTCCAACGCATATCACAATAACATGGGCAAGAACTGGCCCATCAAAAAACAAGACTGAACAGCAAACCCCTTCTCAAGACAAGTGCTACTTAAGCAAAAAAATTCAAATGGTCATGACTAGGTACGCATGTGGGGGAAACAGGGATGAAGACAGTCCTCTGCACTCAGCAAAGGCCAGCTGAAAGCTGGTGAACCTACCGTTACAGCAACATCAATGCCAGACTGTCAGCTTGCCATTTAAATTGGCTTAATGCAAAAGTAAAGGGTCCCTTATAAACACATGAAACCACATCCATGTTGCTGTGTGGGAGGGAGATTTACAGTCATATTCACTCATCCTATTTACAGTAGGTTGCTTTCCTCCTGTCTCCGTATTTTATACACACTCTCAATCCTACAGACAGCACGCACAGTTTGATTGCATCTGTTTTATGAGGCAAAATAGCTTTAGGCTCCGTGGAGCCCATTGCAGAGCTGGAGTCCACATGCTCAGGGCCAGACAAGCCCATGGCTCTCCGCTACCACAGGCTGCTGTGACAGAGACCTCAGCCATCTCACTGGGACTGTGGTGGCGTGGGGGCTGCCCCGGAGCCTGCAGTGAGCCTCTGACAATGCTGAGGCTACCACAGCTGAGCTGCCTTGGACCAGGCTGTCCTCCCAGTGTGCCCTACCACATGCAACAGACTGGGACACTGGGGAACCACTGGGTTTTCCTGCTGTGAGTAGCTCACAGGGCTCTTCCGCCACTCTCTGGTATGGGCTGTGTAGCTTTTGCTCTTATGAGCAGCATGATACGCAGCTCAGAGAACAAGGAAGAGCACTGGCAATGCAGTAATGCTTTTATCACTTTTATCACCTTCACATCTGTGACTAGGAAGTTAATTGCCAGATACTTGTATTCTCCTTTTCCTTTCTCACCACTCCCACCCTTGTTGCTAAGATATACTTGTCCATTGTGGAGAGCCCTTGGTTTTGTATCTCAGTACCTCATATAACTGACTGCATGTTTTGTGAGAAAGAGGATTTCACTGTTTTTAAACACGGACACAAACAGGCTATACTCTGTATCTAGTCAGAGAGTTTGTTTCTGAGTTTCCTTGAACCCTAATGAGAGAAGGAAAGTTCAGATCTGGTTTGACAAAGCTCTTGTTCTACTCCTCTAAGGAAGAGCTCCATACTGTATGTTGCTGTACACAGCTATCTTGAGGGCTCAATCCTGCAAGGGGCTCAGCAGCTACAAGACAGGGCAGCCTTTCCCTCCCTCATGACAATGCTGAGCTCAACACAACCAAGCACACACTGAGCACTCACACTGACAACGAGGCAATGGGCACAACCTGAAAAACAAGAGGTTCTGCCTGAACATCAGGAAACACTTTTTACTGTGAGGCTGACTGAGCACTGGAACAGGTTGCCCAGGGAAGTTTTGGAGTCCCCATCCTTGGAGATATTCAGAAGCCATCAGACAGTCCTGGGCAGACTTCTCTAGGTGACCCTGCTTGAGCAGGACAAGAGGTGGACCAGATGACCTTCAGAGGTCCCTTCCAACCACAACCATTCTGTGATTCTGTGTTTCTGTGAAGGTACTTAGTACCTCCAAGGGCAGAAAGGGGATCTGATCAGTGCTTGTCAGACAAAGCAAATGTATCTGTGCTGACACCTTAGATATCCTAGGTTCTCCTAGGCTCTGTTGCTTTGTCCTTCGAATCATAATGCATGATTAAGCACTTTTATATCAGTTGAAAGAGCCCAGGCAAGCCATGGGGTTGCTCTAGAGCGTCATCGATCTTTCCCCACGTGGATCTGAGCCCAAGTTCTGCATTTCCCATAATGCCAGTGAGACTCATGCTCGTGCCATTATGTTGCTGCATTACTTATCCACAAAACATTGCAGAAGTTCAGCACAATGGGAGAATGCGGTACCCAAATGGCACCTTTTTTCGATCTTACCATTAGCCCTGTTCAATTTCCTCAACATTTCATCATTAAATTTGAGGCAGGTAAAAAATTACCATTTTCCATATAAAAGGTCCACTAGTTCGAAGTACATTATAATAACTATTCAAAAGTCCAAGTACTCTAAAAGTCACAGAAATTGGGAAACTTCCCAATAATTTGAAAAGGCTTTGGATTTGATTCATAATAAACATGATTATTCTGAAAAACTTTAACATGAAATAAAACTGTATTTACTCCTGCCTCTAGAGTCCTTGTCCCTCTGCTTCAGATACATCTCCAATGAGCACAAAATCTCTTAGATATCTTGTACAGAGATTTATGAATAAAGAAGATATATTTACACAGTCAAAACTAACAGGAATTTTTAAAAACGTCTCCTAAACTACCAAAATTCAGTCAATGGCAAAATACCTGTTGACTTCTGAGAAGCACAGTTCTTGCCTGTAACAGGATGTAAGCAGACAGGCATTCAGATAAAACAAATAAACCAACCTCTATTGAAATACTGTAAGTTAAATAAACAACAGAACTTATTTGAAGTGTGAGTAAAGGTATTCAGCTCTAGAAAACAGGGCACTAGATCCTCATTGCCAGCAAAGTCTCTTCTGACTTACGTCAACAGGTGACTTGGTTCAAGTTTCAGGGTAAGAAATTTAGGCAAAGATACCCGGCAACACCAGCATCCTCTCACTAACCATACTAGAAGTACTGTCTCAGGGAGCTACTTTGACTTGGAGGAAGAATGTGTTCCCGTGGCAATCTGTGGCTAACACTGGATAAAGAGGAGAGGAATGTTTTACCCGCTAGTAAGCATAAATTGAGATTTACTGAAAAGACATGAAATCCATCAGCATACACACCTACCCAGTCCATGCGAAAGCCATCGTAAGAAATCCCTTGGCTCAGCAAGCAGCGGAAGATGTCTCGTATGTCAATTCAAGGCAGAGTCATGCAGCAGTAAGAGCCGCTCCAGGCTTTGAAGTGTCAGATGTTGTTGAATGATGAACTGGAGGTGACAATATTCTAGCATGGAAGTTTCCTACAAGAGAAGTTGTCGGATTTTTATCAACTTCTTCAGAACAAAATGCCTGCATGGAAAACCTCCCGCTGTATGCTGACTCCTGCTCCTAACCTAACTGAAGCAGGAGATGTTCTCCCTCTGGCTCTCCTTGTGGTTTCTGCCTCTTTTCTTGGCAGCAGCCACCCATTTCTGGCCCTATGTAACATTTTCCTTTGATGATGTGATGTCTCAGTGATGAGTGTCACAACCCAGGAAGGTCCCCCAGAAATAGCTAGGCAGGAAAAGGTAATGCACATTAATTTCTGTAGTTAAAAATCTCATTTAACTTATTTTCTATGGCTCACTTCACCATGTGAATCACGATTGGGAATACTTGGAGTTTTGTCTCTTCTATGTCTCCCATTTCTTTGAGCAAATCACTTCATCTCCCTGTGCCTTGGTTTTCCTAGCTGTAAACTGACAATGACAACATGCTTCCCACTAAAAACCCCTTTTAAATACATTCTGCTATAACAAAACCTAAGTAATATAATCCTGAAAACTCGTCCCAGAAAAAAAAGGCAAACTGAGTCCAAGAACTCACTGTAATTAACATAAGTCCATTATATTTACTATTGTTCATTTCTGTTATTGGATTTTTTAAAACAAGATTTATAACTCAAACAGTGACAAGGCAGAATCTGCAGCAGAGCAGTGTGGCAACTTTGCAGACAGAGGAGCAATGGAAATTGTTATCAACTGCAGAAACAGCTGTGAAATCACCAAGCAGCTGGGTAAAACTTATAAAGCAGCAGAGATTTATGTTGCTAATCTTATTCAACATTCCCTTTCTATATGTGCATGACTATGGAAGATCATTTCTACACTGAAGCAGGAGTCCTAAGTGGGGATAAGAAGAAGTCCGTATAATGATAAACTTTAAGGGCTTTTTCTCTTTTTAAGTTATTTAGACCATGCTAATATTTCACAAACACAAACATTTACAGGCACCCACTGTTGCTGTTCTTCTCTAGATGATCCTTGGAATAAGCCTGCGACATAGCTAAAATATATTTAGCTGATTATTGAAGTTAGCTAATAATAAAAAAGTCTCCTTGCTTATCTCCTTGACTGTATTCTTGTGCCCACGACCTTGCAATTAGTTTAACTTTTTGAAAAGTTTGGAGGGAAATGCAGAAAAAAACTCCACTTTAGATAAATAATCTAGACTACATTAAAGCAAAAGCAGCCCCCTGAAATTATCTTGCAGTCAACGTCCACTCATATTACAAGAATGGTTACATTTGTTTGAAAAGCTCTTCCTAGTGCAATTGTGCCCCCTAAGCCACCCTGCTAGCACCAGTCTTTGAACAGATTAATTGCTCTGCCTGCAACTTACTTGTATTTGTCCTTGACTACAAACAGTTTAGGTAATTTTTTAAAATGACTGTCTTTATCAAAAAACCTGACTGATGGAGCAACTTTTTACAGGCAGGATTTCTTCCCTCCTGCTTTTCTCCCTCACCACAAAGCTAAGCAGCAGAAACACATGAAATCTATACATTAAGCTTACAATATTTTAACTCTGAATCATTTCAGTGTGGTGCTCTCTCAGGAGGCTTCAACGTGCTGAGTATCTCTGTGCAAGTGCAAAGAGCTGGTATTTCTTGGCTGCTACAATCCTTTCCCCTTTTTTGCATTTTACTCAGCACCAGTGGGACACATTTAAGTTTTCTGCCTTCAGGCTCTGGACCTGATTCTCTGTATCTTGCATAATATTTCAGACACCCTTTTCTGCTTACGTAAAATTCCAATAAATCATAATGCTTATGCTTCACGCTTGGTTCTGCATTAAAGTGACTACGGAAGACAGCATAAGGAGTCCTTCTGTACTGAGAGGAGAGCCAGAGTTCATCTGGAATTCAACATAGTGTAGTAATCCTGAACACAACCCCGCAGCTCTTCCCCACGTGAACACTGCTGGAAACACAGAACTAGAATTTGTACTTACAAGACTCCAGGATCGAGCCCTGAACCATACAGGGGCAGGAGAAGAACACCTTAGACCCATGCCAACCGCCTGAGCCTCGGGTTCCCCGAAATCTTCATAACCAAGGTTTTAGGTAAAATAATTACCAGATTTCAGCCCTCACACTTTTTTCGTTTTTCAGACGTGGCTGGAGGGTGGGATGGGAGCCAACCAACACCCCCCCCCCTCCAACAAACAACCAAATAAACGTGGTTATCTGCAAACCGCCACGCTCCCGAGCGCGCCTGTGACAGCCGCGTGTCGCGCCTGTCCCCCGCACCTCGCCGACAGAGCAGACACGACCGGGCGAGCGAAGCTCCGTGCGCGCTCGCTGCTGCACAGCCCGCCGGTACCGGCTCGGCTCGGCCCCGCGGGGCACCCGCCGACCGGCCCGGCAGGGAGCAGCTCCCGCCGCGGCGAGCCCGCAAGCTTTGGCCGTGAGGCTGCATCCCGGGGAGAAGCCCGGTGCCACAGCGGAGGGAGCGGGGCTGCGAGCCGCAGCGGGACCCGCAGCCGGGCCGGAGCGGCTCCCCGGAACCCCCGGGCAAACCCAGCCCGCCCCGCCGGCGCGGGCAGCCGAGCCCCGCGCACCGAGAGCCAGCGGGGGCGCGGGCGCCGGGCGTGCGGGTCCAGCGGCTGCCAGCCGAGCCATGCCACGCTGAGCCGAGTCGAGCCATGCTGCGCTGAGCCGAGCCATGCCGTGCTGAGCCGAGCCATGCCCGACCACACTACAGCATAGCATAGCATAGCACGGTATGCCACGCTGTGCCGAGCCGAGCCGTGCCGTGCCGTGCCTTACCTCCCGACTGCCGGACGGGACTGCGGCGGCCACTAGCCCGCAGCACGCATAAGAGTGGGATGCAGCTCGCTGCACAAGGGACTGTGAACAAAGTTCTCGGAGAGAGTGAAACATTTAAGGGATCGGAGCAAACTGAGCGGCGGGAGCGGGCGGGGCGGCCGGCACCGGGGAAGGTCCCGCTCGGCGCTGGGAGGGCGGCCGGGCTGGGGAGGGCTGGCTCCCCGCATGCCCTGCCCCCGCGGGTGGGCTCGGCCGGGCCGGCTCGCGCGCCCGCTACAGGGATGCCCGCGGCGGGGACACGCGTGTCCCCTACCTCGCCAGGTCGTCGCGGCGAGGCTCCGCACCGCACCCCGGCCGCCGCAGCGCGAACCCGGGGCCCGGGAGAGGCTTTTCCAGCCCTTTCTACCCCCCTCCCGCACACCACCGTGCGGGGTGTGCGGCCTCATCGGTATCGCCGCGTCGCGACGGGAGCGGGTGCGGGAGGAGCGAGGGCCCTGCCCGCCCCGAGCCCCCGGGCTGTCAGCGGGGCAGCGCTGGGGCTCTGGCCGGAGCGCAGCCCCCCCACACCCGGTCAGCTCCCCGCTGGCGCTCAGCCTCTCAGGCATTAGCTGAGGGGGAGCACAGTCTGGGGTGACAGCCTTAGAGGGTGAAGTTTTATGTATCATGTAGAAATATTTTAACTGGCTTTCCCATGCTTAAACCACTCATTTCAGTGGAACATCAAATACTGCAGGGGTTTGGAGTGGATGGGTACGGGTATGTGTTATTTTTTACCATGATTTCTGTTCTTTTCAGACAAAAAGCAGACAAATTTTGCTTTTAAGGCTTGTAAAAGGATGTGTTTGAATTTTGCGGTTAAGCTTTCCCAAAGTTTATATTTAAAAGGCACCATTTTATCAATGATTGATAAAAGAGCTGTGCACCAGATGTATTTAATCAGCCACTCTTTTTCTGAAAGCACGCATATGTACTTTTGACTCCCCTTCTAGGGTGAAATCCCGGCCTCACAGAAATTAATAGCAAAACTTCCATCAACTTCACAGGGGCCAGGATTTCACCCTGTGTATCGTCAAGAACTCCCTGGTGATGGAGATCCTGCCAAGGTTCATCTCCTCCAGCTGAATCAGCCAGGGGGTTCTGAAAGTGCTCCACAGCTTTATACAAAAAACTGGCATTTTTTCCCCACTTGCTAGTGTTCCCTCCAAATACATCAGCGTTTCAGCAGAAATGACAAGCAAACTGGATCTGAGAGGAACTGTCATCAGAGGGGACCTCTTGGGCCATTAAGTCCAGTCCTTCCTAATGCAGGCAGTCGTGCCAGGTAATCTTTATTAAACTTCACAGGTTCCACCTCAAAGCAACAGGGTTTCCTACTTCTCCAGCTGGATGGCTATCAGCCTTATTCTGCTGATATCTAGGAACCTCAATCTTGTTTCTAGCTGCTTGTATTCATAGGCAACTATGAATTATGAAAGGTCTTACTTCCAATCATATTCTTTTCAGATGTGGCCTCACCAGTATTCTGCATGGAAGCGCAACTATTTTCCTTTCTCTACCAGAAATACTAAGATTTCATAATTATCCTCTGATTGTTCAGTATATCTGGATTTTTCTCCAGTATCAGTTCCATTTATCACTTTGTATCAGAAACTCTTGCTGTTGGCACATATGTGCATGATCTAAACTTCACCCCACTCCTATTACATCAATTCCTCTCTAGTCCTTCCAGTGTAGTATTTGGTCCCCCTGCGTTGATGAAGGACCTCCCACCCATGCTTACACCATCAGCAGTTTCACTAGTACATTCTTACTTTTCCATGTCAAGTTTATTACTGAAAGTATTACATAAATTAACTCCCAAGACTGATTTTTGAGAAACTAATCTGAAGCACACATAAACAAGCATTGAAGCTGGGCTTGGAATTCACATGTTTCTGTACAAACAAATACCTAACAATGGGCTAGCAAGTCTTCTAGACGCAGTGCAATTGTAACTCCTTTTCGTGAAGCAGAAAAGCTGCAATGGAAAGTGATGGGAATGATGTCTCCCTCCAGTGCTGAGCGATGAGTGGGCTCTCCCTTACAAGGGTGGGTTTGTAGTGCTGAGGCGTATAAGGGTCGAATACAACTTGGGCACCATGCCTCTGGCCTTTTTAAAACGGGGATGACTGACTACCTCTGCCTTTTAAGGTCCTGCTGTGTTCTAAGCATGACTCTCCAAGGATACATAGAAAGAAGTACCAAACATACCCAAAGCAGTATGTTTGGCACCTGTAGAAATCCACTGCAAACAGCTGAGGAAACTTCAGGACATCAGCTGCAGTGAAGGATTACAGGTTCACAATTTTGGACTGCCATGCTTAAATGCTACATAGTTCCCCTTTAGGACCTGCCCTAAATGACAAAAATCTCTTCCCTCTGGCCTTAACACAGCTGCTTCAGAGGAGGTGCAGCTTCAGCGGCTGGGACGATAGGCAAGAAGCCTGTGTGAGTCTGGAACTCATGCAGCCTACTGAGAGAGCAGAGTTTTACTCATAAATTGAGCAATGCTATTGCTCTGCCTACTAAGACACACTTACAATACTTCATGGCTTCTTTTGAGTTTCTAACAGTCTCCTGGGCCTTAACAGCACAGCAAACAGTGACTCATTAATCTGGCAAAGTACAACCATTGTGGACTGCCTATTCAATTAGTTTTTCTTGCCTTTTCCCTAACCCTCCACTGAATTTTCCTTTATTTCATTCCTAAGCCCACACACGGACACAACACACCAGTTGACTGCATTTACTGAAACTTTTATAAAGCATTCTATCAACATGTTTAGTATGTTGTAAATTTATCACGCCATACAGTGTATGTGCTTTGTGATGGGGAATGGAGTCCTCAACAAAGCCAGTTAAACCAGAGAACTAAATCATTTCACATAAAATGCTGGAGCTCCCCTCATTAAAACAGTTCACAGCACAAGGCAGTTCAGCCCTGTTGGTTGATAGCTATGCAAACCACCCACTTTGTGTGTAATCAGGCTCGTGAAACGGATGTGATTGTAACAACAGTGAGAAACCTCTTTGGTGACTAGGAATATGGAAAGGAATTTTCTTTGAACTCGATTAGATCCTACCAGTACTTCAGTCAACATCAGTTATCCTGCTGTGCATTTGAACTTTGTTACTGCCCTGTTCGACTTTCACATAATCTTCCTGCAGCGCTGAAGAAGACAGGACATCTGGAGCTGAAAACAATTATTCTTATCTCCTACCGCTTTCATAATTACATGAAGTCCACATTTGAAGAGCTGCATTCCTTATGTGGGCATGTGCTGTTAATTAACAGAGGGATGTGCCACACCACCAGAAGCCAAATCCTGAATCTTGCACAAGGCGGTTACAGAAGCTCTGAATCTTTAGCCAACAGGGCAGCCTTCTGGCTGAGCTAGGAGGAAGCCTGGTAACAAACACAAGACAATGTAATTTCACCTTAACCGTGCTTTTTGTTAGAGACTATTGCGGTAGGATCCAGCAGATTCAGATGAGATTTAAGTCAGGGTAGGAATGATCTCTTCCCATGGCTCTGCTGATAGAACGAATTCTCGAATCACTGCAGAGGGCTTTTCTTGTTTCTCCACCTGCACTGAGCACCCCAAAGAATTTACAGGGCACAAAAACATGAAGGGAAATGCAGACAAAGAGCTGAAAACGTGATTTGTCCAAGCTCACCTAGCAGACGATGTCAAGAGACATTTTGTAGCTTGCTTCCCTGCTCTGCCAGTAGATCTGGCAGAAAGAGCACACACTGCTCCCTCTCCAAATGGTCAGTCTAATGAATACCGAGCATTGCAGCCAGTTTTAATTGACGCTCCAGCAGTGGAAAGCAAATGATGAGCTTTCAGCTAACCTACACAGGCCATTGATTGAATTACTTCCTTTAAAACAAGCTTCTTTGTAGGCTCTAGACAGCTTGGGAAAATTGGTGTTCCATGGCTGTTGATGCACAGATATGCAGGTTAATGGCCAGAAGCAGCCTTCAGATTATCTTAGCTGACATCCTGCGTAACACAAAGCATTCAATTTTACATTCAGTCCAAGATCCATACTATGAAACCAAAATTCTCTGCTCATCTTAAGTATAGTTTTCAGAAAATCATCAAATCAAGAGACAGAGAATTTGTTTTGTCAATTCATTTAAATGTTACTGTCTTCACTGTTAAAAACTTATGGTTTATTTCCAAATTTTCTAATTTCTTTATGTTAATTTTAAATCTTTGGCTTTTTACCCTGTCTGATGAGTCTTTCTTTGTCCTACTCTATTACAATACTACAATTTATGCACAAGAACTATCTAAAATACTGCATATAGCTAAAATACCCAGATTTTCTCCTACATGAATTCTGTGACATTAAGAGTAAGTCAAGTGTCTGACCTAAAGGGTAGTTAAGAAAGAAAAGAAAGAATCATTGCAATAAGACCAGTTCTCACTATTCCCACAAGAGAGCTGTTCATATATATCATCTGCTTTAGCATCACAGGCAAAAGGAAATGTTTAGAAATATTTCTACATCCACATAAACAGGTTAGGAAAGTAGAGGGTGTGGTAGTGACAACCACGTGCCAAATCAAGTCAAGATCTAAACAGCCTTGCTTATCTTTTGAATAAGTCGTTTTAGGTCATGCAGATATTAGTGCAATCCCTTCTTCCCTACAGCGAAGTTTAAAAATGCCTCCTCTTTCCTCAAGGCCAGGTAAATAGGTTGCACCTCACAACCTCCAGTTTATTTGCACTAGAAGTGCATTACTTTCAAGAAAAGCTGTGGCTAAAAGGTGTAAATCAAAAGTAAACATGGCCAAGTGAAAGAGATGGGTCCTGACACCAGGAGTCCAGCATATTAAACTCTTCACCAAAGATAAAAAATATTTAGTATTAGAAGGCAGGATATCAGCAGAACTCCAGTTACTCTCTGAATCCTCTCCTATTTGGGTGGAGGTCTGTTGAAACTAAATACTCAACAGTTATAGTTTGGGGTTAAATTGAACTCTATGAAGAAAGCCATTACAGGCCAGTGTTCGACGGCCACTTAAGACCTCTTCTGACAGCTCAGACAGTGCATGTCTTGTGCTAGTTCTTTGCAAAAGAGATGATTGTCACTCTGGGTGCCCCTTCCTGCCTATATACTTCGGCAGAAAGGGGCACCCAGAGTGACAATAATAAAATATATAAAATATATGAAGATGTCAATGTGGCAGACAGGCTAGATTTTCTGCATATTCTAAAAATGTTGAAAAAAAACAGGTTTCCCTTTGACTCATACAGGAGAAGATAATATAGACTACCTCACACATGCATGTCTGTGGTAGGAGATGCTATTGTTACTTCTCAGCTTTCTGGATGAAGAATTTGCTTCTTGCAAGCTGCAAAAGTCATGAAACAATTTGTAAGGCAGGCTTTTACTTAATGCAGTCAAAAAAACAACAGTAGCAGAAGATTATAATTGGTTTGGCTGTGTATAATAGAAATATGAGTGTGCATATTGTATAAATGGTGTCAGGACTATTCAGCACTTTTGCAAAGTTTTTGGAATGCACTGAGTCAAATGGAATGACAATAGTATATAAATGTCTGCACAGCAGTTGAATCCATCAAAATCCCACATGTTCAGTTCATCTTGAAGAATTTCTGAAAGTGCACCAGTGCCACACGGAGACAGATGCAGGAAAACACAATATAGCTGGAAGCACTCTCTCACATATGGATACCCATATCCAAAACAAACACTGGAAATCATCTGGGCCCTGAAAACATCAATGTAGTATTCTCTGCTCTTTTCACTTCTGGCCACATATGATTTCCTGACGGAGGAATTCTCCAATTTACTGGTTTGATTCCACACCATAGAATTCAATGGATTACTCAGCGTTGATTTCAGTAGCACAAAAGTTAGGTGCTAAGCTGGAATTAATACAGATTGTTTCCATTCTAAAAAACAGGTGGGCGATTTAGGTGCTTTAATCCCATTGATAGTCCAGATCAGCACGTTTCCTTGAGGTATTGTGTCCCACTGGAAGCAGCAGCAGCTAAATGCCTAAGAGATACTAAGGTCAAGTTGTGGGCACTTTTGAAACTCCCCCTCATTGCCCTAGAATAGTAACCCTCTATTTCCATTCACCTAGTATTTAGGTCCCAGATCCATGTGTGGGACAGGATCGTGCTGTATCTAGGCTGCCTTTGGTAGCTGTGCTCAAACTTGGGTTCATGTTCCCAGAACCAGCTGCCCTGAAGCAGTTGCTATCCTACCGTCTGTTGGGGCAGAGCTCTAAGAAGTTAGTCCCTGCTGTGTCTGAACTCACCCCAGGCTACAGCCATCTACTAGTGCAGATATCAAAGGGTTTGGGTTCAAAGTGTAGCTTCTGTCCCTAAGCTAAGGGCAATACATGGACATACAAGTGATAAATAAGAACACTTACATAAACATACATGAAAATAGAACATAAAGTCTCCTTTCAGAACTGTTTGTGCTTTCTTAGTAATCACCACTCCTTACTTACCAAGAAAAAAGGTCACATAGTAATGCCTTTTCTGAAAGCTTTGGTCCCTAGAGTAGCCTTGTGAGATAAATCTCTTTTTCCATGAGAGTGCTGGGGGAAGAGGGAGCGGCCAGGCAGCTGTAGCCAGCTTACAACTCTGATGCCATGCAGACAACCATATAATGCAAAATGTTTACCGCAAAAAAAAAACCGGCAAAATTGAGCTGTGATCAGTCCTTTTGCACAAACAAGGCTCCCCAAGAGATCATGTAATCTCACAGGCACGTGTCCTTGCTGCACGTTAAACATCCACTTTTGACTCACAACTCCTCCTTTTTCATACTGAGTGAAAGTCATCTCTGTACAAACAAGAGCCGCAAGCTCCTTCAGTCTCACGTGAGTCCTATTTCAGAGCATGAATGGGATTTAAAAGTGAGATAGAAATCTGATAAAATTGCTGCAGAAGTAAACCTACCGTTTAAAGAAATGTTTCTGCAAGATAAACTAAATCAGTCCATTGTGTCTTATTCCATTTTAAAGACCAGATCCTCAGCAGGGTAAGCAGCATAGCTCCACTGAAGTCAACTTAGCTCAGCCAAGAATTTACACGTAAGGGTTCAGCCGTAAGAAATGTATTGTCATGATGTTTTGGAGAACCAGCTGGGCTGACAGAAAGCACGCCATTGTAATTCACAAAGAACACAAATAAGCCTAAATATTTTATATGTATTGTATAAATATTACAAGGTCATAATGCAGGTAACTATACTACAAAAATAAAACAAAAGAACTGGAATGTTTGCCTAGCAGTTTCACTGGGGAGGCGAGAGCAGGTAATGTATGAGCAGAGACTTATCACCACTGGTGATGTTATTTTAGAAAGATGCTACAGGTCAAATTCTGGCATCAAATGTACATGCTGGGGGGAGGATCATGAGATACCATCTTGCCTTCTGTGACAGCTCTCTGTCCAGTTTTCTGGACTGTGCAAGGATGATGCTCAGCCTGTATGTCCAAACCAGAGCCAGCCAGAAATCCTCATGCTCTGCTTGCAAACCAATCGACTGAAACTGCAAGGGACAGCTGACATAAGTGAACTCTTTGTCAAAGAACTCAGCCACTTGGCAGGGAAGCTAGAAAAAGCTAAATTTCACCAGGCTTGCACAGAGGTTACCACCAAGTACATTGGGCTAGTGTTGTGAGACAGGCTCTCTGTCAGTCAGCAGGTTTGGTGATGTCCCGCAGCTCAGAGCTGCTTGCATTTTATTCTAAAGACGCAGTGTTCAGCAGGGAAATCTCACAGGAATCAGAAAAATAAAGCTGGAATGAAAACAGATTTACAGCTTCAGGGAGAAAACCTGCCTTAGCCACTTACATCTTGATGACGGGAATGCTCTGGCTGGCTGTGCCAGCCTCACACGTCAGCATGTCGTTACAGGCAGGGTCATTCAGCAGGACTGTAAGTAAGGTGTGAGATGTGTCCCCGCTCAGCCCAGCGAGAGTTTTCTGTCCCCTTCCACCCCGTCCTCCCCAGCCCACCCTGGGCCGGAGCCTGCTGTCCCCTCTGCCTGGGCCTGGGCAGGTGTGCGCCGGTGCCCAACACACCTGCAACAGCTGTACAGCATTAACAGTCTCCTTCTCTACCCGCCTGTTAACACTCCTCAAGGAACACTGCTTTATAAAATCTGAAAATATGTAAATACACATGCCCGTAGAAGACTATTCAATCTCTGTCCTTGCAGGACACCCAAAAGGGATGGCCCTGACCAGCACACCCACGGGACTGGGCTCCGCTCGGGCACCACCAGGTGCCACGCACATTAACGGCGTCTCCCCCCTCCCCACCCCCCCCCCGACAAACCGCGGTCTCATGCCCACACCGGGGAGCGCAGCATACGCACCGCCGCCCCCGCGGCCCCGTCATGCCGGCGCGGCGCCCCCGGGGCGCGGCGGGGGCCGGGCGGCCGGCGGGGAGGGGCGGCGGCCATTGGCTGGGCCCGGCGCTGCCCCGCGCCCGGCCGCCTCCTCCCGCCGCCGCGGGGAATGGAGGCGCCGCCGCCGCGGTGCTTCTCCGAGGAGCAGTTTGGGGCCGCCTGCCGGGAGCTGGACCAGCCGGCGCCGGCCGCGGGCGGGCCCTGGCAGCTCCTGGTGGGGAGCACGGGCGTGAGGATCTACCGGCTGTACGACGAGGTGGGCGGGCGGGCGAGGGGCTCCCCCGCGCCGGGGGGCGGCCGTGCCTCGGGCCCTCTCCATGCGGGGCTGAGCCGTGCGTGGGGCGGGCAGCCGGGGGAGCGCGGCCGTAGCTGCCCGGGGCGGGCGGGGGAGAGCCGGCACGGCCCCGGCCAGAGCCGCCGGCTCCCCGCGCTGGGCGGGCTGAGGTCCGTTGCCCGTCCAGGTGCTATCGGCCGCGGCTCGGTTTCTCCGGGCTCCCGGGAAAGCGGCTTTCGGGGTAATGCTATTAACTGCGGCTGGAGAAAGCTGCCCGCCGCAGCGAGCACCGCTCGTACAGGCTGCGGGGCCCTTGAAGCTGGCTGGAGGAGGTCCCGGCGCTGCTGACGGGGGGGTTTGCTCCGCGCGTCCCGCTGCTGCGCCGAGCCCCCCGAGGGGTGCGGCTGGCGGAGGAGGGGCGGCCCCTCCGCACCTCCCGTGCCGGAGCATCCTCCTCGTCTGCAGGCTCCCGCTGCCCGCCCTGCTGCCTCTCAGATCACCCTTCAGACGGATTTTCCGCCTTTCTCCTTCTAAAATCAGGAGGTGATTCAGGAAGGGTTGGAGTGAAATTCCTCCCGGTTTTGCGGGAACTTCTTTTAAGAAGTTCAAAAGTTTAGGCTTCCAGAACTGACTTGTGATTAATATAGTGACTGTTAAATCATAAATCACAATGATTTATGATTTAATAATGACTTTTGAACCCATGTAAATACCCTATTTAGTTCTGTGATCATTGTTACTTCTCAACGCCTTGTAAAGCTGGGCTTCAGCTGTGCTTTGCATGAAAATTTCGGATCTGTATTCTGAAACATCATTTCAGGTGTGGTCATGTTAAAAATAGTAAATAAAGCAAGCATATAGGTCTGTGTGAAAGGCAAGACAGGGTAGGGAAAGTCTTTTTAAAAAAAAAAAAAAGTCAGTTCATACACCTCGAGTTTTTTGGTGGTAAATGGTCGCTATTTGCATCATGGACATGGTAACCGGCAAGAGCAAGACGATGCGTGCATGCAGCAAAGGGGAGCGTGTGGTGTCTGCCAGGTATCCAGGCAGGAGTGAGATATACTGATGAAATGAGGTGACATGGGGTGTTGCTTCTGGGGTGGATAAAATAGAAACTTCAGGCCTGGAGCTCACCACAGGCCCGTGAATGCATCATGCAGTGAATGAAGGGAAAGCGGCTTCGGGAAGCCGGAGGCTGGACGTGGCCAGACAAACGGGAGCAGGCGTCCATGAGACTTGTGTTGGGGCAGCCTGTGTTGCTGTGGCTTTGGTGCTGCTGCCTGACTTGCAGCTGGCTAGATGGAAAGTAGCCCTGTCTTCTGATGCTTTTATGTAGAAGAGCTATTGAGCTGACTGAAAAACATACAGGTGTCTTTTTTTTTTTTTTGGCATCTTATATGTTGACCCTGATTTAGGGTACGTAGACGGGCAAGGTAGGATGCAAGGGACCTTTCCAAGTCCAGTTTTCTGATTCTGCTGGGAAATAAGTCTCTCATTTGTTTTGTCTTTCAGTTGCTTCATATTTCAGGTGCTTCAAATTGCAACATGAGAAGAGGAACCAAGTTCTAGCAGGAGGGTCTTTGCTTAAAGCTGTTACTGGAAAAACTGGCTCTTAACACTTAACTGAACTGCAGGTCTGCTACAGCAGTGGTAGTCCAGGAAGCTGCAGGCAGCAATTATATTTCCTGTTGCCTTCTCTTTCCACCTTCTCTGCAGGCTACACTAATAGATCACCTGGGCTTTCTTTCTCTGTGCTGTATTCCAGCTCACAGATTGGCTCTCCTGCTGCTCGGCCTCTGAGAACCTGAAAAGTTTTAACTTTCTTATTGTAGACTGCTGTTTTTGTTGAGTGTTTTTGTCTGTCTTACCTCCTGCAAGATGTACTGTTCATTTTTCAGATCACAGTTTATTATTTCTTACTGTTATCAAAATTCTACCTTTTTTAGTAGAAGATATTTAATGATGCATGCCACGATTTGTCTAGCAGTGGAACAGATAGACTGGTAGAGGACAGCATAATTTCTTGATCTGTCTTGAGCTACAGCATAAGAACTTGAAGGCTACAGATGCAAGAATGACTGAACTGATATTGTGAACCAGCTGGGAGCATACCTTTGAATGTAAAGTAGAATCCCGTCTGTTAAGTCCGGAGATTACAGAATCACAGAATGGTCGGGGTTGGAAGGGACCTCTGTGGGTCATCTAGTCCAACCCTCCTGCTGAAGCAGGGTCACCCAGAGCAGGCTGCACAGGACCTTGTCCAGGCGGGTCTTGAATATCTCCAGAGAAGGAGACTCCACAACCTCCCTGGGCAGCCTGTTCCAGTGCTCCATCACCCTCAGAGGGAAGAAGTTCTTCCTCATGTTCAGACGGAACTTCCTCTGCTTCAGTTTGTGCCCATTGCCCCTTGTCCTGTCGCTGGGCACCACTGAAGAGTTTGGCCCCATCCTCCTGACACCCACCCTTCAGATATTTGTAAGCATATTAGGTAGTGCAGCACTTGCACTCTCTATTTAGTGGCTTCTGAATTACGTGGCAGTAAATGACATTACTACAGCTCTATGTTAACCTGTGATGGAGGTTCTGTCTATAGCAAAAATGCTTTAACAACCTACATTGTATGTGTATCTTTTGATAATCCTCAATGAAAAAGTATTGCAGGCACTTCCAGCTCCTATTGGGTGGAACACAAAAGCTTTAGAAACAAGCAATAAAATGTAATAGTTTGTGGTCCTAAAGCTTTTACTCTGTTTGGAAGTGTGAAACTCTAGTCTGTCCTCACTAAGGCACAAAGCACACAATTCTATGCAAAACCTTTGAGGCAAGCTCTGATAACTTAAATGAGAAAATTATTGCGTGGCTTGCTTCTATCGAACAGATTAAGAGGAGCTAGAGGATGCAAAAAAAAAAGTGAGTGTGCTGATGAATAACTAGCTTTTTAATTCTGCAGTCAGCATGCAGTTTGGGGGCAGCTTGGTTTGTTACTTCTCAAGATGCAGTCGTAATCAAAGTCCAGAAAGAGAATACAAAGATTTCTGTTCTTCAGTGGAAAAGCAGCCCAATGACATGAGGAAGTAAGACTTTTTTTCTGAATTACTAGAGGACTGAGGAGAATTACGGTTTGCTGTTCTCCTGCATTATGTGACACTTAATGTAAATATACATACATGCAAGATAATCCACATAGCATTTCTGACTGGGAACCTGGAATGAAATAGTGTTTAAGCTAAACAACTATTTTTGAAGTACCAGTTGGTGCTTTGGCATATGCTGTTGGGTGTCGGCTCAATTTCAGGTATGATATTTTCAAAATTAGTTTTTCTTGTGAAAATAAAAATGTTGATGTCTTTTACAAAGATGACATGAGTGCAGGGGGCTGCACAGGTGCTGAACAATTCAGGTTTGAAGCTAGGAATTGCTGCTTCAGTGAAGCTACAGCGGAGATGAGTAGCTTAAGCTTCTTCGTCTTATTATTATCTTCTGGTACATCAAATCTTTATCTTCTAGGGTTGATTTGTGAAGGGGAGGGGAAGAAGAAAAATCAGCCATTCACTAACAGAATGTTGTATAATCCTTCCCTCCCTTTCCTTGGGAATGCTTGAATTTGCCTCCTACACTGTATATTCAAAATGCTCTCATTGTTTTAATTTAGTCTTGGACTGGTACTAACAATAGAACAAACATTGCTCTATAGGCACAGATGGAGTTTCCATATGTTGAGAGAAACATTAAGAGCATTAACATAGGAGATATCCTGCACCCCACCCCTTCAGTGCAGGCAGCTTTCAGAAAGAAAATAGCTGAGAAGTATTCAAGCCAGGTATAATAGTGCATTGTATATAAGCATGAACATTATAAAGCATTCTTATATCACAGCCTGAAGTATAAGCATACCTGGCTTGCTGGAAAGCTTATTCCAGATTGTGCAGTACTTGGTAACCTCCTGGAAATGGCTGAGATTCTTAAACACACTGTACAGGGTATAGTCTGGACACTATGCCACAACAATTTAATGCTTCTGGTGAGCTTCAGTGTGGGCAGAATTTAGTCTGCACTGACCACTGGAAATGAAAAGGCGGGGGGGGGAGATGAAGAAACATGCTGCCTTTGGCACTAAATATGAAGTAGAAGGGTACTGGTGTAAGGGAAAGAACAATCATTGTGCTGGGCAGGTCAGCCTGTCTGGATTTAAACTTGCATGTATAGATCAAAAAGTCGAGAGGTTAAAGACTGAATCTTGCATTGTTTTTTGAGCACTTGCTTTCACAGCCCTTGAGCAAATTTGTAGTATGTGCCCCACCTAACTTCCTTCAGCTGTTCTCCCTGCTGCAGAGTACTTCCCTTTCCTGTGTGACTTTTTCTCTCCCCATTCTGTTTCCACAGCAATCAGGACTTTATGAGTATAAAATCTTCGGTGTTCTTGCTGACTGTTCCCCAAAACTGTGTGCAGATGTCTATATGGATTTAGATTTCAGAAAACAATGGGATAAGTATGTTAAAGGTAAGCTCATGTAGGCAGTTTAAAAGCAAGATTTATGTTCACATTGACTCTTCCCTCTAAAACTTTGTTCAAAGATATTTTAAAGTTGCTGTATCCAAAGTCTTTCAGCCAGACTTAACTATCTTTTGGGATAAGGCTGCACTCTGCAGATATGCAAGTAGACACTGACATGGAACAGCTAACATCTCGTCACCATACAGCTTCCTTCTGGAATTAATTCTTTCCATGGTGGTTAAAGCATGTAATTGACATAATTTATTATGCTGGAGCACCTTCCAGCTTCTAGGTGTTATAATTCCTAGGTTAAATTTTAGTAGGTGTTCTGGGGAGAGATGGAGATGGTACCTTTTGTGCATCTTTTCATGTTGTAGTGGAGCAGTGCAATGACTTGCAGCAGTTTAACGCGTGATGGAATGTCTTTTCCTGAAAGAAGTGGTTGTTCTTGGCACCTTTTATGATTAGAAATGGGTGTATCGAGAGAATAGTTGGTGACTTTGGGGTTTTACAGTGAAAGGAATAATTAATTTAGTTGTGTTCATTTAATGTTGTCTTTGAAAAAGGAAGTTGAACTTGGATATCTGTATGGTGTTAAAACATCTTAAATCAGCAGTGACAAGACAAGGATTCAGCTGATATAGGCATCCAGTAATCCATTTGTTTAAAAGATGAGGAGCCCTTCCCTTTCAAGCCTGTGCCTAAAGTCAGTTCAGGTCAATAAAACTGAAACATGGTCAAAGTGTTTTGCTGAACAAAGAACAGTGCTAAAACCCAAAGAATTCTTAAATGTTGTGCTTGTTAGGTCTAGGACAGCTCTATGGTGATTGATTACTGGTAATGCCTTTGGCTGTATTGGTACAAAGAACCACACAGCTGACATGTGTCAGTACTTGTTCAAGCTTAAGAAGCTAGGTCTTCATTAGTAAGTGTTATTTGTCAAAACGGGCAATAGCTTTTCTGTAGCAAAGGCCACTTTGCCATTAATGAAACAAAGAGCTGGAGTGGGAGTCAACGTTATCATATTGGATGTAAAAATATTATGATATCTTAAGTTACTTCAGTAGTCTTTGATTTAACAGCATTTAGGAGAACTGAGTCCTTCTTAAGCAAACACTTTTTTTTTTTAAATGCCTTCTTAAAGAAAAGAAAGGAAGCAGTTGGCAAAAGGTACACCCTTAATCTAAAAACTAGGTAACATTGTAAAACTGGCATTTATATCCTTGCTGACCATGATATGTTCATCTGTGAATTTATATTTATGCTAGTACTTCAAGTCCAGCATTTCACAGAAGTTAACTCTTGAAGGATGTAAACATAATATTACTGCTTTCCTTATAGCATAACAATTCACACAAGCCCACTCATTCTTTAGAACTGTACATGTGATGAAATAATGCTAGCCACCGTTTTCAATGTAAACTGTATAAGCTTGGTTTTTCTCCTTTCACATTTGAGGAGAAAAACCAGAAAACTTCTGTTCAGAGCCTTTTGTTTTACTGTTTGTATTCCTTGTTGCTTCTACAGCTATGCACTAATAGCAGTCCAAAGAAGAGTTCTCTGCTGAGCTGCTGGCTGGCATTGAAATAAAAACGTGACCAGAGTAGAAGTAGCTGTCTTTTTAGTTGAAAAGGTAACTGCTCCTGCACTAAGCGTAAGAGGAGCTAATCTCTATCCTCAAGTTCTGTTCAGCAAAACTCTTTATGAAGGCCTGACTGGAGGCAGATATGGACAGGACTCCTGTGAGTACTTCAGAGGGTCGTGCTTTGATCTGTTCTTGCCAAGGGTTTTCCTGAGACCTCAGTAATTTTGATATCAGTCTGCTGCTGTTGCGTTGCTGTTAGTACCCTGGCTACTCCCAAAGCAGGCTCCTGCATATCTACAAGATGTGGACATCCTCAGGCCTGGTCTGTGCTGCAGCTGCCAATTCAGCAGGGAAGTTGTGACTAAACTGTAGAGAAGTGACTGAGGAACCGCATGCTTCTGTGGCATGATACAAAATGGTTGGGCCTGAGCAATATTGAAACTTGCTATTCCTGATTGCAACACTGTCCTGATTGAGATTATACTTCCCAACAATTTAATGGGAAGAATTGACTGCTAAGCAGTAAATGCAGCTGTGCCTATTATGAATAAAAGGGACTTGTGATCTGTTGTAGTAGTGCTAAGTGAAATCTGGTTATTGATTAAAATGCACGGTATTGTGCTTTGATCAGAAATTGTCCACTAGTGCTGACAGACTAAAGTCAATACAGGTGGGACATGACTTAGCTATTGCGTGGGGTTTTTTGTGTTTGAAAAGATACAAAGGTATATGAGTTAGTAGCTAACAATTGCATCGAGGTCTTTAAAATAGTGTCTTAATCCCTTTGAAAAAGGAAAGCTCTGCAGTTAGAAATGCAAGTAAAGCTAATAGAATAAACCAATGCTCCAGTGACCTCTGGTGGGTAGGATAATGCTGTACACGAATACAGTAAAGCTTGTTACAATACTGGCAGTATTGTGCAGCTAATACTGCTCCAGCCTGGACAAGAGGAGAAGCTGTTTTCGTGGGTTACAGCTGACCTGCAGGGCATACTTACAGAAGCCTAGTTTGGAACATGTTACATAGGGAAAGAATCTCCCATTTGTGGCACTCTTGTTGCCTTAGCAATGAGATTATCAGTTTGTTCTAGCCTTATTTTCAAAACCACTGAAAGTGATGTGGCAGACTGTGCATTGGCTCTGAAGGATATATAGCACCTCAGGCAGAAGTCTCTTCTAAAGGAGGAAAAGACCACTCTGACTGTTAATGTGAACCATTTTTCTGGATCACACCCTTTTTAACTGCACCCATGTAATGACTGGTCCCTGAGCAGACAGGTATTTACCCTGGCTCAGCGCCATGGCTTGTCAGGTCCATCACCCTGAGAATGGCAGTTCTTGCCTGAAGGGAAGAAGCTGTACAGTAGACAGTTATTCAGACTCATTTATGTAGTTTGATTTGAACAGTTTTTTTCCTTTATGCCGCAGTACTACCTGACTGAGTCACTGCCATGTTTTAGCAACTATTCTTGGATTTTTTTTCTTTCCGATTCAGCTGCCTTATGATTGAGTATCCAGGCAGACTGAAGGTGGTGTAATGAAGGCTCATAAACTGCTCAAGCTTCGTGTTCATTGTTGCCTGTATATACTGCTGTGAAATCCCTGATAGCTTTTCCAAACTTCATTAATCCCTTGTGTTCAGGCCTCTTCAAGTATTAGAAAGCAGTACTCGTCCTAGTTCCTATAATTTACAAGGATAACGACGTGCTTGTGAAAAAGCGTACAGTACTTGTGGCTCAGAATTATACAGAATATGCATTGGTCAGAAAAAAGCTTTATAATGGAAAAGCTTTGAATGAACTAACTGTCTGAAAAGGAATTTGACTCTGCCTCCCCCTCAGAATTGTTCTGGTTTTGTGTTTCGGGTTCTTTGGTGTTTTGTTTGTTTTTTTTTTTTTTTTATCAATGAATTCAATAGCAGCAGAAAAGCAGGCCACCTATATCTGTGTATTTGGTTCCTGAACAACCCTGCTACAGAACTTTTTTTAAATGGCTTCTACTGCTACATATATACCAATTTTGACATAAGGGTTGCATATAAAATGTGTTCTTGTCAGAAATCTGAGCAGTTCTTGATGCTATGTATGGTTCTGTTGCAGTAGAAATTAAAAATATCTAACAGTCTTCCTTTTTCAACTGTAGAACTGCATGAGAAAACATACAATGGTGAAAAAGTAATCTACTGGGAAGTGAAATACCCTTTTCCTCTCTCAAACAGAGATGTATCCTTTCAAGTTTTGTGTTCCTCCTGCAGTTTTTGTCACCTGGTCATCCAGGGATCCCAACAACGTACTGCTTCTATTCTGTACTGCACTTGATCTAAGATCTTGCAGTCCTTATGTTACATGAATTACGTATAGCTTGAAGAAGAGTGTGGGTGCCTCTTCCCACACACAGCTAAAGCTTGCATAGCTGAATTATTACTCTGCAGGACAGAATTGTGCTGAAGCATAAGAAATAACTTGAAGGGGCTGGTATTTGTAATGGAATTCACTTGTCAGTTCATCAGATGTCAGATGACACTGTTTTGACATGCCTCCTCAACTTGGAATACAGTATGTCTATATTCGTGAATGTCGAGAGATGGATGTTGATGGGCGGAAGATCTGGGTTGTGTTAGCTCAAAGTGTGTCTGTTCCTCAGTGCCCTGAAAAGCCTGGTATTATCAGAGTTAAAAGCTATAAACAAAGTTTGGCAATTGAAAGTGATGGCAAAATGGGATCTAAAGGTAAGAGGTCAAGAAAGTGCGATCATAAGTCATATAGCCAAAGAATGTATGTATTAGCAAAATGCACAAAAAGGGAGACTGGAAATTTTAAGCTAAACCAGTTACTATAAAGTGAATGTACTGAGCATTAGGTATACTTTTAAAATGAATGAAACTTTTGGAAATGTCCAGTGCTGTGTACTACTGTTAAGAATCTTATATAACAGTTGGGCTGGATAGTTAAGAATAGACTACTGACCACTTCATTCTGCCCCCTCATTCCGCCCCCTCTCCCCCAGCCCGCGCTTCTTTTCCTGCCAGCCAGCTCAGTTGGGTAGAGTCTGGTGCTAGCTGAAATCTGGTTAACTCAGCAATGATATAAGCATCGTGTTTGGCAGATGTACAGATTAAAGGGTTTACCTAGAGATTGACTCTTGTCTGAGATTAGTCCTTTAAAAACAACCTCATTTTATAAAACAGGCTGCCTAAAATAGTTTGCAGTAGTCTAAATATTATGGCACTCTCAGCTTCCCGGAGGTTAACTGGATGTGGCTATACTTTAACATTCCACTTCAGTGCAAGGTGGCTTTTTTGTGAAGAATTTAGAGTAGAAATGTTGTACTTGGTAATTCAGTCATGCACACCGACAGCTTCTGTCATTTTGTTAGAGCGAGTACTCAGACTGACTGGATAACTTTGTGGTAACTTCTCTCTCATCTCTAGTCTATATGTACTATGTTGATAATCCTGGTGGCACGATTCCATCATGGCTGGTCAATTGGGCTGCTAAGGTAAGTAAAGGTTGACAGTGCAATTGTCTTTGGCTAATCTGTTTCAAACAGTGTATTCACTGCATCCATACCTGTCTTCTGCATGCTGGGTAGAATTATTTCTTTCTGAAGTGGATGTATTGATCGTTTTAGTGCTTATGCAGTCCTGTTTTTAGAGTCTTGGTTTTGTCTGCTCTCGCGCCAGTTGTCTTGATTTTTATTTTTAATTCCTATCAAATTCCTTTGGATAGTCTACCAGGCAGGTAAATTTCTGCAACAAAACCCAACAAATATGTGTTCCAGATCATGTATGAATAGCCTTAACACAAGCAAAATCCAATTATGCAGTCTGTTCATGAAGTATTAAAGGAATGGTCTGCTGCTTTGTACCAGATTTTAGAATTGTCCTGTATTTGTTTGAAGGCCTTGATCTATATGGTGGGCATTCTCATTTTGCTCGTAGTTTTACTTGATTACATTATACAAGAATGACTTTTACACTTTTCTCTTTACAGAGTGGTGTGCCTGCTTTCTTGAAGGATATGCAAAATGCTTGCCGTAATTATTCTAAGAGCACGTAGGTCGAAGTTAGTCTTGTTTAATTCCTAGAGCTCTGCACATACTGGAGTGGCTATTATATATTACACTGGATAAAATCTACCTCTAATATTGGAAATAATTTTATTTTAGTTGGTTTATGCCTTGAAATTTATTAGATCTTTGTTTCCAGCTGAAGAGTTCGCCACTGAAAAGGTAACGCCAACATCAGCTGCACCCTTTTGAAAGTACTTAAGTTTTGCCTTGTCCCCCATGCTTTGCTTATGCTGATTATCATGTGTCAGCTACAGGAGTTCTGTTGATTGAAATATTACATCCTTGGAGAAGAGACAACGATCTTGCTAGGAAAAATGTCTGAACTTGGACTGAAAATTCTCTGCATTGCTTAGGAGGAGACACTTTTGCTACCCAAGTTTGTCATTCTTAAACTGTTCACCTGTGATAAACCTAAAAAATGCTGAGGACATGTAGGTGTATTACTAGAAGTCTGCAGTAGGAACTAGAACTCTGTGTTACTAAGCTTCCTTGTAAGGGCTTTAAGTACAGATATAAAAGGACTTGTGCCTAAAGCCTTGCATTCAGATCTCAATACACCTGTATGAAAAGTAAAAACCGTTAGCTGTGTCCAGCTAGAAATAAAGGAGTTGGCTTCCTTGTCTTATTTAAGCGGAACAAGTTACATCTTCAGAGTCAGTAGCCTTATCTATAAAGCCGCTTGGATACCAACTTTAAATTGGAAGAATTTTAAACTGGATGCCTGCAACTGAACGTGAATGAGTTCACATGAAACTTGGGCTTGCTTGCATTTTTGAATTTTGTGCTGATGTGAAGAAGGAAACCAATTTTGGATGGTAATCCACTAAATGCACCACTGAGCAGGAAATTAAATTTCCAGCACCTTTGATAGGGGTGGGGTGTGGGGGGTGGGAGGATGGGATGCATAAAAGATGAGAGGGTCTCAATCTTGGGAATTTAAAATGTTCTGCATTGTTACTAAATCTAATCCTGTTACTGAAAAAATCTTGTAATGGGGTAGCTTTTGTCTTGTTAAAAAAGAAATGGTTGAAGTGATTGCCTTAATACTGTACGTAAATATTTGTTTCCAATAAATCAGTATTCTATCCATGCAGTGCTCTTTTTCTGTCTCTCATGTTTAAGAGTGGCCATGCTGGGCAGGTCACAAATGACAGGCTGATATCATGGGCTGTTTTATTTTTAAAGGCTTTTGAAAGAATAACTTGAATTCATGAGAACTAAGTAGGATTCCATGTGTTCTGAAGAGCTTGCTGCCAGCAGTTTTAGGCATTTTTCAAATGTCTTTGTCTTGGAGACCATTACTGAATTGCTTATTACAGTGCTGGACAACTTTCAGTCCATTTTAAATTTAGCTGTTGCTTTTTTTTTGTTCTCAGCAGATAAAGAACAGACATCAAGAGAGAACAGTTCTGAAGCATCATTCTCTTTAACTTCCCATAATTTTTGTACACATGCGCTTGCTGGAACTGGAGCCAAATTTTTATTTGTGTACTGAAAATGAATTATCTCCATCATACAAAAAATATGATGGTGTTTTACCTGAGTATATCAGTTCTCAAATTTCCTTTTTTGGCAGTATTTAAAAGAAAATACCTTGAGAATTCAGAAAGGATTTTAGGAGTGTGCCAAGTATGTAGGAATTCAAATGTTGTAAGCAATCACAAGAATACCAGAGGTGCTTTTGAACAACAGGATGTGGATAGAAGTTATGTCCTGAAGCAAAGCAGCAAAGGCAGAACTAGTCAGATTGTTAAAAAAGAAGATAGGAAAGTAAAAGGAACCATTCTAGACTTGATATAACAGAATTTAAAAAGGGAACTAGCTGAGGAGGAATCTTCCTGGAACAATGATGCAAAGTAATTGATTTCCAGTTCCTTCTGAACAAAACTAACCTTTGTACCACAGTAGTACAAAGCCTGTCTGTAATTGTAAACCTACCATAAAGCTTAGAGTTTCAAGGTTTACAAGAAATGTGTACCTAGTGAGCCGAATATGTGCACAGGGATGAATCATGTAGCAATGAGGTAATTTTTGTTATCCAAATAATCTGTAATTTTGTTTATTCTTTAATGAAATGAAAGTAGGAGACAGAGTGGAAGTATTTTATATTCATAAATTCATGATTGCATCTTTGTCATTATTTGTCATCAAGACATAGTATACCTTTGTCTGCAGTGGGCTGAAACAGTAAGACCGGGCATTCAAGAGGCTGAATGTCTCCATTGTCAATCTTGCTGACAACTTGATTTCCTGTAGACCCCACACTGAGAGTATAGAATACATGGCCTTTTGTCACATATCTGTATTAAAACCATTGCACAGGCAGTTTCTTGTGCTGTATGCAACTTTCCAAATTAAAATACGTTTCATTAAACAGTAGCTACTGAAACCAGCTTTTCCTCTATTTGCAAGCAACTAACCAATGATGTGAGACAAATGCAACATCAGCTCTTCTGTTAAATTTAGGTCCCCATGGACTTTCATAGTGACATATATATGCAGTGACGCTTCAGTTTGTTACTAGACCTGTCTTGGATTGCTAGGAAAGAAAAAGCAGTTCCAGCTTTGTGTGATGTTACAACCAGAAACAAAATGTTGGTATTTTTCAGTCTTTGGCTGCAGAAGACATTCCTGAAGCATTTTAGAGCTTTATTCATGACTGATTAAATACTGATACTGTATGAATTATACATGCTTTATGAACTTTCCTGGATAGCTTGACCAGAAATTTACCTGCTGTGAAAGTTGTAAGTCATTATGCGTTATGAGTGCTGGTGCACAGGGTTAAAAAAAATGGAACCTCCCCTTCCCATGCTCTTTGTTCATGTAGCACCTGAAAACTTTCTGTTTCCATCAGCTTGCCTAAAAACGGAACTCAAAGTTTGTTCTTTTAGAGTGATCTGTTGTAAATAGAGGGTTATGTGAATAAAAAGAATGAAGCATTTCTGTTAGATGATGACTGAGCCTCTCTTCTATATCCCACTCCCATTAACCAACTGGTAGGTATCGCACTCTGTAGATTAATAGGGACTAATGAAGTTTGCCTAGTAGCCAAATAGAACTAAAAAAATGCTGTGTAGTTTCTGGCAGACATCTGATCCAAAGTACAATGGTCAGACTTTCCATGAATCAGAATGAGCTTTGGATCTATTCTCACATAGAACTGTTGTTTTAAAATTACAAGCTCTTACAAAAGCATATTTTTGCATATTCTTCTTCAGGTAAAGAAGTGGTTCTTTTTGGGGATGACTGATCACACATCGTGTTTCCATAAGGAGTGATGTTACAGAGTGAATATAAATGATTCTTCCACATTGTGTTCTAGTCATTCAAATCCATTCTTTTGTGTGATCTCTCTGTAACGCTATTGTATTCGAGTTGGAAGGTAAAGCAAAGGGAAGATTCTGAGTAACCCAAAGTCAACATAGTGAATGATGTCAGATACACAGTCACTGTAGTGCTGCCTCTCAGAAGATGATGTGTAAAGGGAAACACAAGTTGTCTTTGTTCAGGAAACATCTGGTTGATATTTTGTTTCTCAAGCAGGTCATTGGCTGTTTTTATAATTTAGTGGAACAAAAATGTGGGAAGATAGGGGGATAGACTTCTGATATTAATGCACAGTAGTAGATGATATATCTTCCCACCAAGACTCTTGCTTTCCATTATGTTAGTTTTCTGTGTATAAAGAACATTTTCAAATGGGATCTAATGGTATTTAAATTTTACTTAGCCGAGAGTAATCTCTCCCTGAGTATGGATTTGCTTTCCTCTAGACAGGAGGACAATTCGTAACCAAATTTACTGCCCCACTGTGGTCTTCTGATCAGAGGAGACTACTAGACTTTCAGACAGAAAACTTTGTTTTTCACTCATCTCTTAAAGGTTAAAAGACACTGAAAACTTCTGTATAAAAACAGAAAAGAAAGCTTACAACAGGAGGTAAGTTGTTACAAATCTAGAGGGACTCTATGGAAGCGAAATGCTTTTTGAGAAGCAATAACAAGAACAAATCTTTATGGCAAGATGAGTTTTGCTGAAATTTTTTCCTACCGCTTTGTCTTATAACTGTGGACTTCAAAGGAATCCTAACCAATAAGGTGAATAAAGCTGGTGTTTAAGCATCCTACCAATTCTTCTTTGCAGCTGCCAATTAGCATATCAATTAGGATTACATATGAACACATATGCTCACATGAAGAGAATGTAATCTCCTCTGTTAGTTCAGTATTCCCTGTTCTTCAAGAACTTGACCATAAACAGTTATTCTCATCTGGAATTGGAATTACAAAGGTATCCCGGACTCCGGCTGTGGGACAGGAACATTTTAAATGGGAACAACTCTGCACTGGAAACCTTCATTTCCAAAGTAAGAACAACTGCACCCTATGAATAAGTGTTTCAGTGGGACATGCCATAATAAGCAATTCTGTTGAAGGGCCTTAAATATAATTTTTAATTTTAGCTTTGTAAAAAATTTCCTGCATCCCAGCTGTGCAACTAGTTCAACTGAAAACTATTCCTACAGTTTAAGCACAAGTATCTGTAACATTAAGTGAGTTTGCATTTGTCTGTCCTCACTAGATTTCGTGCGGATTCTTGGATTTTTCTAAGGCCTATTTCATCGCTGGAGGTAGCAGAAGTTCTATTATGGGCTTTGTGACACTGGAAGAGTCAGTTTTTGCCCCAAGCTTAATTCTCTTTATTGTTCTTCATCTATGGAAGAAACTGATGAGAATGAAATAATTTTAATAGATTGTGTTCTTCCTAAAATGGCATGTTTTGGACTGTAGCAGTTCTTCTCCTATAATATACTTATGTGCTGTACATACTTTCAATAGATGCCTGCTCTTAAGGCTCACTGCATTTCTGCCTAAGCATATCTTGAAAGGTTTTAAGTCTTTCCCTGTTTCACCTAGAATTGGGGTTTTTAGCTTTTAATATTGCTAGTGCATATACATGTCTTCCAAAGCATGACAGAAATTGTGTGTAATTGGCTGTAAATGGATGTTTCATATTCAGCCAAACTTGGAGTTATGGTTTAAGATCGGGTCTTAAACATTTTTATTAAGACCAGGCTGCTGCTGTTCTTTTTAAAAGTTAATGTGTTTTCTCAGCATGGAAGTCACATAATTGATTTGTACATTTGAGTGGAGAGCGTGATCCCACAAGAAGCCAAAATTGCCTGGCCAACCCATTTATCCTGTGAAAGGATTATATGATGCTGTTCACCTAGTCAAATAAAAACAAACAGTAGGAACATTTCTTCAGCAGGAAATTAGTTTGACACTAAAAGGGTCTATTGTTTCAGAGTGTGAGGTGGGTATGTGAAAGAGTACATTACCTTCCACTATTTTTTTTCTTGTAATATGGGAATAACCTGATCCTTGATAACACTTAAGGCGTGGTTCTAGGAACCATGAAGTTTAGAGCATTATCACTGAATAATGAGCTTGATTAATTCACTGCAATGACAGGCAGGCATATCAGTAATTTAAAAAAAGGACTTTAAAATCCATTTGGAACAAGTTACAGAATAAAAATAAACAAGTAATCTGAGGACCTTTTGAGATCTTTCAGCAAAGGCAGGCCTAGAAATACCTGCCAGATCACCAAATGCAATTACAGGCATCACATAACATAAATAACTCCCTTTCATGAAGTATGTTTCACAAGTATATGTTTAACCCATCTTCTCTTTCAAACTAGTAATTCAGTATGATTAATATCTTTGTTAGTAAGTTTATTGTGAAAATATAACTTGAGTAGAGAACTAAGATTTTGCTTTCCATTTTTGTGATCAGTAGATATTGGAACATTTTATGACAATATAAGGGAAGATTTTTTTCACAGTGATGATAATCAGCAATGAAACAAGTTGCTCTGAGAGACTGTGAAAACTCCATTTTTGGAGATACTCAGAGCTCAGCTGGACAAGGCCCTAGGCAATTTATATGACCTTGAAATCAGAGCCAACTTCAAATTTGGTGCTGCACTGGGCTGCGAGTTGGACCAGATGATGAGATGATCCCATATGTCCTTTCCATGCTGAATTACTATATGATTTTAATAATAATAAATCCAGGAGATTACAGTGTGAATCCTGAGAAGGCAGCATTATTTTCTTTCCAAATGCTGTTATTTAACAGACCAACTTGAATGAACTAAATTCCTATGATATACAATGAGATGCACAAGTGTATGAAAATCCTATAGTCAAGATCTGTTTTAGAAAAAGGTACATTTTTGACAAAATGCTCGTGGTAGGCTTGCATTATTGCTTTAGTTTATTATTTTAACTAGAATTATTGGTAGGAATTGGTGAGAAATCTGGGAAATTTTGATTAAATGAAAGCAGACTTTCTGAACCTTTGCTAGTGAAGCTTAGTATCGTAATAAATACACTATAGAGTGAAAACATGATGACTGCTTTTGGAAAAGGACAGCAATAGCAGACAAACAGGCTGTGCTGCACACTCAGAAAAAAGTTATTGATGCCAGTTATTGTTCATTTCCTGTTGCATCCAGCAGCTGTAGATTGTATTTGAAACCTTAAGGCTGGGAAAGGCTCAACTGGGCAAGGCTGAGATGTAATAAAAAGAGCAGATGAAATGCAGATTTAGAATACCTAAGTATTCCACAATGATCCCCTAGTTTTACCTGAACTATCGTGGCACAGTATTTTTAAAGATAACATGCTGAGCCAAACAGCACTCAAAAAGTGTTAGCCTTATACATGATGAGACTTTCTTTTTGTCAGATGGGAATATATGCTTAATCATATTTAATTAAAATTAATATTAAAGGATATTTAGTGTTAGTAAGTAGAGTCTTCTTCACCAGACCTGGTGTTCATTACCAGTGTAATTCAGTATTTAGCAAGAGAAGATTAAGATATCGTTGTGTTGATTCTATGGTGGACTTTCCTCTGCCTGGTCCAATGACGGATATTTCCAATCAATGTTTAGTGGTGAATACAATGTCCTTTACTGTCAGATGCCTTTCCCTTTCCCATCCCCGTTCAATATTGTGTCAACATTTGGGATGAGCTCAAATCCTAATGTGTGATCCGACCTTCTGACATCTTAGCCCAGTGAGCTACCAACTTAGCCATGCTTCCTGCGCTGGAGAGTAAAGCACAAACAACACTCTCAAGGATCTTCTACTCACCTATTATTTTTATGCCTGTCAGTGCTTGCGCATTTTACCGTATTATAGAAATCTTGGATGCATTTTCATTCCAAAAATATGTATGTGGATCTGTGTGTCTGGATTTATGTGGGTATAAGAATTATGCCTATTGGAATCGGTAATTGTTGAAACTAAGAAAAATAAGGGGGTGAAATACAAACTGTACTGAAAAGACAGTACTGAATATGAAATTATGTTGGTCAGCATTAAACAGTATTCTGAAAACAGAATGGCTTTTTGTTTAAAATGATGTGATAAAGTATATGCACTACAATTTATAAGAAAACCTTTAATCAGATTTCCATTGAAAAAACAAGGCAATTTTTCTGGTACATTTGATTACATTCAATTCAGACATATTTTGAAATTGTGACAAATAAAAATGTTTGACAGAGTCCAGGTAAATACTGTGTTCTGACGTTTAAAACTGCAAACCTGTATTAATTTAGCACTGTTGCACTAATGGAAACACCAAGCTCTTAGAGCATTCTTCCTTAGGTAAGATAGCTTCAACTTTTGCAGTTTCCCCTTTTCTCCTAACAGTTTGAAAGGTAAAAAAAAAAATCTGCATTGCTCCACATTTGCCTTGCACAGAGGCTTCAATTCAAACACTATATTTTTTGGGAGTAAGAAAAAGTTCATTGTCTACAGTAGTAAACCAGGAGGAAACCAAAAAAGGTTCCTTTTTAAACTATTCAGAATAGCAGTATCGGTAACATGCCTTCAGTAATTTCCACAGCAGAGAGATCAAATGAATGAAATGTCAGTGAGCTAGGATAGTGCAGTCTATTTCTGGTAGTGAAGCAAGCATCCACAACCTCATCTGGTTCAGTGGGGACGTTAGAGGAAATTGGAAATACTGTAGAAGGCTGTTCTAATGTCACATGCTTTTAGGTGGGTTACAAGGACAAATATTAAGTCTTCCACTTTGGATTTCTCTGTGTCAATTGCTTTTTATCAAGCAAGGTTATGTTTTTGTCTATAACACCTACATTGTCCCACAAACAACAATTTTTTTGAACTATTAATGAAGTCTGTAGTGTGGTAAAGTACACAAATAAGCAGTGGAATAAGTTAAATTTTTTACTCAGTTTTAAAATATACTGATAAGAATATTTATTGGATTAGTTTCAAATGCAAATACAAAATATTTAAGCTTTTACCACCTCATTATCCTCCCACTTTCATTTTTTTTTATTATTAAAAATACAATGGTGCTAGAGAAAGATGCAAAGAGAGGGACAGCAGTGAAAATAAATCTCCAGGTTTGGGGGCAAAACTGGGACAATGCTCCAGTTGTCATGGAAAAATAAGGAAAATAACTATTTTTACTTTTGTGAAACAAATTTAATGTTTTTCAACTACTATCAGCCTCTTCCACTGCCAAAAAGCAGCTAATACTATGGATAAAACAAAACCAAAATATTAAATCTGCAGAAACAAGTAACTCCGTCCTTCCCTCATAGCTGTATGGCACAAGCAGCAGGGGAAAGTCACCTCCACACACAGTTTAAGAATTTTAACACTGGCTTTGCTCCATAGTGTTACTTCCCTCTCAGCAAAGCCTTTAGAAGAATCCTGCCTCTTCTCCCCATTGACCTGGATTGATTCTGCCTTTGTTGAAGAGCTTCTGTTCAGGGCAGCACAGTCCAGGTACAAAAATGTTAATCTCTTCAAATTGTTTAAGAGTAAGAGACTAAACTCCCATCTTGAAGCCAGCAATCTCAAAGCAAGGCAACCCAGTCTGCCATATGATTCAAATACTAGTTTGTTTCATTTGTATTGGAAGGCCATAGTTTGGGAAACCAAATGGGCCTCACAGGACAGAAATTAATATATTTATTATTATCATAACTTTTGCTTCAGTAGAGTTATCTAGAGAGCTAACTGCGTCTGCACAGGAAATAATATCTTTAGTTAATTGACTGAAGACAGCAGATATTGATTACCTGAGGAAGCTGAGAAACAAAAATGATGTGTTCTGATCCAGTTGATGATATTGCTAAATTGGCAGCCTCATTGTCTTACTAAATGAGCTTTCATATGCAATGTGGTGAGTCAACTGGCAGAGGTTGCAAACACAGGATTACTGACTCTGAAATGTGGCAGAGGGGAAGGAAAACAAAAGTACCTATGCACAGAAAAGCATGCATGTGAAATAAATGAGGGCAAAGCAGCACCTGGAAAAGGGCAGTAAATAGAGCTTAATAGTGAGGAAAGACTACAGGAAACTGGGTACCCAAACACAGTAGAACCAGGAAGACATATCAAAGCATTAGGAAAAGGGCCACAGGTACAGCGCAACAAACAAGGGCACCACCGGGCACACACTGCTTACTGATCAGTACAGACTACAGCATCAGGGATTTGGGGAAATAGAAGCAATGTGGACACAGCATCTATTTTTTTTTTTTTTTATCTGAGAAGTCACATCAGCATTTGGTTTCCTTTTTCCTGATACTTTCCTGATGTTTCACACAGGGTTGGAAAAAGACCAGAAAAACAAAAAAAAAAGTGATTTGGTTTTAAAAAAAAAGTATTTTGCTAATTCATGCTATTCAGAGGCTAAAGTACAGCTCTAATACTTTTGTCTGTGAAAAAAAAAGAAGGACGTGGCCATTACCTGAAGAAAACACAGGCAAATTCTGAGTTGGGAGTATCAGTTCCTAGGAAGGACCCTCACTCAAGTCTATGTTAGAATCCACTCACTTACGTACACAGAGGTAAGTTCTGGTGCAGATTTTATACAGAAATTTTACCTTGCAGTTTCACTGTCTCAATGAATCAGAAACCTCTAGACAATACCTTCAAAATTATATTAATACTCTCCTCATACAAACACACATGCACACACACAGAATACCTAGCTCTGTCATCTGATAGTAGGAATCTTAGAAAATTTGTTTTCTAGCTTCTTAACCATGAAGAATGCAGATACACTTGACAGCCAAGTAAATACTAAGATTTGGCAACTGGAAGTTTTAAGTCACCCCCAAATAATGAAACTCAACATAATGAAGATCTGTCAAGCTTGTTCTTACACTCTGCAACTGCCTGCTGTAAACACAGGGTGAAGTCCTACACCAAGACAGTGGGAGTTTTCCTTTGGCTTCCACCTACCCAGTCTCTTTTCAGTCCCTGTTCACTTCCAGCATGATGAAAGAAATTAATTCTTTTTATCTTCTGAATTTTTCCTGGTCACCATGTGAAAAAGGAAGTGCTCAGTTTCATACATTCTTTTACTACTAATAAAACCACAATGGATGAAATCTCATTTAATCTTTTAAACTTCTAGCTGGTAATATCTTTTGGATTATTAGTCAAAACTGCCTAGATTAACATAAAATATTCCTTCTGCTCCTCCACAAATTCACCAAATATTTTGTGTTTCTTTAAGAAAATGAAAAATTTGACTGATTTCTTTTTTCTGGTAGATGTTCTGTATGATTAGTCTGGCCTTGTTAGGTCTGTCGTGTCTGGATCTTTGCAGACCCCAAAATCTGGAGCTACACCTGGTTGTCTATGACTTCATCTCTTGGTATCTCCACTCAGCCACAAGAAGATGCCTTCTCAGTCCCACACTCTTCCTTTTTTCAAAAAGTGACACAGCAGTCACCTAGAGGATTCTACCCACCAGCCTCTGGGGTACGCTCATAACCTAAAACAGGGATTTTCTAGTATTTCATCTACTTGTTTTCTGGTTCAGTGCTTATGTTTACTAAATCCTTACAGTGCCTTAGCAATAGGCCCTCTTCTAAGCCAGTCCCACAGGGCAAAATGAACAGTGCTTAGAAACTTGTCACGTTTTCCAAATCATTTTCCAATATGCACAAGAGAGATTACAAAAAAGTGTCATTTTGTGCTGCTGAAGTGAATCACTGATAGTGAAAAATGGGGAAGAATCTACAAACAAATTCTCCCCAGCAGATAGGTTTCCAATCAACCAGGGCTGTATATTATCCCCTCATACTGAGCAAACTGTGTTTTTAAACATTTTGTGATTTTACCACTTAAAACAGCACCTATGAGGTGTTCTCAGCTTTTTTTTGGTGACTCCTAGTGGTGATGCTTGTATGAAGCAGAGTTCCTGGAAAACACAAATCGCAGACTGTGGCATCACTGAGCAGGCTGGGGCCATTTTTCTCTGAATTTAGCAAGAGTGTTTGCTTCTTGCTTTGTAAAATTATGGCTGTGAAACCTCACACAAATTCTGCACGACGACAGGAAACCTTCTAATAAAATTTCTGCAGATATTTTGTCCCCTCTGCAAGAAACCACCCTGGATGACAAATGAGCTGTTAGATAGAATGACTTTTCCCTGCACTGCTGCAAAAGGCAACATCCTGAAATATTGTTTCTTCCTACTGGGCACTCTGTTGTGCAATCTCATAATGTGTAGTGCAGCTGAACATTAGGCAGCTTCAAAGAGGTCCATTCTAAAACAAATTAAGAAAATGCAAAATCGCCAACACTGTATCTGCATCTGGCTACTATTGCTTTCATTTACAAAGGCAGATTAAAATGTATATTCAATTTTCATATAATTCATTGTGATCTAAGACTTTTAAAAAAACTATTCAACTGTTTTATTAAAATTAAGGCCCAAACCAGATCTGCTTAGGTTGTGGACAAGTAATTACAAGAAATCTTTCAAAGCATCTGGACTTTTAGAGACAAATTTTTAAAAGGATAGTGCTAGACAGATTAAAAGATTAGAAATTTTTGCTAATCCCATTTAGGGTTAGAAATTTAGCCTTTAGATTCAGCAGGGCTGAATGGGAATATTTACTCAATTCTATTACTAGTTTAGTATGTCTCTGCAAGGGTCACTTAATATTTGTGTACTTTTCTTTACATCATCTTTCATACAGGTCTAATTGCTATGCAGAAGACTGATGGTTTCGAGGAACACTGAAATTCCCTATTGGAACACATTACTGATGTACATCAAATTGGGATGTACAAAAAGTTGTGAACAGACGTTTATTCTTTGAAGATGTTATTTATAGTAATTAATCTACTTCTGCAAGACAAAAAAAAAAGCAAGTAATGAAAGAAAACGTGGGACAAAAAATAAATGTGGCAGTAGATTTGGGCTATTTAGCTGCTTTTTCTGTTTGAAATCAACAGGAACAGTGACCTGGAGCTGGGCCATGCTTTTTCTCCCCATTGGCTTGTAGGTGGGATTCATTTCACTCAAATCTCCACCAGTAAATACAACAGAACTCTATAAGAAGTCAAGATGCTCTCTCTCTAGCTTCACGGTACATAAATACATTAATAGTATCTTCATCACAGCCGGGGAAACACCTTAAAATATTGCTTCCTACCTCCTGGGAACTGACAAATTCTAGTTGCAGCCAGCCATATCTCACAGCTCTGTACACAGGATAAACAGTTTAGCAACATCACTCATGCTGATCATAGTTGGCAATGAACTAACCAGAGTAATAAACACTACCGTGCTATTTTGTATTCTTAGAAAAGGGTTGGTGGGTTTTGTCTTCCCAGGGGCAAAACTATAGAAATTTCATGAAACTAAGCTTTGTCTGATGAATATTTAGTGCAAAAGGGCATGGAATAAGTTTAATTAGGTCCATAAAAGGCAATTTGCAGATCAGAAGGAGAAATAATAAAGATTTATTAAAAATTCTAGCTGTTGTAATCAAATGAGAATACACTGTCACTCAATCACTTTAATGTTATTTATGTAGCTAGCTGTTTAACAAAAACACCAAAATCTTTAAAGCCCAATGCAAAGTCCCTCTGAGCCTTGAACTTACAGATCAAATCCCCAAGTTTCTTTTCTAAATAACAAATAGAAAGATATTACAAAAATCTACAGTGCAGAGCAATGTCTGCTTTAGGCAAAGACTGCTCTATTGCATATTGTCATGACTTGCCATAGCAAAATGCCCTCTTATTACTCTCCAAGTCTTCCAAACTCTTCTTTCAGTAAAACTGTGCTGGCCTGAACTAGCCTCTCCTTTCGTGAGATCACTTCAAGGCAATCCGAAACCTTAGCACAGTAGGAAAAATACGAATTTGCTTCATTACATAGGCTGTTTGGAACTGCACCATCATGGTGAAAGTGTTTTCAAGAGGAGCTGGAATTAACACTTTCAAACAAACTGTCTTAAAATCTTAGAGAGTAATAAATATATTTCACAGTAAGTAATCTCAACATCACAAAATTTCTCATGGAGGAATATATCACCCAACCTGAGCAGGAAGATCTGAGTATAGATATTTCACTTAGATTTCATAAAACAAAAACATAGCATCTTAAAAGTAGACCAAGAAGAATTTTAAGCATTGCCCAAAATATCACTCATGAGGTTTCTTACAGTTTGCAGCTTCTCACTGAGACTTACTGAGGTATAATATTACCAGTATCTCAGACTGAAGCCTTTTCTTATGCATGAATAAATGTTGGCTCAAGGGATGGATTCTGGCACTAACATTTTCATTTGAGGAAAACAGGGTCTAGAAAGATCTAGATTATTCTCTCTTGTTCTCTCAAATATATGTAAAAATAACATTACATGTCACCACATAGCTCATGGTAAAAATGTATAAAGGTTTGCCTCTAAAGAGATTTACACTGTAAGGACTCTATTTGTGAAAAGTCAGAGGGAGAAAAGGAACTAGTGTAAAATTAAAGTGACTTACTGGTTCTGTTCATTAAATATTGGTTCTGCCTGAAGAAGCAAGGAGTAATGAAGTGCAAAGAACGGGGCAGAATCCTCATTATGGCTGGAATGAAATAAGAGGATATGAATTAGTAGTCAGTAGTAATTGCAACTAAAATCTGCTTTCATTAGTTTATCTTGAGGTGCTTTCATAAACACTTAAATATCATTATTTACATTTTAAAGACAGAACACAAGATACAGTGATCTGCTCAGCCAACATCAGAACAAGCAGTGAAACTCAAGTTTTCTGGATCAGTCACTGCAAAACCCTGCAAGAGACTTCATTATGAAATAAACAGTGTACGGTCAACTCTACAACCCTCCTTCGGGTGAACCTTCACTCAAGATAGTTCACTCAAACCTTTATTAGTCAAAACTTTGCCTCAGCAAAGTGTGCTTAGTCCACAGTCAAGAGGTGTTTTGGTGAAAGCAATAGACAACAATCCATCTTTGATAAGAAGGCTTGGATATTCCTTAAATCATAGCTCCTCATCTTTCAAGTGAACACATCTATCATCTCCATATCAGGACATTACTAATAGAAGCTTCTGCAGTGAAAACATGCCAGCGTTTAACAGTTCACAGACTGTTTCACATCTGTTTTGGACAATAAGAATGGAGAGTCTTGTACATTTATGTCAATTTACACCTGATGAAAAGTCTCCATGCAAGACTAACAGAAATTATATTTTTGTATACTATGCCATTGACATTAATCACATTTATATAATATTCAATGCAATTGCATGATGGCAGATTTGGCTAAATGTGATATGCATAAAGCCGTTTGATTTTGCTGGTGTCTGAGCTAACAGTATCTACGGTTTTCTTTGCAGACACATAAAGAACTTAATTAGCTCACCCTTGCAGGGAAATATGCTGTATTCAGCATGAGAAATGGTTTTTGCAGTCAGCCTAGATCAACTTCAGACTGTCAAACAAAACAAACCCAGTAAAGAAATGTGGTGCTATTTTGCACTTAGTTTACATTTTCCAACCCAGATGACTAATGACACAGCGAGTTGATGATTTCACTGGGAAGTGTAATATGTTACTGCCATCTAGTGCTATGCAGTAGACTCAGCCTCTGTCATACAACAGAAATATAATATTTAATATGACACAAGGGAGCGTTAGGCAAAAAGATATCAGTTTCCTATCAGTTGATCTATGAAGCTTAGGATACAGTTGAGTGACACGCTGAATTTTGATCTGGTCCTGTGATCTGTCCTCAATTTATATGGAGTAAAAGAAGATGGTAACAATGCAAAAGCTCCAAAATCAGACAAGAGGCATAGTAGAAACTATGCTGAAAAAGTGAAGACTATTATCTTCAGAGACAACATCAGAAGACTGGAGTTGCTCGATGAACCAGTAATTTCTAGCCAGGATAGGGCTGTCTTTTCCTCTATTAAATAAAACTCTCAGGTGGCCTACAGATGGTTTTCCATCAAGGTTTTCCTAAGATCATATGGTAAAAATTTGTCAACATTTGAGACTAAGGCAATTTCTTGGTCAAAATTTAGATCCTTGTCTCATAATGAAAAGAATATAATTGTAGTTTTGCTATTTGCTTTATGAGACTGACTTCTGGACGCTGATAAGACACTTGGAGGGAAAAGATGCAGAACCAAAAAAATGGCTGCCAAAGGAAAAATATATTTTAACTGTACGGACTCTGAGCACTGTTAGGTAGTATGTGACTAAAATAACTTCAGCTGTCAGCACTGAGTATCTCATGTTTATTGACAACTATAATAAGGGTGGTGAAACACTGGCACAGGGTGCCCAGAGAAGTGGTCAATGTCCCATCCCTGGAAACATTCAAGGTCAGGTTGGATGGGCCTCTCAGCAACCTGATCCAGTTGAAGATGTCCCTGCTCATTGTAGTGGGGCTGGACTACAGAACCTCTAAAGGTCCCTTCCAACCCAAACTATTCTATGATTCTATAATTGTCACTGGTGCAGTATTAGGAAAGTTGAAATTAAAAAAAACATTTGTGCGGAAATAGTTCAAAACTTGATCACAAACTTACCAGAGTCCATGAGACTCTTGATTTGAATTTTGGGCCAGCACTTCAAAACATGTAAAGGGAACTTCAAGTATGGCTTATAACTAGCAGGAACAGTGCAGAGTTAAAATACTTGTGGGAAAAGACTCATGCAAAATTCATTTGTGCATTTATCTCATTTAAAACTCATTATTATTTCTCCAAATAGAGATGCTGCTCAGGAACTGGTGAAGTTAGGATCATTATTCACTCAGTTTGGACAGTATTGGAATAAGTCCCTCAGCTATACTCTTTTTTTTTTGTATAGTATATTCCACAGCAAGTGGATAAACTTAATGTAAGCAGTAAGGATGAGCTTCATTCAGTACCCACTGAAATCTTTAAAAGTCTTCTCTTTACTTCAGTAGTCATCTGATTAAGTCCTGGGGGTGACATTATAAGTTTAAATTGAAATCTAAAGGTTTTAAAGGATTCAAAGATTGTTTTTTTCAAACATAGCTCAAAGTAAAAATGAAGCAAATTACATTCTTTCTCAACTTCTTATTTTGCATCAAACCTGTAAGTTCTTATTTAAGTTTTCCTTTTTACAGAAGCAAATGAACAGTATCTGCATGGTTTGTCCCCCTGAGATTAACTAGTTATATAAATTCTATAGCATATCAAAACATGGTATTGTAAAATTGCTTTCTTTTATTGACAAAGGATGAAATGTCACACCAGCTGTTGCCAAGTGCAGTCATTCATGTTTTCATAAGAAGTTTGTGACAGCCTCTTAGTATAACCAATTTTACATAATTTAGGTAGCAGTCTTCATTTCTCCATTTGGTGAAAGTGTATTGTAAGAAGTCATTCTTTTCCAGTTAATAGAATTACATAGCTTGCAACTAGAGTAGGATAAATACTTCTAAGTATTTTCTATGAGACCACATAGAAAAGCAGCCAGTTGTGAATCTTTTCTGATAGTTCAAAAAGAATCCTTTTCTATTGATAGCCACGTCTACCTTGCAATGTGCAGGAACCGTACAATCACATCTAGCAAAATACACTTCAGTTCAACCTCATCCTGTAGTAAATGGGATGCTAAAATCGGTAAGATCCAAGTCAAATTTGTAACATTTGTTTCTTGAATTTAATAAAAATACCCAATAGGAGTGCTGGTGAGATCTGCAACAGCCCTCTGGTGTTATAAGAAGCAGATTACAGATCAAATCTTCATTTCCTTTTGCCCTGCATAGGACTAACATTTTATAACCTTTATAAAATAACAAAAACAGTGGAATGTTGTAATTTTGCACTGTTGGGTGTAAGAACAACCCAGAATCAATCCCAAAGTGATATGCTTTGTAAAAATAGGAATGCGCCTACTGTTTGGGGCATGCTTTAGTCTTTTTCCTATGCAACAGCCAAAGCTGTGGCTTTACCATTCAGCCTGCAAGTCATCCTCACTGCTACAATGATTCCAGGAGCTAGTCATTACCTCTCCCTCTTATCATCAGAGGATATAGCAGTGATGTATCTATAAATGATCTTATTGAGCAAAGGCCTGAAAACTTGGTTGCTTCCTCACTTTTCTGGTCTCTCATCTTTATGTATATTCAGGTTATCGTTCAGGCTCTTCTGAGACAACGCTTTCCACTTTCTAGGATCCGTGTCAGCTCACATCTTCTAGCATCTGCCCAAGATGGATGACCAATAACATAGGCTAGGAATGAGCTTTTTATTGCTGGAATTCCTATGCAGTACAAACCCACACAGTCAATAATTCAAACCAGGCATACAAATCTCCTGGCTTGGCAAACAATACATCTCCCCTCAGGCTACCAAAAAGTGAAAAAAGCATCTAAAAATCTGCATGTTAGCTAGTTATTTTCTTTGCAATGTACATAACTCCAAACCAATGGGAAATGTAGTTCTTTCCTACTGAAGAAAAACTATTTGCTTTTCCTAAGTTACGATCAAAATAGGCTTGATATGCGTTAATAGAAGAGTATTGCTTTCAAGTCAAACAATTTCCTATTGTTGCCACCACAGCAATGGAGTAAGAAACCAAGTAACAGAGGCAACAATCCTGGGAGCTGTTAATAACGGATCTGGAACCGCTTTTGTTCTGTGACCTAAAGGATAGGTATGATACAAAAAGAAAGGCTGCTGAAACATGTAGGAAACAGCCCTCTTTACAAATCAGACTTAGTTAAAATCAGCTTCTAGAAGAGACTGAGACAGACTACTTTGCAAGATTAAAGGAAAGGCCATTTCATCAAGGAAACAGAAAAGAAATCTTCAATTTCGGAATAAAAAGCACTACTATACTGATCCATGGGACTTCTTCCTATATCCTCTTTGCAAAGACCAACACCTTTCTTCTACAATGCGAATGATGTCATATAAACTAGGCAACAGAATGGTAACTGGAAAAGCTGATCCAAAAGAAGAACATCAGCAGAAATGGATTAAGCTTGAGAAGACAATTAAGCAAGGACATAACTACAGAAATTCAATTGCTGGTCTAAAGTAGGAAAAACAGCCAGAAAGATCATAATTACTGATTCTAAGCCCAGTAAGTCCTATCAAACAAATATGCAATTAAGTCACTATCTGAGCCTGAAAAAAATGGGGCACATTACGATGGTAGGGTGGCTTTCCTTCAGATCATATCAAAATGATAGATGGGAATGATTTGTGGCATGGGAAAGTTTGCTCTTGTCACAAGGGAATGAGCTACTAAAAAGGCAGGCTTGGATTGTCTCAGGGGTAAAGGTTTTCCTGATTGAGATTATTTATAGAGAAGTAGCTTTATGGTGGGCGTTTTATTATTTTCTTTTTCTCTTGAAAATTCCATCCGTTCCTTGTTATTCATTTCAGATGTTCCACACGAACGAAACATACCAAGGCGTCCTTTGTAGGAAAAATCCAGCAGAAAATCAGTAAACTCACCATCACTGTAAGTAAATTCAATATTCAGAAAATTACTAACATTTGTCAAAGATGTTTTGTCTTTTCCCTGCTAATCAGCTAAATGCATTGGAATAAATGGTGTACTTTAAAGTGAATTATCCACATCACAGAATGTATATATGTATTATGTATGGTGTAATGAATTATTCTCCAACCAGATCAGAACACTTGTGAACAGTCTGCATATTTAAAATATTCCCTGAGTTGTATCTACCAGGAAAGATGCTTTGCATGGGAAACTGATTGCTACTTAGTTGTTACTGCATTTGCAGAACTGGCTTTTTCACAGTGGCTGATAACACTATTATATTATTATAATTTACCAGGATTAGTATACCATGCTATCTTTCATACTATTAGCAGTTCTATTACATTCAGCATGATTATAATACAAGCTTCCATTCTCTGGAGTTTTTTATTCTTCTAGATTTCTCATTAGTGATTCTAAGGAAAATAACACCTTCCTCATTTGATTAAAATGTTCATTCTTTCAATGACAGAAAAGGATGTTTTAAATCAACATTTAAAACCATATCAATCTAAGAATGTCTGTATTTATGAAATCCTAAGCCACTTTAGGATGATAATTAACTTAAAATTCAGATACAAAAAGATACAACCACATGCAATTAAACTTTCACGACATATGCTCAGAGCACTATACTGATAGATTATGTCCTTGCCCATCTTCCAAACTGTTCTTCAGATCATGCTGACCCTCCTCTAGACCTCTGATACTCTCCTCCCTCGAAAGACTGCAGGAAGTAAACCGGTATACCATATCCCACAACATGCTTTATAGCTCCAGCATCACACTGTCCCATGTCATTTTATGAATGCAGAGGCTTCTAAAGGTAACATATATCCAGGCTGTCAGGAGGCACAAGAGCTATGAGCAAAGTGTTTTCTGTATGCAGATCACATGGATGCATCTTCTGGTACAGTGGTAGTGTATGAGTATTCATTTTCATGTTCATGTTGTTTCTCCGCCAAAGCTACAAAAGGAGGATGAAATGGTGACATACTCTGTGGTCACAGAAAAGATGTTCAGTTGTCTTAGAATCTGTGCTGGGTACAAAAGTAGAGTTTTGTTTGGTTTTTTTATGCCTATGAACTTCTACACTCACCCCCCCCTCCCCTTTATGAATGACTTAGTCTTTATGTTACTATGTTATTTTGTTTCTCTCATAATGGCATATAGTACCATATAAAAACTGACACGGAAAAAAGTGAATTCTCCCTCTCTCCATCTGTTGCCATTTTTAATAATTTATATGGAACCCTGTCCTCTACATAATAACAGAGGCAGACAGCCATGAAACTGTGGACTGTTCGGCACTGACAGTCTAAAATATCATCCTGATGAGTACTGAAGCAGCTAGAGTGATTAAAAAAACCCCACAAAACAAAACAATAAACACAAAACCCCCAAACCCCCATTATAGTCTTTGAATAAATCCTACAGCTGGTGTAAATCAGCACTACCTCCTCTGGTTGCCATGTAATTTTGACAAGATCAGCCACCTGAGACTGGTCCTCTTCATGCAGTAATGTGGAGAGTATCATGTTTAAAGACAACTCTAAAAATGGCAATTCTCATTTTGACTGTCTTCCATTTTTAACAGGACAATGATGAAGGAATGGAGTGTTTCCTTACTTTCAAATAAGGTATGTTCCTTCAATCTCCTCTACTTGTGGAAAAAAAGGAACTGTGAAGGTAGATTTAATTTCCATCCTCTTTTAATTGAAAGATAATTTTCTTTTTCAATGAAAATCTGAAAAGATACTTGAAGATGGATCTCTCTGCAGAGAAATATAATTGGAAAGCAGTTTCTTCAATGGGGAGAGATTCAATAAATGGCATTCGTCTATCTGAAGGTATAAGATCTTTTAGTATAATTAGAATGGGCTCATTTTACAGCTGAGTACCTTGTGTCTCTGCCCTCCCACCTTTGGGTATTGTCTTTCAACATACTGTACAACAGCTGCCTAGAAGACACTGAGGCAAAGTTTGAGACATTGCAAGTATCAGTCTTTCCCTTTTGAACCATTTGTAGTTCCGTATCATTGGAAAGAAAGTGCTTTAGATAAGCAAAACTGATTCATGAGTCTAATGGGGCAATCCTTGCTAAGCAACTAACATTCTTCCCATTTCACATTTCCTTCAGATTTGAATTGTTGAATAATTTCTTGCTTCACCTTCTAAATACTGAAGTATATAGTTTCTTGCAGAGAAATGCTTTTATATTTCCTTCCAGAATTGACTGGAAGTATGAGTTTGGTCTTTGTATACTGCATGTGAAGTGTCCCTTTGACATCTTTTAGATTGCACGGTACCATACAAGTGCAAATTTTTTCTATATAATTGCAGTAATTGTCAGGAATTGCAGCCTTTGTAGTAAACTGTTGGAGGTGGAAGAAATCTGTGCTTGCAGGGAAGATTTATTCTAAATTTGCCCCAGAGCAAATGGAAGGATCTGCATGCTTAGCATTAAAGAAATGATTACAGTGATTATGGATTTCTTAGTTATAGAACTCAGAGAATAAAAGTGCCTTTAAGACAGGTTTAATGTCTCACTGTGTATTTGCCTGTTTGATTTACTGTATTTAAGACCTTTTCAAATGATAATGTGTGTGTAATGCAAAGGATGGAAAAGAGTGATCTGTACAAATCAGAACACTTCTACTATTTTGAATGGAACCAAGAAAGATTTATTTCGGCTAAAAGTCTGATTAATGAATTCTAACCTGTTCCAGAAGTGGATATTCCATCCAACTCTTTAATAATTTGCCTGTCTAAAGAGCTTTTGAAAACAAAGTGATCATCAATCAAAACAAAATGAGCATCAATTTCTTTATTCAAAATTAGAAGTAGCTTCTCTGATGCAGTTTGTCTTGATACGAGTCTAATGTTTCCACATGTAAAACATACATAATAAAAGGATCGTAGTAAAGCAGTACTTCTCTTACAACGAAAACTGAACACCAATGTAGGTGCCACTGAGGCTTTAGAGCGATATCCCTCCCTGCTTCATTGCTTACTTTTCTTCTGTTAGCTGTATATGAAATAGTAGGCATGACTTTCATAGCAACAATTCAATTTCATGATGCCCTTGTAATACAAACAGGGAATTTCTTGTCACAATATTCATCAAGCTTTGAGCTTTGTACGTTTACAAGAACTTTTTTTTTTCCTTCCCTACTCACTCAATGAGTGCCCTCTGCCCGCGACAGCTGGACCCTTTTAGTTCAGTCCACCTGATTTTTCATTACATCTTTGTTGATTTCTGTCCACAAAACTGAATAGAAATGGCTGCTGGGGGATTTTAATCTGTTCTGGTGAAGCTTGCACTTTTCAAATAGCATACATCTATATATGCAGGAGTTCAAAGAATCCATTTGTCCCATAAAAAGATGGTTAAGTTTTGTTTTTCATTTTAAAACAAGAATTCAAGGTTATTCAGTGTTAAGAAGTGTTCTACGCTGAAAGATTAAACCTCCAGGACTTCACCAAGGCTACAAGCAGCTAATGTAGTACTAGCTGGTAAGGGGTTTAACAACTAACATATGAGGGCACTTCAACTAAGGATACCAGAGTTTCAGTTCCTGTCTTCCAATGTGACTTCAGAAAAATGCTTTAAGATCTTGTCTCCTCATCTGTGAAATGAAAATAATCTCTTGTTGTTCCCTTAGATGGGAGTTGCTGTATGAGCCATAAGCTTATTCCCTATTTGAGCAATATAAAGGACTAAATAACTAACTAGCTGTGTTGCAACAAGATGAGTTTGTCTGTGTCTTAAGTAGCCTGGAAGCTACTCAGCTCATCTTCATTAATAACAATAATAGCTCACAGTTTTACGAATTTGAAATGTATTCAGATCTGTTCTCTGCCCCACGAAGCTTCAGGGTTAGGTCTGCCACAAACAAAAGGCTGCAGATATAATGCGTTAAGAGATTGCAGGAGCCCCAGATGGTGGGCATTTATCAAGAGTTCATTAGTAAAAGGCTTTTTTTGTATGCAGTACATTTGAGCAAGTAGGAAAAACTAATAGCTTTGACTTCAGGAGGCCAGACAGTCTGTAGACAAGCGCTGTGCAGATCTCCAGACTGCCCTGCGAAGGCTCCTCAGTTCTTGCCCTCAACACTCCTATTATTCCCTTGCAATTGCTGCCAGTTGGCTTGGTAACCACGGGCATATTTGAACAGCTGAATTCTTCCCTCAGTTACACTTGGCACCGCTACGGACTTCAGGGGAGCTACAGGGTGTAACTGAGGGCAGAACTTGGCTCCTGGCATCTACTACAAACCAGGTCAGGGCCACCAAATTCATTTTTATCCTTAATGTTTTAATCCATACCATTAGCAAAAGGAACCTAAAGCATTACCTGTGTCACCTTGCCTGAGAAAGCCTGGCTCCTTCATCTGGGCATAAGACCATGTTGTGCATGAAGCTTTGTCAGTGTGCCAGCAAGTGTGGAAAGAAACGCATTTCTTATACCTGAAGTGCAGACTCTGTGTCACTCACACTGCAGTCTACCCACTTATCACATTGAGTTAAGCCACCTTCCGGAGCTGTACTTGAAACAGTGCTTTGTTTTAACCATATATTTTTATTTCATAAAACAGAGCTAAGTATCCTGAAACAAAAGGAGTATTTTTTCATGCTGCTATAATTTGTGAAATAATGAGACATTTTGGTCTGTTAACTCCTCTTAAGTCTCACCACAATGTTTTGCTTTGACTTCATTTGTGGTTGCAAAATATTTACTTTTCTCTTTAGCAGATTATATGAAGCTGTGTACTTTGTCTTGGGAGATATATACGTATATTTATTTATATATTTAATCTTAGTAGAAGCTGTTAGTAAAGCTACCTTTGTGCTCCAATCTGTTTTTGGATCCTCTTTAAAAATATTTACCAGAATATTGTGGATTTATTTGCTGATGCTATCTTTTGTGAAAAAAACCCAACCTTAAGACATAATAATAATGTTTTTTTCACTATGCAGGCCATATGCACACAAAGTAGTCTTCACTTGTATGGCAAATATATTCCCCAAACAATTACTTAGCAATATTAAACCTTCCATCATTACAGATTATTAATACAAGGTGGTATTTCTAGAACTGCCAGAGGGAGTTAGAATCTTAAGCCTTCTAAAAAGTCAGAGTGAGGTTTTACTAGGACAAACTACATAGTAAAGGAGACAGTATTGTCTGCTTAGAATTTAAACTGCAGGACACCTGGGCTTACTTTCCTTCCTTTTCTGTCAACATAGACTAGGCTCAGTCACCAAAAACATGATCATCACTCATTTATCAACTGAGCTGCTATCCAAGCAAAATTCAGATAGTGAAGATCCAATCCAAAACCAAACACCTACAGTGTTGACAAGATTTCTGACCCTATATTTGAGCCACTTGTAGTTACAATGTTGCTTATTAAATATGACTGTGAAGTAATTAACAATTTAATATAATGCTTGTAAGAGGTTATGATATCCTTTGAAAAAAACAAATTTGTGTCTAGTCATACTTCTCTCCCCCCACCCATCCAGTGAGAATTCAGATACGATTTCCTCCTCATTGTCTGGGAATGCCCCTTTACCAAGTTTTTTCTTGGTAATTAGAGTCCATCTCTGCTAGTACCTTTCTCTGTTCATTCCCAGCAGTTGAACGCCTTAATGTCTCCACTGCTGTCATTATCCTGGGGACTTCTCTGTTTTCCCTGCAGAGTCCCTGAATTTAGAAGCTACTGAGTTTTGCAGGGATAAGTTTGTTACCAAGGGATAAAGGAACCTGCAAAAGAATTCACTACACATAGAGACACTAACACTGCATCACTCCCCCAAGCTACAAGAGATTTTAGTAATACTTTTTATCATTCCTGTGGCTTTTACTTAAGTCTGCCCAGACTCTCAGCAATTTTAAAGAAGTTTAGCACCTGAATTTAGCAGAGATTTCAAGAGTTGTATCACCAGTGCCAAATACAAAAACAGTATAATCCCTCTACTGTTATTCAGCGTCTCCTTTTCCTGAACAAAAGTATTTGCATTTGCTGTGTTGGCCAAGGGATCCTAGAGGTGGAAAGTCATGTTCTGTTGAGCCTTTCACAGAACTCTCAAATCTTTTTCACAGGTGGCTTTTCTCAAATACACGGTGTTTTCTTGGTTATATTGAAATACAGTTTAATGTTCCCACCATACTGAGTGTTGCAGATTCCTGCCAGTAATCTTAATTTTTCATGACTTGTCAGTCTATGTGATCTGCAATTCCTGTCAATTAGCTTACATTTTCTCTACATCTGACCTGAAACTCTAAACTTGAGAAAAGTAGATTTTCAGAAGTCTTTAGGCACCAAAAGAAAGGCATCTTGTTACCTTAAAAAGGGACTTAATGAAATAAGGTACCTAATTCCTGTTGTCTTCAAATGGAAAAGTGCTTAAAATATTTAACAGCTTCTAACAGTTTAATTAGCTGCTTGCATGTGTTGTAAAGTCCCTAAAAACATTTATGAAAATAACAACCTTCACTTTTAAATTGTGCATTGTTTCCTATTGTGAAGGCTGAGGAAGGACCCAGAAATGAACACAAATTTTATACACTTTAAAGTCTTTAAAGGCGTGGTTTGTTGTACTTCGTGCTTGTGGACCTGTGCGGTCTTTTAAGAACAATTCCAGCTATATACAATCTGCAACTGGGAATCTTTATGCTGAATGTCTATACTAAGTATAAGATTCCTAAAAAGATATTAAAGTAACTCAAAATTGGCCAAAATGCCACATTTTTTTGCAGAACTTAGAGATAACATAAATTCCTGACTTTTGTTTTCATTCTTATATGGAATTAAAGCAATTTGGGGGAAGGGAGAGGGAACAGGAATTTCTAATTTTTCCACAAGACAAATCTTGGTAAAAGATCAATTAATTTAGGAAACAACAGATGCATATGGATTCCAAATGTCTCAGGTATTTTTGAGCTTGTGAGGAAAAATGATGTGTTTTGTTGTAGTCTTTGATACCTAGCACTGATCAACTACTTTCTCCTAGTAGAGTCCCAGGATTTCTGAGGCTTAGGTTACACAGGAGCCACAAAAGCTTGATTCAATGAGACAGTCTGACACTGGCCTTGCACCTCCGGACAACAAATTTCAGTTTTGCTGAGAAACCTCAAGCTGCTCTTTCTAAAGCAAACATTAAAAGCTACACTACAGAATTTCAAAACAAGCACTGGGGTGATATTACAATAATTCATATATTTTAATCAAACACTTCTGGGTCTAGCCAGGGATAAAATCCTACATAGTAATACATATCTAAGGAAAACAAGATACACGCTCAAAAAATTCTGGGCCAAGTGCAGTGAAACACTACATATTCATCCTCCCTTTCAAAGAGTACAACCAAGGCCTTACTTGTTCCAGTGATAATTTTCCTGGATGGAAAGAGGAACAGCAGATGCCTATGCAACTTTTATCACACACATGCTTTGTCCCTGTACTCCAGAGGGCAGTATGGTAATACCTATGCGATTTGTCTATCAAGTCATGCCAGAATCCTCCAAATTTTCACACTAAAAATAAACATTAAATTTTTTACTGATATTTTTACACAGAGAAGCCATCAAGTATATGAAAGCAACATTTGAGAAAATGCTGTTCAGACTTCATAGGTACCTAGTTTAAAACAGTTTATAAGGAGATGAGGTTTAAATTAAAAATATCAGTCTTCGTATACAATATTTTAGTTTTATAAAAGGATAGCATAGTCTCAAGCTAAATTCAAACAGAAAACAAAATAAAAATAACTTTCATTTCTTTCAAAATATTTATTTTCTGATGATTTTCCTGCTTAGCCTCAATTTTGGATGAGAAAAATGTTAATATACTAACTGCAAGTATAACATATCCTGTATTCAGTGCTTTCTTCAAAGTCAAAGATATGTAGGAAAGTGCTGCTTGACAGTAATCTTCGTAATTTGTAATATATGTTCAGGAAGAAAAAAAGAAAAACTTCTAAATACTACTTCAGAAGAAGTTAGCTGTTTGTGCTTCAAGCTCCTACTTCTAGATATTACAGCCTAAGAAATTACTTACTTTGTTTGTGTTTTACATTTAAGACAGATCTTAACGAAAATCACGGGTCTTCACAGCAAAAAAAAATCTGCATCCAAAACGTGCACCCAAGAATATGAATCAAATTTCCATCATTACTTTTCTCCAAAGTATCATGTCAAAATAACCATTCTTGGTTATTAGGGCAGTGCAAATCTGAATAGCAGAAAACCAGCTGGACAAATCAGGTTATCCAAACTTCTCAATATGGAATCCATTTACCACAATATATTAAGCAATGTGCATAAACACAGAAAAATTAAATCTTCAGCATGAGAAGTGCTGCATAGACCAGTGGAAAAAGGGAAATACTATCTTTATTTTATAACACTTTAAAAGTTGAGAAATTAGCTAACACGGCCAGAATCAAACAGTCTGCAATTCTTCAGCCAATAGCTACCCTCATCTTCTTGACCTCAGTGCTACATCTTAATGCAAGACTGTGTACTCAGCTACCTGCTTTGTGCAAACACATAAATTTAATCCTCAGCTAAGGACAGAATCCCAAGCACTTACACCAATGGATTTATAAGAAACCACGCAAGACTATCCTTCCATTCTACATGATTTTATTACAGACAACATTTTGTATTCTCTATGCCACCACATGTTTACAAGCCAAGCTATTTTTCTCTCAATACAACAATTTGAAATTCTCTTGACTAGAAGCAATAGAACAAAGCTATAGTGAACAAACTGTGGAAGTAAGAATTCCTTCCAGCTCTCTCCAAAATTAAAGCAGAAATTAATTTTTTTTAGGTACATCTCTGTCTTTGAAGATGATCAGTACTTCTGAAAGATCAGTTGCAATGAGCAAGGATACAGTTGATTCTTATAAATGTGGGAATTAGAATTACATGTGCATGTAATCTCCTGCCCATATTTAGTGGCTATGTCTTACTCTAAGTCATAGTATGGACTGTACTAATTTGCAGCTCCTGCTTCAAAAGCACCAATGGAGTAGTTAAAATGGCGCAATAATTCACTTTCCCTCCCCTTGTACCAACGTTTTTTGTTTTCTCTAATTCTTTTAACTGCACCTTTACCAGTCATCATTTTACCCCTATTCCTCTAGCCCTACCATACATACAGAATGAGTAACGGCAGCTCTCTGAGCAGAAGGCTTTATTTCATTCAGTCCAAATGCCAGTAGCCTTATTATTTCACTTCCCTGAGCAATACTAGACAGGACTTTCTGCACAGATTTCACAATTGCCTAAAGGTGACGTGAGCTACTGCTTAAGGCCTTTCCCTAAGGTCTGAGGTCAAAGGGTTGATTACAACATTTGACTAGATTTCATTATTGGAGTAAAAATTATCACATTTATCATGGTCCCTAGTATGTTCATCTGGCAAGTAGCTAGGCCACAATTAAAATGTGCATATCTATACATATAAGTATAGACGTGCCAGAATGCTAAGCTACTGAAAAACAATAGCCACCCTCACAGTAACAGCAGAAAATGATTCCTCAAGAATATTATTATATAAAATTACCATAGGATCATATTTCAATTGTTTTAATAAAATGACTACAATATGCAGCTTTGTTTAATCAGGGTTGGTCATAAAATTCTGAAATTAATCCCTAACCTGTATGTAGTAGACGGTTTCATATAAACAATGCCAGGAAGACAAATGGGAATCCCTATATATTGCAACCATCAAACAGCTTATGGAGTGTTGCTTTGCTTATTATGGATTTTGTCAGGGTTTTGTTGAGTGAAGTAGCAATTAAACTAAATATGCTGTCCCAGAAAGCTTTTATGACTCTTCTATCTACATAGAGCAGACTATATTGAAAGAGACCATGACTTGGATTTCAAAACATGCTTTAGGCTTTCTTTTCA